>NC_141141.1:4726923-5032692 GCF_053477565.2 Lygodium microphyllum | reverse complement strand
AAGCTCCTGGACTGCATAGCAATTGTTTTCTTAGGAATTTGACCCACGATTGAGAGTGTAAGGTTATCCCTTGTCGTAGGATAGAGGGGCGGTTTCATAAGGGACTGTGAAGTAAGGACACATCATATATCTCCTGGATTCGAAATATAAAAGAGAGGAGTTTGTGTTCGTTTGTTTTATATGTTGAGCAGCGCATCAAGGGGCCAATCCCTGCGATGTAGGAGAGTTGTAATGGGGCCCCGGTGTTTCTACCGAGAGGTTGCCTCCATGTATGTGAACGTGGCATTGCCAGTGTGTATGGGTACTCCCTTTGAGAAGTTTATAGAAAGGGAAACGTTGGACTACAAAACTATAAAACTATAAACGCATAGATTAGGCTTTAGGGAAGTTTGTCCTTTAGCAGTAGATAAACGCTCCTAGTCCGCGAGGCCGTGAGGGTGTGTTTGTCTATTATGAGCATGAGGTCTGGCTAGTGCCATAGCCAATGCCAGCCCATTTCAAGTCCCATCAGTGGTGCATTTACCGGGAGTTGCCTATAAGTGGAGGTTTTCAAAT
Source organism: Lygodium microphyllum (assembly GCF_053477565.2). NCBI lineage: Eukaryota > Viridiplantae > Streptophyta > Polypodiopsida > Schizaeales > Lygodiaceae > Lygodium > Lygodium microphyllum. The sequence goes on along the minus strand of NC_141141.1, from coordinate 5,032,137 downwards.
CTAGGGTTTCAAGGGACCCTAAATTATCCATAAAATGGGGTTTGTTCAAGGATGGAAAAACTTGGCTTTCCCCATACAAAGCTTACTAATGGACTTAGTTAGTTATGTAGAGCATGAGTCCTCTACAGAAGGTAACTTATGTGATGAAAAGAGTAGCCAATTAGTGGTTACCCCATCCTCTAATATGATGGCATGGGCTGAGATTCACCTTGGTGTGGTCTCTACCCAAGAGAAATTATGTTTAACCATCCATCAGCCTAGAGGGCATGAAACAAGCATGTTGGAAACTAGGGTAGTTATGGCATCAACAGGTTATCATGCTAAAGCTGTAATGCCATGGGAAAGTGCAGATATACGATGGAACATGCTTGTGGCTGAAATGTCCCATGTAATGGGCCACCATGATGACATAATAGGCATCACAAGGATGTTAGAAGCCCTAGTTCTCAAGGGAAAACCATTGCTTAAAAGGCACGGCTCCCAAGTTTTAAGAAGTGGTAATGATAAATCTGCTTTAGATGAGGACCACAAGCTCTTATATAAACCCGTTATGGACTTTCCTTTTAAAGGGAAAGGTATGGAAGACCCTCTAAGAGGGGATCAAAATGACATGTTGAAACTTATAGGACTCCCTAGACCACTCAATGAGTTAGCAGAAAGGGATGTCAATGAGGATATTAACCCCCCCACACCGGAAAGGGTGGGGATGGAAGAGGTTAAAGATCCTAAGAGGCTGGACCCAGATCATGATGAATATGAAGATTTTAATGACCTAGTGTTGATCCCAAAGGGGAGAACTAAATGTCCTCCTCTTTATAGGGATCTCCCAGTGTTTTATAGGTTTCCAAATGAGGATCCGATGATTCATTTAAGAGAATACGGCCTAACTTTCATTGCAAGTGGGTTTGACGATATACATTGGATGCTCGTATTCCCAAGTACCCTAAAGGGAGAGGCAAGGAAATGGTACTGGAGCCTCCCAAGAGGGTTGATCAAATCATTTGAGGAGTCTTGTGATAGATTTCTAGATGAGTATGAAAAGAAGTTCCCTATGATTCAGGTCTTAGGGCAGCTTATGTAGTTTAGACAGGAGTCTTATCCTTTTGTTAAAGAGTATGTTAGAGCCTTTGATAGTACTCTTAGGCTTTGGCCAAGAAGAGCCAGTGCACTACCGGATGATGTGCTATGTGAGATCTTTGTGAATGGCTCAGATATTAATACGCAAATCCAAGTGGGACTGTGGAATCCTAAGTCGTTAAGGGAAGCAAAAATGCATGCCATTGATTATGAGGGTCATATTCAGAGATGTTGGGAAAACTTTTGGAGTTTTCCCCTCTCAGTACAAGTGCATCCTAGCTTCCAACCATTTCTGCAAGAAGACATCTCACTTGCTGATACCAAGGCAGCCTATGAGGGGAACATTGGTGGCCAAAATCTCAAAGCAGAAAATGGCCATCCTATGAGTAGTAATGACATGCCTCTTAGTGACAAGGTTCCAAGCCATGTAAGTCCCATTAGGGCTTGCAACACTTCCACGAGAGGTAGTTGTGATGGCAACATGGATAGAACCAATGGGCCTATGAGTGTTGATAAGCATTCTGTGTGTGGTTTTAATTTTGTTGCTAGTAAGGCTCTTGAGAGACCTCTGGTGAGTCGGAATCCTGCTTCTGGGTGGATGTTGTTCCCTTCAGTGAAAGTATGGTTCTTATGGAAAAAATTTTGCAGTATGGACGCAAACAAGTAAAGACATCTTTTGTAAAGAGGATGCAAAATGCTAAAAGTCCACCTGTGCTTCACAAAGGTCATAACGATGTGAGGCCATTTGGCCATAGGATAAGTTTGCATTGAGTTCGTTAGACCAGTGCAGCAAATTGAGGTAATGCAAGAATATTAAGGGAAATGTGAGATGGGTTTGGAGACCCAAAATCTCCAAAAATGTGGCAGGAGTGTCGGATGTAAGGCCAAGGATCCCATCGGGATATATTTTGTCGAACCCCCAAGAGGATAAGACTGGATATACATTTGACAATATACACTGCCTTGGGATACACCCATGTGATGTGCTTAGGCTTGAAGCTCTACCTAGTTTGGGTCGCAACACTGATTTATGTGAAAACCCAAATAGGGGAGGTTCGAATGAGTACAAAGCTATGATTCGTTCTCCCAAAGGAGCCACTCAGCCGCTTGAACGACCAGTTTATTCGGATTACAATCAGTGTGGGGCATGTGAGCCCACTGAGGCCGTTCATTCAGCTCATAGTGGCCAAGAAGGGATCGGCCTTATTGATGAGTTATTTGTGGAAAGGCTTGGACTTGTAGCTCTACAAAACCCGGAGATTTTTTAAAAAAAAAACAAGATCAAGCTTTTAGCTAACTTGCATGAGTAGCATGGGGCTAGTCGACCTATGATATGCTATCCTTGGCACCCTGGGTAGTTTGATAGGGTGTGATGTATATGCTAAGGACATCAGTATGGACATCAGTATTATGTAGACTAAAATGACCTATCTAGTTTTAAGTTAGGAAGGCTAGCTGCTTTGGATATTACATCCAGATTTCATTAGCCCAAGAGGGCCGATCAGTTTTTTTACTGAAATGTTTTATTTCATTAGGCCAAGAGGGCCAGTTGTCTATTTAGTGCAGATGCAGTTAATGGTTTCTTGTTTTAGTTCTATGCTAGACAGGTTCAAAGAAGAGCTTGGAAGGAGCCTTTGTTGCGCAGAAGCTTCTCGTGGCCCTATCCAGGTGATATCTCTCCTTTTCAAGTACCGTGTTTTTCTGCTATATGTGTCTGTGTACTTGTTGGGAGTTTTTCTTTTCTTGATGGGAACCAGCGTCCAAGGCATGAAGTCCCAGGTTTAGGTTAGGTATGTCTGAGGGAGGTTTGAGTAGTCGTTGCCTCCTGTAAAGACATTGCCAGGCATCAAAAGACCTGTTTCAGGAAGTAGCCCTAGTGACCCTGTTCTGCTAGCGTGCTAGGTAGCTGTTCTAGGAGTTCTTGTTAGTTGTGAGGCAGTTAGAGAAGCCTGCCAGAAGAAAAATAATGATGGTGAAAAGAAACCCTGAATATCTCAAAGAAAATAAATATATACAAAGGTGTGTAAAAAGGGGTTCTAACCCCCTATAAAAATAGAAAAGAAAAGAAATGAAAATTTATAAGCAGTTGATCATCGCCTTGCGAAGGCCTGGTAGGTTCTTGGGGACGAGTCAGACCCAGGGCTGCCGATGCCTTGCCTTCCTAGGGGGTGGCATCTTGCTGGTATAGAAGAAAATAAGGAAGGTTGGAGAGAAAATAAAAGTGAGCGTCAAAAAAGGATTAAGTGTCGCTTTGCAAAGGCTTGGTAGGTTCTTGGGTACCGAGACAGGACCTGAGGCCGATGCCCTATTCTCCTTGGGTCACTACGCTCAGCTCCCTCCTTTTTACATACTCGAGTATGGAAAAATAAAAACGTAAAAAAAGAAATGCACTAAAAGACACTACTTCTTGATCAGGCTATAGGAGTCCTCGCCTAGTAGGAGCTCCTGGTTGTGTTGTCTTTAGTTAGGTAGGTAGTTCAGACCACCACTTAGGGCAACATCTTTGATAGGTTTTTTCAGTTTGGCCGTGTTGGAGTAGTTGGTTAGTGACTAGCTTCGGACCCTCTATCAAATTATGCTAGGCCTACTCCTTGTGGATGTCATGCCTTGGTTTTGTCAGGGGGTAGGGTGAACATTGTGTTGTGTTTTAATATGTATCTATTTTGTATCAACTTGATGCTTTCTTTGGTTGTTTTGTGCAGATCTATTGTGGGATTTGACGGGCTGAGTCGCCCTATCCCGTGGTCACCAATGAGAGCAGAGTTTTGAGAATTGGATGTGCCTAAAAATTGCCAAAAAATCTAGAATTTAGGGGAAAAATATTTAACATCGAAGGCAGCGGCTCTGCAGCTAGGACGATTTTAAGCACCAAGTGAAATATGGCTTTTAAAATGCACTCGAGCGACACTTGTGGATTTTTGATAAATTTTCAGACTACTGTGCGGGTTGTTAGGAGTTTCCAGTCAATGCAAGATATCAAGCTGGACACACAGAAATTTACAGCACTCGAATTGGATGCCGGACAAGGAAATGGCCACAAGATGGGCAAGATTTGAAAAGGTGGACCAAAGTTTTGGCCAAAGGGAGTTGTGACGTTTGGGGGCGTGGGACATTTTATGCCACATCAAATATTGGAGATTGAAGGAAGAGGGAAAAAATGTGGGATGGAGGCACCATGTCTGCGCTCGAAAATTGCGCTTCAATGCATGGAGATGGTGATTGCAGGTTACAAGCAACCCATCCAACTGATGTTGCCCCTGATCTTCTCCCTCTTTGCCGGTCTTATCACCTGTCTTCGCCCGTGAAATGGCTGTGGGAATGAAGAGATGGAAATCTAGTCTTTCTCTCTCCTCCCTCCCTCTCCCCTAAAGGGCTATTCTTGTGTGCAAGAGGAAATAAAGAATGGTGAAGGAAAGCTTGTCCGCGGTTGGGACCGGATTGCTTCCGGGTTGATGTAGACATGAAGATTGCTGATTTTGAAGATGTTGGACATTGAATGTGGGCTGACTCGTAGTCCCACAGCAAAATCAAGATCCTGAAACACGGAGTCTAAGAGGTAATTAAAAATTTTATGAAGAAAAAATGAGTTTTTATGCTATTTGATTGATGAAACATTGTTCCCATGGGCTGATTATTCATTATGATGTTTGTTTATATGACTTTCAATAGTTTATAATCAGAAAATCAGAAAATCATAAGTGATATGGTTGAAATTAATATTATAAAACCCGAAAAACACGCGTTTAAGGGGTAAAAATGGGATTTTGCAAAATAAATGGGAAATATGGGACATAATGCCTACAAAACCTGAAATTTTGCTGTCAAGGAACCTAAGAGCCATAGCCCACAATCAATCTTAATTTTTAGTCATTTTTAATTGAAGAAAATAGAGGAAAAATACCAAAAAATGGTGAAAAATGGGTTTTAAATGGGAGAAAATTAGGAAATGGTAAAATAAAAATTCCAAAAAATTACATGTGTTTCTACTGAGAGGTTGCCTCCATGTATGTAATTGTGGCATTGCCAGTGTGTATGGGTTCTCCCTCTGAGGAGTTTATAGAAAGGGAAATGTTGGACTACAAAACTATAAAACTATAAATGCATAGATTAGGCTTTAGGGCAGTTTGTCCTTTAGTAGTAGATAAATGCTCCTGGTCCGCGAGGCCATGAGGGTGTGTTTGTCTGTTGTGAGCATGAGGTCCAGCTAGTGCCATAGCCAGTGCCAGCCCATTTTAGATACCATCAATCACAAAGAAGGAAGCACCAATAAGACATCTACTTCAACATCCATGACCAAGTCTTGGTACATACAATTGTCAATAAGTGTACTTTTTGTAAGAAGAAAGATCATATTGTAAACAACTTTTGGAAAAAATACCCAGAAAAGATGAAATGTAATAAATGTAAGAAGACAAGACATATTACCAGTAAATGTCCTAACCATCCTGAAGTAACTAAGGAATTATTTTGCCTCCCACTCCATCGATGATGTGACTGACTCATCTAAGTCCTATATCCTTTGTGCATATAACTATCCTTGTAGCCTGATCTATAAAGACATCCTATTTTGGGTTAAGAGGGGGTCATTATCTTATGCTTTGTATTCCAATGCCACTTGGCATTGAGGGGGGGCTATTGAGAGTGTAGACATATGAGCTTTCCTTATGCAGGAGTGGATAAGGGCAAGCAGGTGTGAATAGTCATGAGGGGAAGGGAAAACCCTAACCCTAGCCGATTGGGGCTATATAAATAGCACATTGGGTCTACATCAATTGAGTGAGTGAGATGACCCTAGTTCTACTCATAAGCAACTATATAAGCAAGACATGTTCTTGTACTTTGTGCCTCCTCTTCCTCTTGTGCACACACTTCAATGTTGGCTTTCACTCTAATTTCTTCACACTATTGAGAGTATAGGCATATGAACTCTCCTTATGCAGGAGTGGATAAGGGTAGGCAGGCGTGAATGGTTCTACAAGAGAGGGAAACCCGAACCCTAGTGAGTTGGCGCTATATAAATAGCACATGAGTCTACATAAAATTGAGAGAGTGAGATGACCCTAGTTGAACTTATAAGCAACTTTAAAAGCAAGAAATGTTCTTGTACTTTGTGCCTCCTCTCCCTCTTGTGCACACACTTCAATGTTGGATTTTTCTCTGATTTCTTCACATGGTATAAAATCCACCTCTAATCCTTAGCTTCCCTTAGCCTCCTTACTCCATTACGTGCCCTTGAAGTCTTCATGTCATCTTATGCTCTTTTTCCACTGTAGCTTCCTGTTAGATCCGTGACCTTGGAGGGCTTGGGGAGGAAAAACCAGATCGTGTATATTCCTACTTTCTTCTAGAGGTGTCCAGCACCTCGGTGGTGCACCTGCAAGTAGCTTCAGACCCCAACATTGGTGTGCACACTCAGCTAGGCATTCTTCATTTTGCAGATCAAGAGAAGTCTCTCACAGCCAGAGAATTCATACAATAGTACGCATTGTAGGGGGTGCAAACTTGTGGCCATCATAGGGATTTTGTAGCCCCAATAGTAGGCCATCTCCCTCTAAGAGGGTTTTGCTTAACTCTCTTCGTATTGCCTACTACAGACAAAAGCCTAACTATGGGTCATAGTCTGCCATAGCCAAAAGCTTGCAAGGTTAGGCATTTGACTTATTTTTTAATCTGGGCATTATCAACATTGATTCCAATCACTAAAAAACCTTTGTCAAGATAAGTTACTGCCAAGTGGAGCTCAAATGCATAGGTTTTTCTCATCTCATGGGCACTACTAAGCTTGTGAATTTCGACCTTTATTATGAGTAGAAGAATGGAAGTTGGTACAAGTGCTTCTTAGCAATACTGATGTATCTAGCTGGTCTATCGTACTATTTGCTGCTTGTAAATAAAAGAAATAAGTATTATTGTACTCTCCTCTGATTCATCCCAAAGCATAGAGTTGATTGATCAGCCTTGTTCCACCAAGAACTCCTCTAATAAGCCACATCATCAGGAGAATCCAAAGTGTAGTCTAAGTTCACTTTACTAAAGCCAAGGAAAACTATCAAACATTAAAAAAGGTTTGGTGAAAGGTAGGGACCACCTATTTCCTATTTCGAAATACTCCATATGTATGATTTTCAACCATTCTCATCCTTGCAGTTCTAATTGTAAAATCTACAATGTTTTCATTCTTGCACTAGTGGCCCTTTGTAAATGATTAAACAATAATGCTTGCAACAAACAAGTAGTAAGACCTTCCTAGGGCCTCAGCCTGTGCTGACCTTGGTTCTCAAATTCGTAAATTTGATGGCAATGACTTTCACCCTTGGCAAATACTCATTAAGTACAAAATGATGGAAAGAGGTTATTGGACTCTCATTCAAGGGGCTAGAGCTATTGATTCTATAAATCCTTTTGATGTGGAGGATGATCAACGTGCTCAAGCAATAATCGTGTTACACTTAGATGAATCCTTGATTCATCATGTTGATCAGCTCTCCACTACCAAGGAGAAATGGGATGAGCCTGAAAAGCTCTATGGTGCTACATGAAAAAATATTAAGATTTTCCCTAAGATTGAATTCTTCAGCTTGGAATATAAATAAGGAGAAGACTTGGGAAAATTTATTTCTCATATGAAGGGCCAATTTTTCCTCCCAATTCTCCGATGATCGACTCTTCTGAGTCCTATATCCCTTCTGCCTATAACCATCCTTGTAGCCTGATCTATAAAGGCATCATGTTCTAGGTTAAGGGGGGGGGGGGGAATTCTCTTATTCTTTGTATTCCAATACCACCTAGCATTGAGGGGGGGTGTTGAGAGTAAAGGCATATGAACTCTCCTTTTGCAAGAGTGGATAAGGGCAGGCAGTTGTGAATGGTTGCAAAGGGGAAGGGGAAACCATAATCCTAGCCAATTGGGGCTATATAAATAGCCCATGGGTCTACATGAGGTGATAGAGTGAGGTGACCCTAGTTGTACTCATAAGCAACTTTCTAAGCAAGACACATCCTTGTATTTTTTGCCTCCCCTCCCTCTTGTGCACAAACTTCAATGTTGGCTTTCAATTTGATTTTTTCACACTATTTGGAGTATAGGCTTATGAACTCTCCTTATGCACGAGTGGATAAGGGTAGGCACGTGTGAATGGTTGTGAGGGGAGGGGAAACCCTAACCCTAGCTAGTTAGGGCTATATAAACATCCCATGGGTCTACATCAACTGAGAGAGTGAGGTGACCCTAGTTATACTCACAAGCAATTTTATAAGCAAGACATGTTGTTGTACTTTGTGCCTCCTCTCCCTCTTGTCCACACACTTCAATGTTGGATTTTACTCTGATTTCTTCACATGGTATCATAGCCACCTCTGATCCTTAGCTTCCCTCAGCCTCATTACTCCACTAAGTACACTTGAGTTGTTTATGTCATCTTATCCTCTTCTTTCACAATAGGTGCCTGTGAGATCCTTGACCTTGGAGGGCTTGGGGAGGAAAAATGAGACCGCATCTCTTCTTTCTTTCTTTTGGAGATGTGTCCTGCACCTCAAAGCGCAACTCCATCTTGCATCAGACCCCAAAATTGGTGTGCTCTTAGCCTGGCATTGTTCATTTTTGCAGATCAAGCATAGTCTGTGGCAGTAAGAGGATTTGTACAATGCTATGCAATGTAGAGGGTGAAATCCCGATGACCATTATAGGGATTTTGTAGCCCCTATAGTAGGTCATCTCTCCCTAGGAGGGTTTGTCTTAACTCTCTTCCTACTTCCTACTACAGACAAAACCCTAACTATGGGTCATAGTCTGCAATAGCCAGAAGCTTGCAAGCATGGGCATTTGTTATTAATTTGGGCAAGAACCACCTAAGTCCTATTTTGAAATACTCCATATGTATGATTTTCAACCATTCTCCTCCTTGTAGTTTTAATTGTAAAATCTACATTGTTTTTGTTCTTGCACTAGTGGCCCTTTGTAAAGGGTTAGACACTACTACTTGCACTAAGCAAGTAGTAAGACATTCTTATGGCCTCGGCCTATGCTGAACTTCATCTTGAAATTCGTAAATTTGATGGTAAATACTTTCACCCCTGGCAAGTACTCGTTAAGTACAAAATGATGAAGAGAGGTTATTGGCCTCTCAGTCAAGGGGCTAGAGCTGTTGATTCTACAAATCTTTATTATGTGGAGGATGATCAACGTTCTCAAGCAATAATCATATTGTTCATCTCTCCACTACCAAGAAGAAATTGGATGAGCTTGAAAAGTTCTATGGTGCTACACTTAAAAATACTAAGATTTTCCTTAAGATTGAATTCTTCAGCTTGGAATATAAAGAAGGAGGAGACTCGGGAAAAATTATTCCTCATATGCACGGCCTCATGGCACAATTTTCTTCAGTGCAAGCACCAATCTAGATGATGATGCTATTGCCATTCTTTTAAAAGCTATCAAAAAGGTCTTTCCCACACTTGTAACAACTCTTAATAATGTTCCCAATCCTACCTTGGAAAGTACCATCCAATATTGTTTGGATGAAGAAAAAAGGAATCAAAAAGAAGGAAGCACCAACCAGACATCTACTTCAACATCATGTGACCAAGTCTTGGTGCATACAGTTGTCAATAAGTGTACTTTTTGTCAAAAGAAAGGGAATATTGTAAACAAAACTAGGAAAAAATTCCCACAAAATGTGAAATGTAATAAATGTAAGAAGACGTGACATATTACCAATTAAATGTCCTAACCATCTTGAAGTACGTAAGGGATTGGAGGCCAATTTTTCCTCCCAATCCACTGATGTTTGACTCTTCTGAGTCTTGTATCCATTCCACCTATATGTATCCTTGTAACCTCCCAATCCACTGATGTTTGACTCTTCTCAGTCTTGTATCCATCCCGCCTATAATTATCATTGTACCTTGATCTATAAAGGCATCCTATTTTGAGTTAAGAGGGGGGGCATGATCTTATGCTTTGTATTCCAATGCCACCTAGCATTCAGGGGGGGTGTTGAGAATATAGGCATATGAACTCAAGGGTAGGCAAGTGTGAATTATCTGGAGGGGAAGTGGAAATCCTAACCCTAGCCAATTGGGGCTATGTAAATAGCCCATGGGTCTACATCAATTAAGAGAGTGAGGTGACCATAGTTGTACCCATAAGCAACATTATAAGCACGACATGTTCTTGTACTTTCTGCCTCCTCTTCCTCTTATGCACACACTTTAATGTTGGCTTTCACTCTGATTTCTTCACACTTTTGAGAGTATAGGCATATGAACTATCCTTATGCATGAGTGGATATGGGCAGGCAAGGGTGAATGGTCCTAAGGTTTTTCTTATCTCATGGGCACTACTAAGCTTATGAAGTTCGACCTCTATTATGAGTAGAAGAATGGAAGTTGGTACAATTGCTTCTTAGCAATACTGATGTATCTAGCTGGTGTTTCTTACTATTTGCTACTGGAAAATCAAAGAAATGAGTATTATTATACTCTTCTCTGATTCATCCCATAGCATAGAGTTGATTGATCAGCCTTGTTCCACCAAGAACTCCTCTAATAAGCCACATCATTAGGAGAATCCAAAAGTGTAGTCTAATTTCACTTCACTAAGGCCAAGGAAAACTATCAAACATTAAAAAAGTTTTGGTGAAAAGCAAGGACCACCTAATTCCTATTTTGTAATACTCCATATGTATGATTTTCAACCATTCCCATCCTTGCAGTTCTAATTGAAAAAACTTCATTGTTTTCGTTCTTGCACCAGTGGCCCTTTGTAAAGGATTAGACACTACTACTTGCACCAAACAAGTAGTAAGACCTTCTTATGGCCTCAACCTATTCTCATATTTGTCCTCAAATTCATAAATTTGATGGAAAAGACTTTCACCCCTAGCAAGTACTCATTGAGTACAAAATGATGGAGAGAGGCTATTGGCCTCTCATTAAAGGGACTAGAGATGTTGATTCTACAAATCCTTATGATGTGGAGGATGGTCAACATACTCAAGCAATAATCATGTTACACTTAGATGAATCCTTCATTCATCATGTTGATCAGCTCTCCACTACCAAGGAGAAATGGGATGAGCTTGAAAAGCTCTATGGTGCTACAGGTTAAAATACTAAGATTCCCCTTAAGATTGAATTCTTTAGCTTGGAATATAAAGAGGGAGAAGACTTGGGAAATTTATTTCTCATAAGAAGAGCCTCATGGCATAGCTTTCTTCAGTGCAAGCACCAATCCATGAGGAGGATGCTCTTGCCATTCTTTTAAAAATGATCAAAAAGGTCTTTCCCACAGTTATAACAACTCTTACTAATATTCACAATCTTACCTTGGCAAGTACCATCCAATCCTCTTCAACATCCCATTTGACCAAGTCTTGGTGCATAGAGTTGTCAATAAGTGTACTATTTGTAAGAGGAAAGGGCATATTGTAAACAATTGTTGGAAAAAATACCCTAAAAATATGAAATGTAATAAATGTAAGAAGACATAACATATTACCAGTAAATGTCCTAAACATTCTAAAGTATCCAAGGAATTGCACACCAATTTTGCCTCCCAATTCTCCGATGATTGTTTCTTCTGAGTCATGCATCCCTTTTGCCTATAACCATCCTTGTAGCCTGATCTAAAAATGCATCTTATTTTGGGTAAAGTGGGGGCATTCTCTTTAATTTGTATTCCAATGCCACTTGGCATTGGGGGTGGTTGAGAGTATAGGCATATGAACTCTCAACCACCCCCAATGCCACTTGGCATTGGGGGTGATTGAGAGTATAGGCATATGAACTGTGGATAAGGACACATAGGTGTGAATGGTACCAGGGGAAGGGGAACCCATAACCCTAGCCAATTGGGGCTACATAAATAGCTGGCATTGGGGGTGGTTGAGAGTATAGGCATATGAACTGTGGATAAGGACACATAGGTGTGAATGGTACCAGGGGAAGGGGAACCCATAACCCTAGCCAATTGGGGCTACATAAATAGCCCATGGGTCTCCATCAGGCTGATAGAGTGAGGTGACCCTAGTTGTACTCATAAGCAACTTTCTAAGCAAGACATGTCCTTGTACTTTCTGCCTCCTCTCACTCTTGTTCACAAATTTCAATGTTGGCTTTCACTCTGATTTTTTCACATATTTAGAGTATAGGCTTATGAACTCTCCTTATGCAGGAGTGAATAAGGGCAAGTAGCTGTGAATGGTCTTGAGGGGAAGGGGAAACCCTAACCCTAGCCAGTTGGGGTAATATAAACAGCCCATGGGTCTTCAACAACTAGGAGAGTAAGGCAACCCTAGTTGTACTCACAAGCAACTTTATAAGCAAGACATGTTCTTGTACTTTGTGCCTTCTCTCCCTCTTGTGCACACACTTCAATGTTTCCTTTTCCTCAAGACTGGAGATATCTTTAAGTTGAAGAAATGGACTTAAGGCCAAGAAACTTGGTTACAATAACTGGGAAATTAGAGACCCCAAAGTCTAGATACCCTTAGTTAAATTCAAAGGGGAAGACTTCATTATGTAAAATTCAAGTGTTGATTGCTACAAGATTAATCATCACTTGAAAGTTACATGATTGATTGAAGTCATAACTACTTGAAGACATCAATCTTGTCTGTGATTTTCTAGATTAGATCATGATTAAATTAAGTATTGGAATAGATAAAAATTGAGGAGCCCTATACCTCCCCCAAGGATAGGTCTTGAATCCCCATACCAAGAGGGCATGTTTTTACAGCCGCCGCAGAAGCATGGATCTGCTCTGATGGTGAGAGGTCTCGCAGTAGGGATCATATTAAGTAGGAGGTGCTCATGGTGCCAGGGGGCTTTGGCTAGTAAATCCTTTTCACACCTAGGAATTACTTGGTTCCCTATATGGTCAGAGTTCTACTTGGGACACCTATAAACACTAGCTATAGGTGCATTTGATATTGGTGATGTCAGATGTGCCAGATGAGGCAGCACGTGAAATTGTAAATTTTCTCTTCTATGGGTGCAGGAGAACACACATTATGGAACATAATCAATGAATTTGTTTTATTCCTATTGTATGTCCGTGAGTAAATTACCTAAACAAACAATTGTGCATAAAGGGATTTTAATTAATGAAGTTGTTTGCATATATTTCACATAATGTAGTAGGTAATTAGATAACTAAGAACTTCCATAGAGTAAAGTGGGTGGATGGATTCCTGACGAATCAATTCCTATGGCATGGTGATCTCGGTTAGCTGAGAGGTTTACCCAAAAACAAACACTAGGAAGAAGCTCTACGAAGGACCAATTTGCTAACTTACCTAGGATTTGGTCTCAGAACCCGAACCATGCTCATAAATAGCCTCCAACATAGACACATCAGACGTCATAGATCGGCTATCAGGTGCATCACTAAAAACCTCCGTCACATCATGGACCGGAGCCGCACTTGCATCATCATAATAGGGCATAGGTGCCACTGGTAAACATGCTAAAGAATAGCCCTCGGTCGCATCCATATACCAACAAATATAATCCCAACAAGGACAATTCACTTGAGCATCAGGATATGATGGAGTAAAACGATAAGCAGTAGCTTGATATCAGGAAAATTCTTGTTGCTCTCTACCCACCGTGGACTGAACAACACCATGCTCAGGCAAGAATACACTATCATAATCGTAGTGCTGATAAGTGTAGCCTATAGCATCTTGCATGGTAGTGGTACCACAGTGTCAAAAGTATGTGTGACACTGCCAACACAGAAGCTGAGCATGCACGAAAAGATACCATTGATGCTGTCTACAACCAAATGGTAGATTGTATTGCAAACAAAAAATGAGCACAAAATAAGAACCACAACATGCCTCTCCTCTTAGTGCATATAAGAACCTGTCATGCATCTCAAAATGCCGAATACTATAAGGCCCAACATGAACAAGATCAAAGCTATTAGTGTCAAGGCAAGGATAAAGCGCATCCATCCATAGAAAAGCCATACCTGTATCCCATTAAAAACCCCTCAAAGAGAAAAGAAACCCGAATATAGATTAGTTAAGGGGTTAGTCTAATTACTTATCTAACTATATCTAACTAAACTAAGTTACAAAATGTTTAAGGCAAAGGTCATTAACTCTAAAAATCTCATTTTCAGCATTAATATCTTACACATCAAGAGAACCATTATCATAAAATTTAACAATCTTAAAAGGTCCTAACCAAAGAATTTTTAGCTTCCTAGGAAATTTGTAATAGCGACTATCATATAATAAAACTAAATCGTCTTCTTTAAACTCTCGTATTTTGATATTCTGATCATGCCAAGCTTTATGACGTTTCGACATTACTTGTAAGCTCTATAAAGCTAACAGTCTTTCCTCATCTAACCTCACCAATTGTAAAATTATTTGCTTCAACGATTCAACCTCACCTAATTGTAATGAGAGGGTGATTCATAGAGTAGGAAACTCTTGCTCAATTGGAAAAATAACATTAGTTCCATAACCTAAGTTGAAAGGTGCATTTTGCACTATCACTTTATAAGTGGTTCTATAGGCCCATAATGCCTCATACAATGTTCATCCCAATCTCTCTGGTGAGAAGCAACCGTTTTAGTTAAAATCCAACAAATAATGTGATTGGTTACTTCTACTTGACCGTTAGCTTGGGGATAATAAGGCGTTGATTTGTGATGCTTAATTTTATATATTTCCATTAGCTCGCTAATAAGACCATTCAAGAAATGGGAACCTTGATCACTTACTAATTCCAGTGGGCAACCAAAACGGGTAATGATATTCTCATACATAAACTTAGCCACATCAATGGCTTTATCATTCTTAAGCACTTTTTCTTTTACCCACTTTTTAATATAGTCAATACAAACCAAGATATAATGATTAGATCTATATCTGGTAGGTGGATCAATTGGGCCCACAAAGTCAATTTCCCACTTCTCAAAAGGCGCTAATGCCAATATAGGGGTCAAAGGTGTAGCAAAATTTTTAGAAGAATGACCAAACATCACATTTTCGACAATAATAATAAGCATCTTTAAAGAGGATAGGTGAGATCAGAATTTTGGTGCCGAGAAGTGCTTAAAAATAGCTAAAAATTATGAATATCAAGGGAAAAATATTCAATGTCAAAGGCGGCGGCTCGATCTAGGACGATTTTAAGCGCCAAAGTGCTTTAAAGGTGCCCAAGCGACACTTGTTGATTTTTCATAATTTTTCAGACAGTCATGTGGGTTGGCAAGAGTTACCGGCCAATGCGAGATGCCAAGCCGGACGCCTAGGATTTTTCTGAGCCCAATTCCGAGTCCGAACGGGGAAATGGCCAAGAAACCGGTCAAGATGCGAAGAGGTGGACAAAAATGGCCAAATGAGTGGTGACCTTTGGCCATTGGACAACTTATGCCACATGAAATGTGGCATGCAAATCATGGAGAGAGAGAGATGAAGAAATCGTGATCAACATGGCGCCGAAAAATGCACCCCATTGTTGATCAATGGAGCAGGGCTGCTGCAAACAACCCCCATCACTGATCATTGGCCTTGCTTCCCTCCTGGATGCTGACTCTATCGCCGCCTCTCACCCGTCAAATGGTGGTCTCTATGAATATCTCTGATTTCAGTCTTTCTCTCTCCTCCCTCTCTCTCCCCTAAAGGCAGATTCATGTGGTGAAGAGGAAGAAGAAGAATGGGTGATGGATGCTTGCCCAATGAAGACTGGGTTGTTCCATGGTGTAAGAATATTGAGGATTGCTGAATGTGGACTGTCATGAGAAGTAATGGTGGCTGGAAATCAGTCCCGAAATATGGCAAATAAAAACCCGCAATCCGCAAAAGAACGGTAATCTCATTTTTATGAAGGAAAATGGTATTTTTATGCAATTTGCTTGATGCATTCTTGTTCCCATGAGATGATAATGTATTATGATGTTGTCTTCAATGTCTTTTAACTGTTTATGATCAGAAAATTAGAGAATCATAAGTGTTGTGGATGAAATTAGTAGTGAAAAACCCGTAAATATGCAAAATATGGAAAAATTGGGTGTTTTTGAGATATCAATGGAAAATATCATAAGACACACCAATTAAACTTGTCTTTTTCCTGCAAAAGAACCTAAGGACCACAACCCATAACCCATTTTGAATTTTCAGTCATTAAATATTGGAAAAAATACAAGAAAAATAAGGAAAAAAATAGGGGAAAATAGATTTTGAGTGCCAAAAATTAAGGAAAAATAAGATTCATGTTTGTGGATGTATGGGGGGTCGGAAGTATGAGGTTTTGCCTCAGTTCAGCCCTACCTCTATGTTTTAGTGAGTTTTTATGGCTTTTTATGCAATAAAAAAGTGGAAAATAAACCCTAAACCTATGCAATATGCACAACCTAAACGGGTGAGGGGGTGGAGTGTATAAAAAGTATGTAAATGTTGAATGAAATGATAGAAAGTTTGCTGGTTTTTTTTATGCATACCATATAGATTGGACGATGTTTAAAGATTAAGAACCTAGTAGCACAAGGGTTTCTCGGTGCTAGGTTCACGCAACGCTGCATACGAGTGATAGAGAAATCCATTGAAAGAATGTTTTTGCACTAAGCACCAAAGCTGATTTTCTTAACTGTTTGAGCACGTGTACATTCACAATTTGCATGAAGCATGAAATTTAAATGTATCAGATAATACCTCCTGGATGCATAGCAATTGCTTTTTAGAGGAATATGATCAACGTTGAGTGAGTAAAGTTGTCCAAGCTGTAGGCTAGGCATTGGGTCTAAGGGAAAGTAAAGTGAGGAAGCATGGTATATCTCCTGGAAATACGTGAATCATAAAAGAGAGAAGTTTGTATGCGTATGTTATATATGTTTAGCGACGCATCGAGGGGCCAATCCCCAAGGTGTAGGAGAGTCGCAGTGAGGTAGCGGCATTCAGCCGTTGGAGGACATCCTATGTTGGTACTTCGTGCTATTTGGCAACGTTCTGGGACTCCCTCTGAGGAGTGTTGATTGGGTTAGAGTTGGACTACAAGACATGATACAAATGCAAGATGCTTAGGAAGATGATGTATGTGTCATCCATGCTCTTGGCCGCAAGGCCATGGGGTTGTTGAGCGCATGATAGAGGTCCGGCTAGTGCATGAGCCAGTGCCGGCCCGTTTTAGGTCCCGTCAGTGGTGCATTTTGCCGGGAGCCGCTTAGAAGTGGTGGTCCTCGAATCCTGGTTGTCTAGGGACCAGTTAGCAGTTTATGCCAAAGGATACTGAGATTGATCCGTTATTTATCGATAAGCATCGTCTAGCAGAAATCCAAAAGCAAGAAAGAGATGAAAGAGCTAGATGACATGCTGAAATTTTTAGGAGATATTCCCCTAAGCGTAGCAGTGCTAAAACCCTTACGAGGGAGTGGATCTAGTGGTCTTGGTGCCACAAGCAGTAAGTTAGGAGAAGGTGGAAGCTCTAGTGCTCCCCTTCCTTCCATAAGCTAGTCTACATCAAGTGCGGGAGGTGTAACCCCACCGTTCCCTATTCCTAGTGTAAATCCAATTCTTGTCATGGCGCAACCTATTGCAATTCCTGCAGGAACGACGGATTTGCCGGCTCTAGGTTACCTGCTACCCATCTTTAATGGGCTAATTGAGGAAGATGTGGAACTCCACATTAGGGAGTTTCAAAAGCTGATGTTTAACTGTCGCATCCAAGTAGAAGGACATTTAATGATGTTCTTCAATATGACTCTCAAAGGAAGAGATGCCATATGGTATCATGGTTTAGAAGCCGGAACCATATTGAATATTGATGCATTTTATGGAGCTTTTCGAAGGGAGTTTGCCCCTGAAAGGGGTGGGTAATATTGGTTGTGTGTACTCAACGTAACCCGCCAAGAACCACACGAGGATATTCGTGCTTATGCGAAGAAAATAAAAGAGGTTTTCTGTAAGTTGGACACCTCTATTCCTATCCCCGCAGCTGCCCAATTGCAATATTTCCTACATGGTTTGGACTTTAACATCCAATTGCAGTTGAGTAGTGTCCCCTTGGGGGATATAGATACTGCCAGTACATGAGCACAAGAGGTGGAATCCCGACTACAAGCAGCCTATGCCTCTTGAGGCAATTCAAATATAGGTCTAACATTGGGAAATAATATGGTGACGGCCAATGGTAGTGGTAGCCAAGGGATAGCGATGGCTAATCCTAATGGGAGAGGGAACATGATGCAGAATGTGCCTTTATTACCACCTCCCCCTAGCATGTCGATGCCTACGAGCAGTCAAATGGCTCCAAATGGTGGAGGCCAGGCAGTCAATTCTAATACCATGCCTGTGGCTCAACAACCCATGCCTAATCGAATTGTTAGGCCGATGAAACGACAGGGTAATGATCAAGGCTACGAGTCGAGCGCTTCCAATGTTCTTGGTGAGGTTAAGGACATGATGAAGCATTATACCGACATGATTACGGAGCAGTATCGACAAATAGCCGTTGATGTCAACTTTCTTAAAAAACAACAAAATTTGATAGGAAGTAGATACCCAGATGAGGGTGCACCTTCAAGGTTTAGCTCTGCAAATGGTGTGGTGGGCAACATTATCCAAGAAATTGCCCAAATGTCAAGTGCAACATCTATTGAAAATCTGGCCATTTAGCAGCCACTTGCTGGAGTAAGATTAGTTCCCTCCAGCGAGGTAGTCCGCAACCAGGGCCTGTTAATCATTGTGCGCAAGGAAATGATTCCCAGCGAGAAGACGGGCCTAAACAAATACTCCAATGACCAAAGACTACAGTGGAGGAGCTACCTAGTGGTAGTGGGGTTAGTTTGATTGAGGTTGTGCGCGTTAATGACGCTGAAACCTCTAATCTGCGAGGTGTCCTTACAAGAGGTCAAAAGGGTAGAGAGGCCGACAAGGATAAGCCTGGGATAAGCCTGTCGACGAAAACCCTAAACAAGGCGACAAAGAAACACAAGTTTTGGATCCTGCCATGGAAGGGGGACCTTTGAAGCCCGTGGAGAGTAAAGCCGATAAGGAACCAACAAAGAAGAAGGTGAAAGTTAAAAAAGAGGCAATAAAGCCGGTTCAGTGACCTAAAGAGCGGATGGTTTGGCGTGAAAAGCAAACTCTATCGAACTATCATGAATTCGATTTGGCGAGCTCTCTTTGCGAAGTCAAGCTGGATGTGAATCTTTTACAGCTTATTAAGCTTTCCCCAGGAGTACGCAAGGAATTTAGAAAGATCCTGCGTACCGGGTATATCGTAGAACCTTTGGGTATTGCGCGAGTTGGTGATGATTGGATCGAGCATGCTGAGAAGCATTGCCCAAGGGTTGCAGCCTATGTCGATGGGATATTAGTAGATTATGCCATTTTCGACACGGGATCATCTGTTAACATTATGAGTTCTGAACTGATGGAAAGGTTGGGTCTTGCGATCCAGAAAGATACCTCCACAATTCTCAGAATGGCGGATGATAGTTTGAGACAGCCAGAATGCTACATTACTAAGGTCCATGTCACTGTTGCAAATGTAGAATGCCTGTTGGACTTTAGGGTGATTCGTTTTTCAGGGCGTCCAAGTTACCAAGTATTACTCCTTGGATCTTGCAAGCGGACTGCCAAGTGGATATACCCGCCGATCGGCTGATATTCGGTAGAGGTGCTCAACGCTTGGTGGTTGATGCTTATCCTGAGTCCCCCTAGAGTGAGAGAGCTCCTCTATCTTCTACAGAATTGGAGACGTTGGAGGATTTATCCGCCAGTGAGACATCATCGAGTGATAAGTCCAAAGAGGGATCCACCACGGAAGACATCTATCAGATCACTTTGAACGAGCCGATAGAGGCCCAAGATCACATAAGAGATGCTGATGTTATCGAGCTAGACCTTGGCACGCCAGATGATTCGCGGCCAATTAAATTAGGTTCTATGCTCAGCACAACAGAAAGGGAGGACTATGTGGCCTTGATTCAGGAATTATGTGATATCTTTGCCTGGAGTTATGATGAGCTAAGAGGCATTCCTCCTAGTCTTGCTGTTCATACAATTCCGTTGAAAGAGGGCAGTCGTCCTGTACGATAGAAAGTAAGGCGTATGCCTTTCGAACTGAGGGACGGGCTGTTTGAAGAGTTACAGAAGCTTCGGAAAGTGGGTTTGATTTTTCCTGTGCAACACACGGAATGGTGTTCGCCAGTTGTGATCAGAAAGAAGAAAAATAATCAAATCTGATTATGTGTAGACTTTAAAGAGCTGAATAAGCAAACAGTTAAGGACTACCACCCGTTGCCATTTATTGACCAAATTTTGGATCAATTAGCAGGTAGGGAGATATATTCGTTTATGGATTGCTTTGCAGGATATAACTAGATGGCAATTGCAGAAGAGGACAAGTTGAAAACAACTTTTATTACTGTCTTTGGTACTTTTGCGTACCATGTGATGGCCTTTGGTTTATGCAATGCGCGTGGTTACTGGCAACGAACAACAGATAAGACATTCGGTGACATATCCCCTGAAGAGTTGAAGGTGTTTATTGATGACTTAGGGGCCGCCACCGTGAGAGAAAGGCAGTTGATCATTTTAAGAAAATGCTTTGAGTGCTGCATGCAATTTTGTATTGTTCTTAACCCACGGAAGTGTGTTTTTGGTGTACCGTATGGGCTCTTGTTGGGTCATGTGGTCAGTTCAGTAGGAATTGCGACATACCCCGAGAAGGTCAAAGTTATAGTTGCCATGGGTCCACCACGCACTCCGAAAGAAGTTCATAGCTTTCTGTCTTCGATTGGTTATTACGGTAGATTCATAAACACCTTGGCAGAAAGAACGTTGCCGCTTACAAATCTATTGTCCTTTAGATGTTTGTTTGTATGGGGTGACCCTTGTAAGGTAGCATTCGAGGATGTGAAACAGGAGCTAGCAAGAGCTCCCGTTTTAAAAGCACCTAGAAGAGGTGAGGTGTTCTATATATTCTTAGCAGCCACCATGTATAGTATCAGCTGCTGTTTAGCCCAAATTTGGGAAGAAAAGTGGTACCACCTGATTGCTTTTGCTAGCCGGAAGCTGAGGGTATCCGAAATCAATTATACCTACATGGAGAAGTTGTGTCTGGCAATGGTCTTTGGGACCAAGAAATTCAAGCATTATATTCTCTATGAGAAAATCGTGCTTTATACGAAGGCCGAGGGGCTTCGACTATTGATGAATAAGCTACAGTCGCCTGATCGTCTAGCAAAGTGGTTAATCACTTTGCAGGAATTTGATTATGAGATCAGGAGTAAGCCACCAAGGTTACAAGGTATCATGGAATGTCTTGTGGACTTTGGGGAGCCGAAAGAATCTGTGGCTGAAGGTAGTGACATGGAGTTGTTATTTAAAATAGATACGGTGTCTATTCCCTCCTGGTATGCTGCAATAACACATTATTTATCGACGGGAGAGGCTGGATCTGAATTATCCAAAGCTAAGAGAAGGAAAATTAAGCAGCAAGCGTTAAAGTTTGCCTTGATCGCAGGTACATTATATCGGCAAGGGGTTGATGACATCTATCGCCAATGTGTGATGCCTGACAAGGTGCCATTCATTTTGGAAGAGTGCCATGATTCTGCTTGCGGAGGCCATTTTGCAGGACAGCTTACAGCACAACAGGCTTTAAGAGCAGGTTATTGGTGGCCTACCATCTTCCAGGATGTGTTTGCGTATGTTAAGAGATGCGATATTTGTCAACGACATGATAGTCAAGAGAATAGGAAAAGACCACTCACCCCTATTATGGCGATACTTCCATTTGAGAAGTGGGGAATAGACTTCATGGGTCCAATTACTCCGTCGTCGACTGCGCAAAAGAGGTATATCATTGTAGCAACTGACTACTTCACAAAGTGGTCAGAAGCACGTGCAACAAGGAAAGATGATGCTAAAGAAACTGCTAGTTTCCTTTTAGAGCAGATAATATGTTGTTTTGGTCCACCGAAAGAATTGGTGTCGGACCGTGGGACCCATTTCCTGAATAAGGTGATCAAAAGCTTGACAGAGGCTTGGGAGATCAAGCACAACAAAATGACTCCTTATAATCCGCAGGCGAATGGGGAGGTTGAAAGTACCAACAAGCAGCTTGTGGGTATCCTATCGAAAGTCGTATCTGAAAAGAAACACGATTGGGATAAGAAGCTGTATGTGGCAGTATGAACATATAATACCATGTTTAAGCGAGCCACTGGCCACACGCCATTCAAACTAGTTTATGGTGAAGAGTGTGTTTTGCCCTTGGAAATTGAGTTGCCGACTATTAGATTTGCAATAAACCATTCTTTGGGTAATGAGGATGTCCTATTAGAGTGATTTACGACCTTAGCACACTTGGATGAAATTAAGTTGCAAAGCCGATTACATCAAGAGGTGGCTAAACGTCGCATGAAACAGTTCCATGATCTAAAAGCGAAGAAGTATACCTTTAAGAAGGGACAACTGGTTTTATACTATGATGCGCGTAGGGAGCTTTTCCCAGGAAAATTGGAGCCTAAATGGGATGGACCCTACAAAATCGTTAGCTTAGGGAAGAATAAGTCTACAGCCCTATTAGCTGATTTACAGGGAGTGGAGTTTAAGAATAAGATTAATCTTAATAAGATTAAACCTTACTATTTCTAAGTCTACTAATACAAGTGAAATGCATTGCAAGTCCATGCTAGGAATGATTTGAGACCTGCCGAACGAGCTTAAAACTTGGTTGATGGGTCGGATAATCCCTTATTTGGAGCACCCATATCTAGAGCAAAGATACCATCAGGGAAAACTCATTTGGTGGAGCAAAGGATATAAGGTGATTGAGCGAGAAGACGGAACCTTTGTGTGGGAGATTAAAGTCTTCTGCCATCACTGTCTACGACTGTTGACGAGTATCCCTGTTGAGTTCAATGAAGAAGGTGGGATGGAGCCGTTAGTTCATCCTCTCAACATGCTAAACTTTGATTATCATAACTATGAATAGAGGAGTTTGTGATGGCCGGCTGTGTAAACCCATTATGGACGTATACATTATATTTTGACAGAGTGTCCAAGGGCCCTAATAGAAAAGGAAGTGTGGGAGTAGTAATCCGAGACCCCCGACGAAGAATTACGATGAAGTTAGCTGCTTACCTCAGGGTAGGATTCACTAACAATATGGCAGAGTATAAAGCCTTGATTATGGGACTGTATATTGCCAAGCAAGGTGGTATTCGTCGATTGTTAGTAAAAGGGGATTCCCAGTTGATCCTGAATCAGCTAGATGGGACATACACAGTGCGGAATCCCATTCTTTGTATGTATCATTGGACTGCAATGAGCCTACTTGAGGAATTTGAGAGAGTGTCTTTTCAGCTGATTCCACGTTACTGGAATCAGTTTGCGGATTCATTAGCAAATCTTGCTTATGAAGAAGACCTCTTCTTTAATTGTGGTCCTAGTTTGGATATTGTGATCAATGATGAAACAGGACTCGGCCGCTTGTGGGGGATGTTATCAGAACATGCAATATATGGCAGATGATGGTTGATATGGGTGATGCAAAGAGTAGTCGAGACCAATCTACCGTTACTATCTGGGACCCATAGGTTGATTAGACATCATATTATGCATACGCCTCTTGCTATCTATGCAGGAGGGATGGGTCATAACCTCATGCATTTAGTTTAGGGCTACGAGCCTGTTTTTCCTCCTTGGAAAGGAGCTTATGATTGTATATTTGTGCTATTCCAAGAAGGATGTGTAGGTGTTACTATGTTTTATTTCATTAGGCCAAGAGGGCCGATTCAGTTTTGTAGTGAAGTGTTTTATTTCATTAGGCCAAGAGGGCCAGTTGTCTGTTTAGTACGGGTGCAGTTAACGGTATCTTGTTTGAGTTCTGTGCTAGACAGGTTTGAAGGCAAGCTTGGAGGGAGCCTTTGTCGCGGCATCGACGCTTCTCGTGGCCCTATCCAGGTGATATCTATCCTTTATGAGTACTGTGGTTGTTTGTTATATGTGGTTGAGTACTTGTAAGGGGTTTTTCGTTTCTTGTTGGGGACCGGCGTCCAAGGCATGAAGTCCCAAGGTTTCGGTTTAGTCTGTTTGAGGGAGGTCGAAGTAGTCATTGCCTCCTGTAAAGACATTGCTAAGCATCGGAAGACCTGCTTTAGAAGGGGGTCCTAGTGACCCTATTTTGCTAGCCTGCTAGGCAGCCGTTCTAGGAGTTCTTGTTAGTTGTGAGGTAGTTAGAGAAGCCTGCTAGAAGATAATAATGATGATGCCAAGAAACCCTGAACATCCCAAAAGATGAATATAAATACGAAGGTGTGTAAAAAGGGGTTCTAACCCCTCTCAAAGAAAAGAAAAGGAATGAAAATGTATAAGCAGTTGATCATTGCCTTGCGAAGGCCTGGTAGGTTCCTGGGGACGAGTCAGACCCGGGGCCGATACCTTGTCTTCCTAGGGGTGGCTTCTTGCTGGAAAAAAAATAACAAAACAAGGAAGGTTGGAGCGAAAATAAAAGTGAGCGCTAGAAAAGGATTAAGTGTCACCTTGCGAGGGCTTGGTAGGTTCTTGGGTGCCGAGACAAGTCCTGAGGCCAATGCCCTGATCTCCTTGGGTCACTACACTCAGCTCTCTCCTTTTTACATGCCCAAGTATGTTAATAAAATAAAAACCCTAAAAGAAGAAATGTACTGAAAGAAAATACTTCTTGATCAGGCTATAGGAGTCCTCGCCTAGTAGGAGCTCCTAGTTGTGTTGTCTTTAGTTGGTAGGTAGTTCAGACCACTACTTAGGGCAACCTCTTTGACAGTTCTTTTTAGTTTGGCCATGTTGGAGCAGTTGGTTAGTGACTCGCTTCGGATCTTCTCTTAGATGATGCAAGGCCTACTTCTTGTGGATGTCATGCCTTGGTTTGTCAGGGGGTAGGGTGAGTATTGTGCTGAGTTTTATTATATATTTGTTTTGTATTAGCTTGATGCTTCTTTGGTTGCTTATGTGCAGATATGTTCGTGGATTCGACGGGCTGAGTCGCCCTATCTCGTGGTCGCCAATGAGAGCGGAATTTTGGTGCCGAGAAGTGCTTAAAAATAGCTAAAATTATGAATATCAAGAGAAAAATATTCAATGTCAAAGGTGGCGGCTCGATCTAGGACGATTTTAAGCGCCAAAGTGCTTTAAAGGTGCCCGAGCGACACTTGTTGATTTTTCATAATTTTTTAGACAGTTGTGCAGGTTGGCAAGAGTTACCAGCTAATGCGAGATGCCAAGCCAAACGCCCAGGATTTTTTTGAGCTCAATTCCGAGTCCAGACGGGGAAATGGCCAAGAAACCGGTCAAGATGCGAAGAGGTGGACAAAAGTTTGGCCAAATGAGTGGTGACCTTTGGATATTGGACAACTTATGCCACATGAAATGTGGCATGCAAATCATGGAGAGAGAGAGATGAAGAAATCGTGATCAACATGGCGCCAAAAAATGCACCCCATTGTTGATCAATGGAGCATGGCTGCTGCAAACAACCCCCATCATTGATCATTGGCCTTGCTTCCCTCCTGGATGCTGACTCTATCGCCACCTCTCGCCCGTCAAATGGTGGTCTCTATGAAGATCTCTGATTTCAATCTTTCTCTCTCCTCCCTCTCTCTCCCCTAAAGGTAGATTCATGTGGTGAAGAGGAAGAAGAAGAATGGGTGATGGATGCTTGCCCAATGAAGACCGGGTTGTTCCATGGTGTAAGAAGATTGAGGATTGCTGAATGTGGACTGTCATGAGTAGTAATGGTGGCTGGAAATCAGTCCCGAAATATGGCAAATAAAAACCCGCAACCCGCAAAAGAACGGTAATCTCATTTTTATGAAGGAAAATGGTGTTTTTATGCAATTTGCTTGATGCATTCTTGTTCCCATGAGATGATAATGTATTATGATGTTGTCTTCAATGTCTTTTAACTGTTTATGATCAGAAAATCAGAGAATCATAAGTGTTGTGGATGAAATCATAGGAGCGTGCTTGCATTAAAATTTGTCGCTTTCATCGTTTATCAGCACCAAGTGGATAACGAGCGGTACTAAGAAAATTTGTGATATCAGCATACCATGGAACTTGCGTTTTCACAATAAAAAGTGATGCATCTAGTAAATCATCCTCCACACCTTCTTCCTTATCAAATGTTAATAATCGTGAAAGATGATCTACTAGAACGTGAGCTCTTCCAAGACAAGTAACAATTTGAAAATCAAACTCTTGAAACAACAATATCCAATGAATTACATGTCCTGAAAGTTCTACTTTATTAAGCAAATACTTCAATGCCTCATGATCCACATAAATGGTAAATTTAGTCCCTAATAAATAATGATAAAAAATTTCCACTACAAATACCATTGATAACATTCTTTCTCAGTGGTAGTATAATTTCTTTCCGCATCACTTAAATTACAGCTTGTGTAATTTATAAATTGGATGACCATCTTATTATCATCTACTTTGCATAAAATAGCTCCTACAACATACATAGATGTATCAGCATGAATATGGAATTCTTTCGTCCAATCCGGGGATGCCAATACTAGTCTTCAATTAACTTTTGCTTAAGAAATTCAAATGCTTCTTGACAAGCAACAACCCAATTAAAAGGAGTGTCCTTTTGTAGCAAATTTGTCAAAGGTGAGGCCACTCTTGTGAAATCAGAAATGAACCATCGATAATAATTTAGATGGCCGAAAAATCCACGAAATTGCTTAAGGTTTGTTGGGGGTGGAAGTGTAGAAATCTTAGAAATTCTAGCTGGATCCATAGCAATGCCTTCTTTAGAAATGATATGCCCCAACAACATTCCTTTTGGCACTCTAAAAACACATTTATCAAGGTTCAAGGAGATACCTACTTCATCATTATGTTCAAACACTTGCAGCAATTGATCTGGCATTTCTTTTGTCATCCCGTAGACACAAAAATCATCTAGAAAAATGTCCATCCATTGTCGAATAAAATCTTGGTAGGATGTAATCATAACTCTTTGAAATGTCACAGGTGCATTGTTCAAACCAAAAGGCATTACTTTATAAGAGAATGTACCCTATTCAGTAGTAAAGTTAGTTTTGGATTGATCTTCTAGATGAATTAACACTTGGTTATAGCTACTAAACCCATCCATGAAAGAATATAGCTCATGGCCTGCAACTTTATCAAGTACCTGATCTGTAAATGGCAAAGGAAAATAATATTTACGTGTTTTTCTATTCAACTTTCTATAATCAACACAAATGTGAATCTTCTCACTATTCTTCTTGGATACTACTACAACACCCATTCACTATACATAATAGGATAAATAAATCCCACATTTAAAAGTTTAGTAATTTCAGTTTTGACCAGTTCTGTATACACAGGATTTGTTCATCGTTGGCATTGACATACGATTTTTGAACTTGGTTCTAGATCAATATAATACTAACAAAGTTCCGTTTTAATACCTTTAAGGTAAGTATAAGACCAAGAAAATTCCCCAACATGTGCTTGTAATACCTCCTCAAACTTTTCTCGATCTTGGGATTCCGATTGAGCCCTGAGATTCAAATATTTCCCTTTTGCCATTTCTATTTTAACTACTTCCACTTTGGGCTCTTCAAGAACAAAGAGGCTATTTTTCGGGGTTGATTGTAGGTACATCCTCAGATATCCCCATTTATACATTTTCAAGCAAATTATTCTTGGCACTCGATTTTGGTTCTTCTTCCCTCGCATTCCCAAAATATACCAAGGGTGCAGGCATATAAGGAACAATAGCCAGATCATTTTGAATACCCTTAGTCATTTCTATCATATGGACATCTAATAGATCTAGAAATAGCTTACTGGTATGACTTCCTTGTCCTTTACTCCAGTCATGCAAAATAGGCTTCAAATTTATATTATACTTTGTCATGAACCTGGTATTTATAAAACCTATCATCTGAAAAATATGCTCTTGATCACATGGATATTGATCATGTAACTTACGACCGTATTGACGTGAGATTTTATTGTTCTTTTCTAAACATTCTTGATCATCTAAACTCCAAGGCCATTGGCTACTCTTAAGCTTAAGAATTAATAAATGAAGATCCTCATTTTTCTCACCTTGAATTTGGAGTCCCAAGAGAGACACCAAGGAAAAAGGGTTTCTACTGCAAGAAAATCTTTCTTGTAACATCAACAAGATTTTGTTTTATTCTTTTGAGAACCACAACAAGGAAAAGAACAAATCTTCATGCAGCATCATAGTAGATATCTCTCACGGATTTGATAGAATCAACCATATTCTTCAACATCTTCATAGAATCCATCAATAGAACAAGAAACACAAAAGAATACACCACTTTTGAATGGAAATAATCACATAGTATTCATCTTCAATATCTTCATAGTTTTCTCTCTCAATCTCTCATAGATAGATACATTGTTTTGATAGAATTGGCTATCTATGACTTTCTCTCTCTCTCTCTCTCTCAATTAATCAATAGTACATCATCTCCTCACTAAAATACTCAATAATCACTCATAATGATCCTTCTTAGGTCATGGATGCACCTCCCAAGAGGTATGGGAGGTATGAGAGGGCACGAGAGCCACTACAGTGTCTCTTCATAGCTCACTACTGTCACTTCACTCCAGTCTTCTCTCAAGTCTTCTCTTCAGCCTTCAGTAGCTTCTTTCTCCATTTGTTTTAGCTCTTTTAAACTTCGATTCATCCTTTCCAAAATTTAGAAAACTTTCCCAAAGTACACCCTCATATCACAGAACACATACAGAAGATCTATAGAACAGAACAGAATAGGTTCAAAGGCTCTACAAAAGGTCTATAGAGGGTTACAGAAGCTCAACAGAGAACATCGGAACCTCATTACTCATACTAAAACCATTCAAAACTATAAAAAACTATTCAATAAGCTTTCAAAAGACCACAACCTTCATCAATCATCAATCCATGCTTCATACAAAAGAAAATCAAAACAAAATAGAAGCTAAACAGAAGGTATCAGAACCTCAACAGAACCTATCAGAACATCATAAAGCCTCATATTTCTACTGAGAATCATCATGAGCTTCCAAAAAATAATCAATATCATCCAAAACACTCTCAAACACTTCCAAAACAACCAATCATCACTCAAAATCTATCAAAAGCCAACCATTCAGACCTCAAAAATAACAAAAATCAACCAAAAAATATAGTCATTTCAACACTCAACATATTCCCACACTTAGAAAGAAAGTATCCTCGTGACCTAAGGAAAAGAAGAATATAAGTTTAGTAAAGAGCTCAATTCGATCTTCTTTAGTATCTTCAATAATCACCCAACCATGACCTCAACAAATGACCTATATATCTTATAATACTACAACGAAAGAAAAACACCCTTTTGAATATTATCTCCATTGTTTTCAAAAAATCAATAGTAACATAAACTCATAAATGATATAAGAGTTTTCTTTAAATCAGCATCATCTTTTGCTAGCTTTTAATCCAATATCTTCTTCATCAATCCAGCTTCAACTTTAGCTCCATTCAACAAAGATAAACAATATACACGTACCACCACTCACACTACTTACACAAACAATATTTGAATGGCACCTCTTTGGAAGGAAAAAGATAGATAGATGTATTCTGATCAAGCATCAAAGTTACAAAGGATAATGGATCAATGAAGATGATCCCTTTTAAAGGATTGATGATTTTTAAACCTTTCTAGGGATAAAGATTCATCCACAAAGGTTTTTGGAAGATTTTGCAAGAATTGTAAACAACTCATTCTCTCCACTAGGATAAAAAATCTGCTTGGCAAGCACAAAGTAGGAAAATAAAGCACATCCAACTGATTGGATGTCCACATCTATATTGACATCCAAACATAACTCTCGCACTTGCCTTTGATCACCATGAGAGTGACGGTGCATAAAGGCTAGATACCATGAAAAATGGGCAGTCAATCTCACTGATGGATCCAAAGATTGAGAATGAAGTTGAGTAAAACGTAAATAGTTGTGAAAGTCTTGATTTGCAGTCTTCCATTCTCTTGAAATTACCGGCCAGTTAATTTGGGGTCCCGTCAAAGAATCTCCAGTACTCCAACTTCTTCTTCTCAGGATTATCTGATCAAAACCTTCATATTCTGTAACCAACTTGAAGGGGAGCTACAAGCTCTACCCCGAGACCTACGGACCGCTTATTGATCAAGCGTTTCAAGCCGAGCGACAATGACTATCTCTCACATAGCTGACAGGCCATGCCTACCTTACAAGTGTAGTGGGCTTACCTTAATGCTCAATCGAGTACCCTCCTCTCTCTTGCACACCGGTAGCTCCACGATCCTTGTGGAAAGCTCAAGCAACCTCAATCCCTCTCCCATGAGCTCCATCCTCCATAGCCACGCGCGAGACAAGGGAAGAGAAGAGAAGAGAAGAAGATGGAGAGAGGAGATGGAGAGCTTATTCTCTACGATCCCTCACTCTCACACACTCACTCCCTCACCCTCTCACACTCCCTCACTCCCTTTCTCAAGCACAAGCAAGAAGGCAAGAAAAAAGGGAAGAAGAAGAAGAAGCTTTAGCCACACACAAGAATGAGCTTCTCATTCACTTTTGAACTTTATATGCATGCCCTCCCTTCTTTGGGCAGTCATCCCCTTTTTTACATGGCCGGCCATTGGCCTAAGCCCATTTCTCATTTCCCACCATTCTAATTTATCATATTCCCAACTAATGCATACAATTTGCATAGGAGCGAGCTTGGCACTCTTTTACAAGGATTCGGGAGTGCTTCCACATTTAATGGTGTGCTTTTTACTCTTTTACTTTCTCGGGGCGACACTGAGACTTTCTGGGGGTTGTGCCCGAACATTTAAATTTTTCAGGGTCTAGTTAAAGGTCAAGGCGCCTTTTCCTTCTTTTATCCTGTGCCTTTTTTGCTATTTTCTTTTTTCCATTTTCCCGCTCCTCTGCTCCATTTTCCCGCTCCTCTGTGTTGCGGTAAACACGGTAAACACAACTGAGGGGGAGTCTGAATAAAAGAGGAATGGGATGGGAATGGAATAAGGGATAAAGGATGAAGAGAGGGATAAGCAAAACCATAAAAAGAAGAATAAGATAAGGTATGAGAATCTGGCAATTTAGCAGTATCAAAAAGGAAAGGAGTAAGGAAATGTGGTGGGAACATGGATAGGAAGTGAGAAGATGGGGGAGGATAAGGAAGAAGGGGAGAAAATAGCCGATCAATGATGAAAGGACATTGCATAAAAATAGGAATATGGGGTGCATCTTTAGGTTGAAATAAAAGGGGTAAAATTGCATGTGGGGTATTTTGGAAAAGAGAGAGATAAGTGTCATACCTATGAGCCATTTGTTAATAGTAAGTCAAGGATGGAACTGATTGTCCTAAGGCAGAATGTCAAGCATAGGCCTCAAAAAATAAAGGATCAAAAGGAGGTTGCTTGGAAAGATGGGATAACAAATCCACCCTTAGTTGGTTGACATGTTGCACATGAGACAAAGCCTTTAATTGTCTTTGATTTAAGATCATAGAATCCAACATAGGATGCCAAGAATCCTCTAGACAGTCAGCTACTCTAGAAGAATACTTTTGAAACATTTCATCAATCTTAAGCTCCAATTGGTGTACATAGAGTACTGCTTACAAGACTACATCTCCAACATACCAAGAGAGGTCTTCATTATCTGGAATTAACAAGTCACCTCTGAGGTACATATAGGACATCAACATTGAGTTTGGGACTACCAAATCCTCAAACATCATCCTAACCACTTTAGACAATAGATCCACAGACCAGGGTCCATTCCAACTATCCTCTAGAGGAGATAAATCCATGGTTGAAAGTTTTACATACAAGGCCAACTTCTATTGTTGATAATGAACAAAGAAAGAGTGGGCGCGAAGAATAAAATCCATAAACTACTCAAAAGTAGTCCATAAGATATCCATTCTAGATTGTAATCTCTCAACCTTGGCCTGAAATAAAGGACATAAAATTGCATTCTGTTGAAGAGCAATCTTGGTGAGACATAGAAGGAATCATGGGGACATTGGGACTTGGGGGAATGGATTGTGACTGCGCCAGTTGGTCCTTTAGCTGTTTAATTTGGGAGGCTTGGGATTCCACTGTATTATGAGCAGTCTACAAGTCTGACACTTTCGTATCCAGAAGAGCCTTGAACTCTTGAGCTTCATTGGACATTTTCTCTTTCTCTTTAGAAACCTTGGTGACCTCTGACTGGGCTTCTACTAGCTGATTTTTCAAAGAAGATATTTCTTCTCTCTAGTTCTCAATCATTTTTGTTTGCTGCTCCATCTACTTAAACAGATTGGAAAGAGTGCCATTGGCAAAGGCTAGCTTTGTGGTTGCCTTATTCATTTGGTCTTTGGATTGCATCAATTCTTCATCGAAAGAATAATATAAATGTTGAGCACAAGCTATCACTGAGAGTTCAATAGAACTCTGGATGTCTTTACAAAGAAAAGAAATGGCATCCCTTGTCACTAAGCAATTCAGTGAAGGAACTAATATATCCAAAGAACCCTCTCGATGATGTGCCCTGAATAAGTTGTTGCATGTGAGGGAGGCAGGGAGTTCACTTCCAGAAGTAGTAGGAACTGACACTGAAGGAATGACTGGTGGAATTGTCTCTACTACATGCTTCAAGCACTTGTGCTGAATGACTAGTGGAGGAGGAGAGTCAGTATCCTCTATGTCAATGGGTTCTGAATCTTCTGAAGGTGGAGCGGGAGGAACTAGATCAGATGGAGGAGGAGATAAAAAACCTTTATTAAGACCCGAATATGTAAAAAAAACACATAAATATGAACCAAAGATCACATTGGTAACATTCTCTCTAGTCACCTTGATAAAATGATGGTCCATCTTCATAAGAAGGTAAGTACTCCAATCAATGGTAACCCCTCTTAAAACCATCCTATTGGAAGTTGTGAAGAGCTCCTTAGACAAGTAGTGAGATGGTGTCTTGGCAGGCATGAACCTGTCCTAGAGAAATTGGCAAACTAGGTTCTAGAGAGGATCAGTGATCATTGCGAAAGATACTCCTGAAACCTTCTTGACATTGAGGATCTCTTTAGTCTACTTCTGTTTAATATCTTGAGGATATCTTCATTTAAGAATAACTGTTTGGTTGTAACAAAGGGTTCCCCTTTGTAAGGAAGAGACAAAGCCTACCCTAACCCTCTAGGTGTCAAGACATGGAAGTACTACGAACCTGTTAGAATATCAAGCTCCCATTACTCTCCTGTCAGTATGTATGACCGACATTAGCTGTGTCTAGCTGTATTGGCAAGTGTGGGACATTAAATAAGTCGGTGGTCTTAGACCCAGTGTGAATGGTCCTACAGACCTTAGTACTATTGTATACACTTATGTTATGTTAGTAGTCTATGAAATAATGGATGATGATGAACGACCTAAAGGTCAGGCTGTTGCTCCATTACATTGTCTCTCTCCCTCTCTCTTCCAATATGGTATCAGAGCTATCAACTTGCATCCATTTCCAAACTCTTCAATAAACTAGCCATGCTTATTGAATCTAACCTGCAAGTTCTACCCCATCATCTGACAGACAGATAGTAAGTTATTTGTAATCGATGGAACATGCAATACATCATGCAAAATTTTCTTTCTGCCATCATGAACCACAAGAGGCACTTTGCCTTTATGTTCAATGCTATGCTGCGTGTCATCACCTGTACAGACATAGTCATGTTTTTCAGCCACCATATCAGTGAACCAATCACCATGAGGGGTCATGTGGTTCGATGCCCCTGAATCAATATACCAAACTGCATCATCAGTGGATTTTTTAGCAGCTCTGTCTTTTACATACTGCATGGCAAACAAGTCCTTGGCAATATGACCATACTTCCTGCCGTAATGAAAATCCTTATCCTTATTCGGATTGTCAGATGGACGCTACTGTTGCCAGGAGCCTCTACCTCTAGGGCTAGATCTCCCCGTGCCTCTAAAGTTTTCCCATGGATAGGTCCTAGTGGTCAGACAGTATCCCCATGGACAAGGAGATTGAGGAGCTCACCGTCCACTGACACCAGTATGTCAGTGAGGGGGAGATATGATGTCTTGGACATCAAAGAAAAAGAGAAAGCTACTGAGGATGCATTTGGTATGATGACACCTGGTAGAATGACTTCTGGATATGAGTCTATTGACACTTTCGACAATGAACTTGGTATTCTGACTTTCTATATGCCTGGCACGAGCAGAGGAGGTACATTCTGCCTCATGAGAGAGGGGAATCGAGTAGTGCACCACAGCCTAGACGATTGCAAAGAGTCAGATATCTTGTTGGCAGGTTGATGTACAGTGGCTATTCTGCAAAACATTATGCTTACATGACAAAAGTGATGGAGATCAAAAAACCAGGTACATATGCTAAAGCAGTGAAAGATGAGAACTGGTGTGCAACTATGGATGAAGAAATGAATGCCTTGGCTGAAAATAAGACATGGGATCTTGTACCACTTCCTGAAGGGAAAAAGACCATTGGTTGCAAATGGGTCTACAAGATCAAATGCAAGTCGGATGGTAGTGTGGAAAGGTACAAAGCCAGGTTGGTTGCTAAGGGGTGTGCCCAACAGTATGGACTTGATTATGAGGAAACATTCAGCCATGTTGCCAAGATGGCAACCATATGCACTATGATTGCTTTGGCTGCTACTAAAGGCTAGAAATTGCAGCAGATGGATGTTAACAATGCATTTCTTAATGGTGACTTAGCAGAGGATGTTTATATGGTTTAGCCTAAAGGGTATGTTCACCCTGATTTTCAGCATTATGTATGTAAGCTGAAAAAAGCATTGTATGGGCTGAAGCAGTCTCTGAGAGCCTGGCATGCAAGGATCAGTAATTACTTTACAGAGCTTGGGATTGTTGGTAGGGCTGATCAGAGTTTGTTTATGAAAAAGACTTGGTAGTGTTGGTTATCTATGTTGATGACCTGATAATCACAGGTGATGATGATTTGGGGATACATCATGTTATAAAAATGCTGAAATTTGAATTTGACATGAAAGATCTAGGTGAATTGAAGTACTTTTTGGGTATTGAGGTGATCAAAGTTGAAAATGGTTTATGGATGATGCATAAACATTATGCCATGGAAATGCTGAAGAAATATGGCATGGCTGATTGCAAACCATTGGATACACCTCTTGATCAGAATGTCAAGCTGGGCATTAACAATGGAGCTGAAATTTAGGATGTGACTATGTACAGGCAGATGGTTGGAAGTCAGATCTACTTGACCATCACTAGGCCAAACTTGAGTTATGCAGTTGGGCTCACAAGTCAGTTTATGAAGAAGCCCAGGAAGCCACATTTAGATGTGTTAGGCGGATTATGAGATATGTTAAGTCCAATGTAGATTATGGGATGTTCTATGTGAGAGATAAGCCCTTGAAACTGGTTGGACACACAGATGCGGATTGGGGAGGATGCTCATATGATCGCAGATCTATGAGTGGTTATGCTTTTGGCTTTGGAAGTGGCACGATCAACTAGAGCAGCAAGAAGCAACCAACGGTTGCATTGTCTAGTACTAAGGCAGAGTATAGGGGTGTTGCATTGGAAGCATGCGAGATTTCATGGCTGCTCAAGCTTATGGCTGATTTGGATATTCAGGTGGATGCTCCAGTGACCTTATTATGCGACAATCTTAGTAGTGTACTCCTGGCAACGAATCCAATATACCATGCCAGGAAAAAACACATAGAGGTACACTACTATTGTATCAGAGAGATGGTTCTTGCAGGGAGAGTAGATCTTATGCATGTGAAGACTGATGAACAGGTTGCAGATATCTTTACCAAGTATTTGGATAAAGATAAGTTTAGTAGTTTCAAACAGCTACTTGGAGTTCATCAGATGATTTGAGCTTGAGGGGGAGTGTTAGAATATCAAGCTCCCATTACTCTCCTGTCAGTATGTATGACCGACATTAGCTATGTCTAGCTGTATCAGCAAGTGTGGGACATTAAATAAGTCGGTGGTCTTAGACCCAGTGTGAATGGTCCTACGGACCTTAGTACTATTGTATCAACAAGTGTGGGGCATTAAATAAGTCAATGGTCTTAGACCCAGTGTGAATGGTCCTATGGACCTTAGTACTATTGTATACACTTATGTTATGTTAGTAGTCTATGAAATAATAGATGATGATGAACGACCTAAAGGTCAGGTTGCTACTCCATTACATTGTCTCTCTCCCTCTCTCTTCCAATAGAACCAAGCCTGATTTCTTACTATATGACATGAGAAACTCATCACAAAGAACTGGATCATCTAGAATCATAGGGAGAGGAGTAGCCACAAAAGATGCAAGGCTAGCTTTTGCAATAGGCTCAAAAGTCAGTAGGGAAGAATATTCCCTACTGATCAATGGGACGTACTGAATAGGAGAAGGCGTACGGGGTGCCATTCAGATAATGAATACACAACACAACTCACAAACAAAAGAGATGCCTACAAAACCAGCAGAAAAGATGAAGATAAGATATCAACCAAGGGTTTTGAAACGAGACTCGACCAACTATCCCCAAGCAAGGCACATCCTAGAAAAAATTCGGTATGACCTCTAGACATATGCGACCGAAAGCTTCATGCTATGCAAAACAGACATGCACTTGAGACCCCGTATCAGGCACATAAAATGCAAAATAACTTCAAATCATGCCCTTAATCATATATATCAACCAAATCAATAACCACACACATCACAACCAGAACATCATTGACCATTAGTAACAAAAAAGACCATTCTAAAGACTACACATGCCCTTCCCGTGAAGCATGTTTATTGAAAAGGGGAATAAGAAAGTGCAATGAGGGGAATGATTTTTAATGAAGGATTCTTTTTAATAAATTATTAAAAATAGGTGAAATTTTATTAGGTCGTAAACCTTAATAAGAAAACGGTGGTTCGTTGTTAAATTGTTATTTACAATTTATTAAGATGAAACGGTGATTTTAATGAATCCCGAACTTTGATACCTAGACTGGGTCTCTAAATGCAGATTCATTAATTAAGAATTTAATGTGTCTGAAGCGCTCTTTGTTTTCAACACGTGCATTTTTGTGATAATTGGTTCATTTTATTTAAAATTGAGGTGCCTTTGAAATGCACGTAGTGCGTGCAAAGTGAACGATTGGTTGAGTTTTATTTAATTAAAAAGAAGGTGTGTTTAGCGCGGATGCAAGCGCCATGGTAGTGATATAGGGTTGATTTTAGGAATTAATAAATGAGAAGGGGGAAAGAATTATCAGAGAGAGAGAGAGAGAGTGTGTGTGTGTGTGTGTGTATGCAAGGATGCTGAATGCGCACGTATCAATCCCACAATGCAAATGAGTCTCAAAAGAGAAAACTCAATAACTGAAAAAGATTTGATTAACATGGTAAGCTCATAAAAAACCAAATCAACACCTCATTTTAAAAAACTAATCAAGAAACATGTGGTATTAGGTTAGATTTTTGCAAGACAATAGTTTTACCAACAAGATTACGGTGAGTGTATTTAATTTGGTTGGGATTAGTGTTTCGGTTATGTGTTGACTTTTGTTTTATTTTTGTTTTGTTGTTTTTAATGAAGAAATCCCAAAAAAGGTTTTGAATTTTAAGTATGATGTTTCAACCATCCAACATGAGGGAAAACTAAACCAAAAAATCTCAGCAAGGTGTCTAGGTTTTTCCAACATTTTTTCATTTATGTTTGGCATTTAACATGTGTTTTTCAATAATTTTGCCCAAAAATCAAATCTTAACCATTTTGTAAAGCATGTTCAGCTTTTAAAAATGTTCAAAAGTGAAGAAAAAGGTGGATGGAATTTTTTGATTTTTTTTGAATATTTTTTTATTTTTATTTATTTATAACAAATTTTAAACCAAATTTTAATGGATTTTAAATGAATTTTGAATTTTTTGGACTTTCAACAATTTATTTGTGGAATTTCAGCTTTGAAAAAAAATCCAAAAATTGTCTACTTGGTCAAATGAATTTTTAGTTATTTTTTGTAAATTTTTATTATTATCAAAGACTTTTATTATTTTTTTCAATTTTAATGTGTTTTTAAAGGTTTTTGACAAAATTTTAATGAAAAATGGGGACCCGGCTACGTGTGAACTGCAGCTATACACACCCACAAATGAGTCCTCGCGCGTGAACACCTTCTCAAAAAACCTCACGGACTCCCACAAACGAAACCACGTGAACGAACTCCAAACAAACGCATGCGCGACGCCAAGCATGCGCACACGCAAATATGCAAACACGCGTAGGGGTGTGGGGTTAAGTCGGGTGGGGTGTAGTTGGGTGGGGTAGGGTTAAGTTGGGTGGGAATTAGGTTTAGTGGGGGGTTAGGCAGGCAAGGTGGGGGAGGAAAAGGACAAGGGAGAGGGAGTAATGGAGGAGGAGGGAGGAGAGGGGAGGAACAGGTGGAGGGGAGGAGGTGGCAGAGGGCGAAGGAGTGGGAAGGAGGGAGATGGCGGTGAAGAAGTGGGAAGGAGGGAGATGGCGGTGAAGGGGTGGGAGGGAGGTAGATGGCGGGAGAAGGAGAAGACAGGGGAGGAGGAGATGGAGGGAAGAGGAGATGGGGAAGAGGGGAGAGAGAAAGAGAGGGAGAGAGAGAAGGAAAGAAAGAGAGAGAGAGAAGGGAGAAGGGGAGGGGGGAAAAAACCGTTGGGGAGGGAGGGGGTTTTTTTTGAAAAAAATGTTTTTTAAAAGATAAATTAAAAAAAGAAAAAGAGAAAAAATGGGGGCTCGCCGCCCCCGTCCTGCACGCATGCGCAAGGCGGCGGTGGTAAAAAAATTTGCAATGACGGGAAACAACAAGGGCCAGGATGGCGGTGCAGTTGCGGGATGATGCGACAGACATGATGTCATTAGTAAAAATTGAAAAAAACGACGGTCATGTGTGACGCAAGAGGCATAACATGCGCAAATTGAACGAAAAATGGCATAAAATCCAAACTGGGTGCTAGAATGAAATGTTATAAAAAGAAAAATTGTGCCCCAAGTCAAGGAAAGACAACGAAAAAGTGCAACATGGTATCTGAGAACAAGTCAAGGCATTCACATGGAAAAAACCCAAAAATCGTACCCAAAAAGGGATTCAGAAATTAATATAAAAAGATCCAGGCAACGAAATGAAGGGCAATAAAAAGGAAGAAAGTTTTGACAATAGTGTTTCACAGGATTGTCATGTTGGAATGCGTTTTTGAGGGGTTAGGGACATTCACATGGGAAAAACAAGAAAATAAAGCTCGAAAAAACCAATAAAAATTAATAACAAAAAATTTAGAGGTCAAAACAGGGCAGATGAAAAAGAAAAAATGGACAAGAAGGAGGGTCGGACAAGGCTATCTAGTCAAAATTGAATTTCGAGGAGAATAGGGTAGGTTCACATGGAATAATGGCAAAAATACTCACGAAAAAGACACGAAAACCCGCAAAAATTAATAACGAACAAACCGGACGATGGAATGACAGGGTGAAAAAACAAAAAATATCATGTGGGAGGTGTAGGGCAGGGGTGTCACATCAAATCACTATTCTAAAGCGATAAGGGCGCGTTCACATGAAAATACATTCACTTGTGCGGAAAAAGCTTCAAAAATTAATAACTTGCAATTCCTTACACAAAACAGGGGACGATAAAATGAAAAAAGGGACAGTTTAAAGGGCAGGATAATAAGGTTGAAGTTGGGTTGTGGTGAGCGTAGGCGTGGTTCACACAAAAAATGACCAAAATACGGTTTGAAAAAGAAAGAACCATGCGAACCGCTGCTAGGAAAGGTAGACGAGGGCGAGTGGGCGGGCAAGGGACCCATTAAGGTAAAAGGAAGATAGGGGATAGATGTAGATTCTGTGAGTCACAAATGCAAGATGTATGCTCGACAGACGCGCAGGGACGTGTCTCTACACTTAAAACCTTACTGGGGGTAGGGGAAAATGACGCCGCAGAAACACAAGACTTGTCACCGGATTGTACTCTAGCATCCCTACACTTAAAACATTAACCGTCATGTGCAAACAGAAGGTGTAGGGTTAGAAAAACTTGGCCCGTTTTGTCAAGAGTGGCAGTTGACGGTTGACGTCACGTCCTGTGTCGCAATCAGTTGTGCAAGAGGTATCCAGATGTCTTCACAGCATACATCCAACATGGCAGGGACCATGCAGCAGTACCCAGGAGGTACCTTTGCTGTTGAAGGCGTAGAAAATCCGATGATGATGAAGAAGGTTGCACTCAGTGCATAGTCACTGAAATGGAAAGGGAGGAACAGTCACTCTCCCCATAACTTACATTACTTGAGGTAATATTTATGAAAACTCAGATCTCACATCCAGTTTAGAATTGAACAAGGGAAAAATGATTTGGAGGGAGTATGCCAGTGTGCACAATTGATGGTGCATTCGTGCGTTCCACTCGGTGTCGGCATACAGTGTGAGAAGGAAGGCCAGGGAGCCTTGTTGTGCAGTGTACAGAACAGGGTGATGTGGTCTGTGATGGTGGTAGAGACCCATCTTGTGGGTGCATAGGGAAATGAGAACGTACCTTACTCCAATGTCGTAACATCCCTCGATCCTCACCTCTTGATAATTGATTGAGGAAACACCAGTCACGCTCAACCCCCCTCTAAGTGACATTCTGTTGATAGATACAGGAGGGCAACCCATTCATAAAACCCATTGATGTTAGCCTCACAGTCACTTGTGCAGAGGTTGTATGCCTTGTGTTCAACTATGCATCTCGCCCTATGCCGATATACGGTGCAAGAAGGAAGGTCAAAGAGCCTTATAATGCAGTGCACAGGAACAGATAGTGCTTTGTGCATTGAGAGGCCCAACCCGTATGTGCAACACTCCATTCACACATTGCACCTCTCTATTAAATGTAAAGGGCAAGGACTGGTCACTCAACCCACCCTCTGTTTCACACTCATTGATAGATACAGAGGGCAAACCATACGCACATCCCCATCCGGTTAGGATGAAAGCTCCCATCACTCAAGGGGTTGTCAATGAAGATCGTTGCTTGGTTGTCGACAAGGTGCCGATGAAGAGGCATACCTAGGAAGGTAGCCTGTTAGCTATATATAGTGTTAGCTATATATAATATTAGCTATATATAGTCTGTCTATATATAGCACCCCAGGTCCCCTCTATATATTCCTATCATGTGTGCTCAGTTGACACACTTCTGGGGTTCCACTTCTGGTGTCTCATATCTCTCTTCTCTCCTCTCTTCCTTTCATCTCTCGTCTTCTTTGCAATTTCCAACATCCAACATGGTATCAGAGCGAGGTTCTACAACAGCACAAAGAGCTTGGGAAGGCCTGTGCAGAGTGCGGGTGGAGACAAGGCTTGATTGTTGCAGATGCAGCCTCGTCGAGCGTCATCCTGCCCTTGCCACAGCCTTGTTCACTTTTGTTTGCTTTGTTCTGTCTCGAGGATTCGTGCACGGAGCGGACCAGAAGCCAGCAACCCCGTGCTTCCAAACCTCTTCGAGAGAGGATACAATCTGCCCCGCCTGCGGCAGCTTGGCTTCACAGATGGCCCCTCTCTGGCCATTATCTTGTCCATGCCCAATCTGCCCACTGATCAAGCTAGCAACCCCGTGCTTCCAAACCTCTTCAAGAGAGGACACAATCTGCCACCTACGGCAGCTTGGCTTCACAGATGGCCCCTCTCTGGCCGTTATCTTGTCCATGCCCAATCTGCCCCCTGATCTGCCTTAGAAGGTTCAGATCTTCCTTTCTGAAGGGTTAGCAACAACAAGAAGATGATAAAGAAGGAGAAGAAGATGTTGCAGAAGAATTAGAAGAAGGCAATGTCAGCAAGGACAACTGAATGTGACAGAAGCCATGGTCCAGGGAGAGAGGAGACACAGTGCGTAGTACAAGCGGTTGCGCCATCATCATCTAACTCCTATTGATTATGGCCTCCACGGTTCTGT
Organism: Lygodium microphyllum; assembly: GCF_053477565.2. NCBI lineage: Eukaryota > Viridiplantae > Streptophyta > Polypodiopsida > Schizaeales > Lygodiaceae > Lygodium > Lygodium microphyllum. The sequence goes on along the minus strand of NC_141141.1, from coordinate 4,990,067 downwards.
CACGGTCCTTCTCTGTCTTCCCGTACGACAACAGCAACACTGTCTCAGTGGTCTTTTCGGAGGAGCACAGGGATGAGATTCTTTGCAAATTGCAGAGTTTGTGTTTATCATTCCAGTTAACGTGGGAGTATATAAGTTTAGGCATTGAGGATAAGCATCTTGCCAAATCCATGTAGATAAAAACAGATTTCCAAGAAGATGACACATTAGGTCCGAGATTGCTGATGCGCAAAGCCATGGAGTCTAGTTTGAAGGATTTATCTGATTTGTGAGAGCTGGATGATCCTGGAACCCAACATGTTCATCTACGGATGCGCTAGTCAATTTCCATACAATGTTCCAATGGAAGCAATGACCATTGTAACATCTTGCAGTCAATTTTATTCATGACAAGAGGTTGCCAGATATGCTTCAAGGTTTCTGATCCAAGCTTCAAATATGAATTGCAGGCTATTGAGACTGGGCCTGATGACAAAATTGACTTCTTGCTTTGTCCTGATATCATAAAGTTCAGACCATTTGAAGTTGCTTTTCACTGCCATTACATTCTTGCAATAGCTACAATATGGATTGCCTCTTCAACGATTGCACATGATTTGACATGTTGCAAAGGTATTGCCTCAAGTTTTGAAAGGCTCATACGATGATAGTTGTGAAGTCATTCTAGACCAGTATATGCAAAACCTTCTTGAGGAAGACATTTTGGAAAATGCATGGTTGTTCTTGTCATGCGAGATGGCTTTGTATCTGGTATCAAAACTGATTGATTCCATTTTGCAAGCAGTCTGCTATTCAAATAGTTGTTCATGAGAGTAAATGCAGGCTACTGCAAATCTGTACCACAAGGCTTTTCAGTGGATGAAATATGCTAAGAAAAGGTAAGTGAAGCACCTTTCGGTTGTTGACATCTATGTCTATGGAAGAAGCAGTGGTCTGTTTGTCCATCCAACTTCAACTTTAGCTCCATTCAACAAAGATAAACAATATACACATACCACCACTCACACCACTTACACAAACAATATTTGAATGGCACCTCTTTGGAAGGAAAAAGATAGATAGATGTAATCTGATCAAGAATCAAAGTTACAAAGGATAACAGATCAATGAAGATGATCCCTTTTAAAGGATTGATGATTTTTAAACCTTTCTAGGGATAAAGATTCATCCACAAAGGTTTTTGGAAGATTTTGCAAGAATTCAAAACAACACATTCTCTCCAATAGGATACCAAATCTACTTGGAAAGCACAAAGCAAGAAAATAAAGCACACCCAACTGATGGGTGTCCACATCTATATTGACATTCAAACATAACTTTGGCACTTGCTTTTGATCGCCATGAGAGTGATGGTGCATAAAGACTAGATACCATGAAAAATAGGCAGTCAGTCTCACTGATGGATCCAAAGATTGAGAATGAAGCTAAGCAAAACATAAATAGTTGTGAAAGGCTTGATTTGCAGTCTTCCACTCTCCTGGAATCACGGGAAAGCTAATTTGAGGTACTGTCAAAGAATCTATAGTACTCCAACTTCTTCTCAAGATTGTCTGATCAAAACCTTCATATTCGGTAACCAACTGAGGGGGAGTCTGAATAAAAGAGGAAGGAGATGGGAATGGAATAAGGGATAGAGGATGAAGAGAGGGATAAGCAAAATCATAAAAAGAAGAATAAGATAAGGCAGGAGAATCTGGAAATTTAGCAGTGTCAAAAAGGAAAGGAGTAAGGAAATGTGGTGGGAACGTGGACAGGAAATGAGAAGATGGGGGAGGATAAGGAAGAAGGGGAGAAAATACGCGATCAATGATGAAAGGACATTGCGTAAAAATAGGAATATGGGGTGCATCTTTAGGTTGAAATAGAAGGGGTAAAATGACATGTGGGGTATTCTGGAAAAGAGACAGATAAGCATCATACCTATGAGCCATTTGTTGAAAGTAAGTCAAGGCTGGAACTAATTGTCCTAAGGTAGAACGTTAAGAATAGGCCTCAAAAAATAAAGGATCAAAAGGAGGTTGCTTGGAAAGATGGGATAACAGATCCACCCTTAGTTGGTTGACATGTTGCACATGAGACAAAGCCTTTAACACTCTTTGATTTAAGATCATCGAATCCAGCATAGAATGCCAAGAATCCTCTAGACAGTCAGCTACTCTAGAAGAATACTTTTGAAACATTTCATCAATCTTAAGCTCCAAGTGGTGTACATAGAGTACTGCTACAAGACTACATCTCCAACATACCAAGAGAGGTCTTGTAATGAAAGAGACCTAATTGTCCTAACTAAGGGGAGGGAGAGAGAGAGGGACTGCAGAAGAAGAGGGTGAGGAGAGATAAAGGCAAGAAGAAGAGAGAGAAAGAGGGAGAAAGGAAGAAGAAGAGGGAGAAAGGAAGAAGAAGAGGGAGAAAGGAAGAAGAAGAGGAAGAAGAAGAAGAAGCCATGGAAGCTTGAGAAGGTGAAAATAGAGTTTCTTGATAATTTCTGTGATGCCTCAAAATACCCTCTTACACCTTATATACCATCAGTGTGACTGGTATATTCCCATGCCATGTTCCCATGATCCCCGTTCATTACAAACCATCCCGTCTCATAAAGTTTTTGCCCTAAAAAACAAGGGATGTAGTCATGGACTGTAAGGGTGTGCTGTAGGAAATCAGCCATAACTTTGTGTGAGGAACTCCGAATGGGACAGTTGAGGTGTCGTTACAAATCCCATGAGATGTACTTTCAGCCCATGTGGGTGGGCTAGGGTTGCAATTAGTTTAGGACCAAAATTGTTACAAAATAGAGGGCTGTCCCGGAATTACTAGTGTGTTGTCCCAGATGGTATGGTTGGAGAAAAATAGCCATAGCTTCCACTAGGGAACTCCGATCGGGGCAAGTAAGGTGTTGGCATGGAGCCCTTGAGGTGTACTTTCAGCCATGTATGGGGGATGGGGCTAAAAATGGACCAGGACCAAAACTGGTACAAAACAGGTGGCTGTCTAGATGTAGATTGCAGCCCAAAACAGGTATCATGGTTAAGTTCCAGCCAATATGGGCCTCCTTAAGGTGTGGAAATTCATCCAAAATAGATGCTAGACGCCAAGAGGCTTCCTCTATTGGTAGGCATTGCCATTTGATCAAGTATTCATGTATGGAATGGGTGCGGAGTTGCTTTTCACGTTGCCCAATGAACACTTTAGGAATGTATTGGATAAGGCCCTCCTCATCTATGGGTGGTAGCTCCTCTACATGATCTTTGGGAGTGCCAATGAAAGGTTTCAATTGGCTCACATGGAAGACATCATGGATCTTAGTAGTGGGAGGGAGTTGGAGACAGTAAGCCAAGTCCCCGACCTTCTTAATGATTTTGTACGGCCCATAGTAACAGTGTGCCAACTTGTTGCAAGAACCGTCCTTTAGTGTGGCATAACGGGACTTGGGGACCTTGAGGAGTACCAATTCACCCTCTTAAAAGTCAAGGGATCTTCTTTTTGCATTAGCATGGAGCTTCATGTGCTCTTGAGCCCTTTTGAGGTTCACCTTGCATTGTTGAAATAAAGCTTGCATGCGGTCCAACTCTTCTTTTCCAAGGGGGTTGAGCTTTTTGTTGAAGATCACTGTAGGAAGGGGCACCCGATAACCATACAATGCTTCGAAGGGAGAGACTCCAATGCTCGAATGAGTGGAGTTGTTGTAAGAAAATTCAGCCAAGTGCAGCCATACGTCCCAAGAATTTTGCACGTCATGACAAAAATGTCGCAAATAAGTTTCAAGCCACTTATTGACTCTCTCAGTCTGCCCATCCATTTGGGGATGATAGGCTGTAGACGGTGCCAATTTAGTCCCCATGGGGCTGAAAATTGTCTGCCAAAACTGACTCATAAATTTGGTGTCCCGGTCATGTACTATGACGTGGGGTAAGCCATGCAACTTAAAAACATGCTCCATAAACTGAGTGGCAACTTGAGATGCTATAAATTGGGATTTTGTAGGGACAAAATAGGCTGCTTTAGTGAGTTGGTCAACTACCACATATATGCTATTCCAACCCTTCTTGGTTGTAGGTAAAACAGTGATGAAATCCATGGAAATGTGGGTCCATTTTCCTTCGAGGATAGGTAAGGGCTGCAACAATCCACCCGGTTTAAGAGTGCTAACTTTATTTTGTTGGCGAGGCACACATCTAGACACAAAGTCTTTAACATCTCACCATAGGCCTTTCCAATGAAAGCTTTTTGAAACTCGGTCATATGTTTTGAAGACCCCTAAGTGGCCAGCAATTGGTGAAGAATGCATCTCTTCAAGGATCCTTTGGGTGAAAGGAGAGGCATGGGGAATCACAATACGGCCATGGATCCAAATGAGGACATTGTGGAGCTGATATTGGGAATTGTCGTCCATGACACTTTGCTGTAATTTCTAGAAAAGAGGGCTGAATTCAACATCAAGCAAGTATGCCTCTTGGAGCTCTTCAATCCAATCATGGTGGAGTTTAGTGTGATGGATGAAACCTTGCATACCCACATACGAGAGAGTGCATCAGCCACTACATTGTCTTGCCATGGGTGTGGGTAATCTCTAAGTCATAGTTTTGTAGGGTAGCCATCCATCTACGTTGTTTGGGAGTGAGGTTGGGCTGAGTCAAGAAGTATTTGAGTACACGATGGTCACTTTTCACCTTAAATCTACTACCATACAAGTAGTGATGCCACTTTTTTATAGCATGAATGACTGCCAACATCTCCTTATCGTAGACATGCAACTCTCTCTCTTTATCATCCAATTTTCGGCTCTCAAATGCTATTACCCCGTGTTCATTTAGCAAGACTACACCAACACCCTGTCCACTAGCATCACATTGGATGGTAAAATCCTTTGAAAAGTCGAGGCATACAAGGATGGGGGCTGAAGTGAGCAAGTCTTTCAGCTACTAAAAACTGCGGTCAGCCAATGCATTCCATAGGAAAGCCTCTTTTTTCAGCTTGTCTGTTAATGGGGCTGCAATTGTGGCATAATGGCAAATAAATCTCCGATAAAAAGAGGAGAGGCCAAGAAAACTACGCAAGGAGGTAGTGGTAGTGGCGGTGGGCCACTCCCGAACACATTGCACTTTCCTAGGATCAGCTTGGATGCCTTTTTCACTAACAATGTGTCCCAAGTACTCAACCTCTATTTGCATGAAGACACACTTGCTTTCTTTGGCAAATAGCCGGTGCTCTCTTAGTACATCAAAAATTTGCCTGACATGCTTCAGATGCTCATGCAGTGACTTGCTGTAAATGAGTATATCATCAAAGAATACCAACACAAACTGGAAAAGCCATAGCTGCAATATTTTGTTCATTAAGCTCTGAAATGTGGCGGGTGCATTAGTGAGCCCAAATGGCATGACAAGGAAATGGTACAAGCCACAATCAATCCGAAAGGATGTTTTGACTTCATCACCCACCCTCATTCTAATTTGGTGGTAACCGGATCGCAAATCAATATTGGTGAAGTAGCGTGCTCCCTTGAGTTCATCAAGCAAGCCATCAATTCGAGGGATGGGGTATCTATTTTTGACAGTGATCTTATTGAGATCACGGTAGTCAATGCACAACCGAAAAGATCTGTCCTTTTTCTTAACCAATAGAACCAGGGAGGCATAAGGGGAAGAGCTAGGCTCTATGAATCCCATCTGAGAGCGGAATTTAGGTGACAGGAAGTGCTTAAAAATAGAAAAAAATTATGAATATCAAGGGAAAAATATTCACTGTCAAAGGCGGCGGCTCGATCTAGGACCATTTTAAGCGTCAAAGTGCTTTAAAGGTGCCTGAGCGACACTTGTTGATTTTTCATAATTTTTCAGACAATCGTGTGGGTTGACATGAGCTACTGGCCAATGCGGGATGCTAAGCCAGACGCCCATGATTTTTCAGAGCTTGATTCTGAGTCCGAACGGGGACATGGCTAAGAAACCGGTCAAGATACGAAGAGGTGGACGTATTTTTGGCCAAAGTGGGCATGACCTTTGGGAGCCCAATTTTAAATGTCACATGAAAGGAAGATGGAAATGAGAGATGCCAAATCGTGGAGAGAGAGCACGCAGGATGGCGCCGAAAAATGCTCTTCAATCATGGAGGAGCCATCTCCTGCCTGTGAGCAACCCCCCCAATCGACATTGGGCATTGATTCCCCTCTGAACCCTGACTCTATCTCCGCCCTTCGCTCGCGCAATGATGCCCTCTTTGAAGATCTCTGATTTCAGTCTCTCTCTCTCCTCCCTCCCTCTCTTCTAAAGGCAAGTTCATGTGGGAAGAAGAAGGAAGAAGAAAGAATGATGGAGGCTTGTCCGGCATGGATCGGATTGCTCCAGGGGCTGGACGTGGTGATTTGTGATTGTGCTGGACATGAAGTGCTACTGATTTCCAAATTTGCAGCCATGGACATGAAACCCGAAACACGCAAATAAGCGGTAATTCGAAATTTTTAAAGGAAATTTGAGATTCTATAGCTTTTGATTGATGAAATGTTGTTCATGTGGGCTAAAAATTGTTCGTGTTGCTGTTTTCCATGAGTTCTTGCTGGTCATAATCATAAAATTAGAAAAATATGCATCTTGTGGTTCAAAATAATACATCAAAACACGTAAAACATGAAAAATCAAGGGAAAATGATGGTTTTTTGGCATAAAAATGGAGAAGTAAATAGGAACATCAACTAAACTTTCATTTTTCTACAAGAAGGAACTAAGGGCCACAGCCCATAACCTGTTTTGAATTTTTAGTAATTAAATAATGCAGAAAAATAAGGGAAAATACAAGAAAAGGGTGGAAAAATCACTAAAAAATAGGGGAAAAATACATTTTGGGTTCCGAAAAATAAGGATAAATAAGAACAATGTTTGTAAATGTTTGTAAGGACTAAAGCATGCGGATTTGCCTCAGTTCAACCCCACCTTCTTGTTCTAGTGTGTCTTTTTCTGCTTTCTATACATAAAATGATGTCAAAATACCCTATAAGCTTATCAACGATGCAATATTTAAACGGGGAAGGGTAGAGAAGTTGAAATATGTCTAAATGCCGTGTGAGATGATGGGAAAGTGGCTGATTTCTATGCATAGCATTTAGGACGGATAATAATTAAAATTAAGAGCTTAGTAGCACGAGGATCACCTCGGTGCTAAGCCCATGCAACGAAGCACGAACGGTAGTTGGAAACCATTAAAAGAATGTTTTGCACTTGTGCACAATACTGTTTGCTAAATGTTTGAGCACTAGGCATCCACCAAATGCATAGAGCATGGAAAAGAATTTAGAAAAAATATCAGTAATCAGCTCCTGGACATGCATTGCAATTGGTTTATTGGAACCTGACCTACGATGAGAGGCAGTGAGGTACCCATGCTGTAGGTAGACGCGGGTCCCAAAGGGGAAAGAGAAGTAAGGACAATGGTACATTCCTGGACACGCTTATTTGGTACCTTGAGCGACTTATGTGCGATGTGTTCATTTGTTGAGCGACGCACTGAGGGGCCAATCCCCAAGGTGTAGGAGAGTCGCAGAGGGTTGACGGCATTCAGATGTAGGAGGAACCCCATGTGTATGTGATTCGAGCCTTTCGGCTATGTGAAAGGGACTCCCTTTGAGGAGTAATATTGGGTTAGGATCAGTTGGACTACAACATATTACAAACGCAATGTTTAGGAAGGCAGAGATTTTGATAGACGCTCCTGGCCGCGAGGCCGAGGGGTTGTCTTGTGCGTAGTGACGAGGCCCGGCTAGTGCGTGAGCCAGTGCCGGCCCGTTTTTTGGTCCATCAGTGGTGCGTTTGCCGGGAGCCGCTTAAAAATGGCAGTTCTCGAATCCTGGTTGTTTAGGGACCAACTAGCAGTTTATGCCAAAGGATAGTGAGATTGATCCGTTATTTATTGATAAGCATCGTCTAGCAGAAATCCAAAAGCAAGAAAGAGACGAAAGAGCTAGGCGACGTGCTGAAATTTTCAGGAGATATTCCCCTAAGCGTAGCGGTGCTAAACCCTTACGAGGGAGTGGATCTAGTGGTCTTGGGGTCACAAGCAGTAAGTTAGGAGAAGGTGGAAGCTCTAGTGCTCCCCTTCCTTCTATAAGCCAGTCTACGTCAAGTACGGGAGGTGTAACCCCACCATCCCCTATTCCTAGTGCAAATCCAATCCTTGTCATGGCGCAGCCTATTGCAATTCCAGCAGGAACGACGGATTTGCCGGCTCTAGGTTACCCGCTACCCATTTTTAATGGGCTAGTTGAGGAAGATGTGGAACTCCACATTAGGGAGTTTCAAAAGCTGATGTTTAACTGTCGCATTCAAGAAGAAGGACATTTAATGATGTTCTTCAATATGACTCTCAAAGGAAGAGCTGCTATATGGTATCATGGTTTAGAAGCTGGAACCATATTGAATATTGATTCATTTTATGGAGCTTTTCGAAGGGAGTTTGGCCCTGAAAGGGGTGGGCAATATTGGTTGCGTGTACTCAACGTGACCCACCAAGAACCACACGAGGATATTCGTGCTTATGCGAAGAAGATAAAAGAGGTTTTTCGTAAGTTGGACACCTCTATTCCTATTCCCACAACTGCCCAATTGCAATATTTCCTACATGGTTTGGACTTTAATAGCCAATTGCAATTGAGTAGTGTCCCCTTGGGGGATATAGATACTGCCATTACACGAGCATAAGAGGTGGAATCCCGACTACAAGCAGCCTATGCTTCTCGAGGAAATTCGAATATGGGTTTAGTATTGGGAAACAATGTGGCAATGGCCAATGGCAGTGGTGGTCAAGGGATGGCGATGGCTAACCCTAATGGGAGAGGGAACATGATGCAGAATGTGCCTCTATTACCAGCTCCCCCTAGCATGTCGATGCCTACGGGCAGTCAAATGGCTCCAAATGGTGGAGGCCATGCGGTCAATTCTAATACCATGCATGTGGCTCAACAACCAATGCCTAATCGAATTGTTAGGCCGATGGAACGACAAGGTAATGACCAAGGGTATGAGTCGAGTTCTTCCAATGTTCTTGGCGAGGTTAAGGACATGATGAAACATTATACCGATATGATTATGGAGCATTATCGACAAATAGCCGTTGATGTTAACTTCCTAAAAAAACAACAAAATTTAATAGGAAGTAGATACCCAGAGGAGGGTGCACCTTCGAGGTTTAGTTGCAAATGGTGTGGCGGGCAGCACTATCCAAGAAATTGCCCAAATGTTAAGTGCGACATTTGTGGAAAATCTGGCCATTTAGCAGCTACTTGCTGGAGTAAGATCAGTTCCCTCCAACGAGGTAGTCGGCAACCAGGGCCTGTTAATCATCGTGCCCAAGGAAATGATTCCTAGCGAGAAGATGGGCCTAAACAAATACTTCAACACCAAAGACTACAGTGGAGGAGCTACCAAGTGGTAGTGGGGTTAGTTTGATTGAGGCTGTACGTGTTAATGATGTTGAAACCTCTAATCTGCGAGCTGTCCTTACAAGAGGTCAAAAGGGTAGAGAAGTCGACAAGGATAAGCCTGTCGATGGAAACCCTAAACAAGGCGACAAAGGAACGCAAGTCTTGGATCCTGCCCTGGAAGGGGGACCTTTGAAGCCCGTAGAGAGTAAGGTCGATAAGGAACCACCAAAGAAGAAGGTGAAAGTTAAAAAAGAGGCAGTAAAGCCGATTCAACGACCTAAAGAGTGGATGGTTTGGCGTGAAAAGCGAGCTCTATCAAACTATCATGAATTCGATTTGGCGAGCTCTCTTTGCGAAGTTAAGCCGGATGTGAATCTTTTACAGCTTATTAAGCTTTCCCTAGGAGTACGCAAGGAATTTAGAAAGATCCTACGTACCGGGTATATCGTAGAACCTTTGGGTATTGCGCGAGTTGGTGATGACTGGTTCGAGCATGCTAAGAAGCATTGCCCAAGGGTTGCAGCCTATGTCGATGGGATATTAGTAGATTATGCCATTGTCGACACGGGTTCATCTGTTAACATTATGAGTTCTGAACTGATGGAAAGGTTGGGTCTTGCGATCCAGAAAGATACCTCCACAATTCTCAGAATGGCGGATGATAGTTTGAGACAGCCGGAAGGCTGCATTACTAAGGTCCATGTCACTGTTGCAAATGTAGAATGCCTGTTGGACTTTATGGTGATTCGTTTTGCAGGTCGTCCAAGTTACCAAGTATTACTCGGACGACCTTGGATCTTGCAAGTGGACTGCCAAGTGGATATACCTGCCGGTCGACTAATATTTGGCAGAGGTGCCCAGCGTGTGGTGGTTGATGCTTATCCTGAGTCCCCGCAGAGTGAGAGAGCTCCTCTATCTTCTACAGAATTGGAGACATTAGAAGATTTATCTGCTAGTGAGACATCATCGAGTGATGAGTCTAAAGAGGGATCCACCACGGAAGACATTTATCAGATCACTTTGAATGAGCTGATAGAGGGCCAAGAGCGTATAAGAGATGCAGATGTTATCGAGCTAGACCTTGGTACGCCTGATGATTCGCGGCCAATCAAATTAGGTTCTATGCTCAGTTCAGCAGAAAGGGAGGACTATGTGGCCTTGATCCAGGAATTTCGTGATATCTTTGCCTGGAGTTATGATGAGTTAAGAGGCATTCCTCCTAGTCTTGCTGTTCATACAATCCCATTGAAAGAGGGCAATCATCCTGTACGGCAGAAAGTAAGGCGTATGCCTTTTGAACTGAGGGACGGGTTGTTTGAAGAGTTACAGAAGCTTCGAAAAGCGGGTTTGATTTTTCCTGTGCAACACATGGAATGGTGTTCGCCGGTTGTGATAAGAAAGAAGAAGAATAATCAAATCCGTTTATGTGTAGACTTTAGAGAGCTGAATAAGCAGACAGTTAAGGACTACTACCCGTTGCCATTTATTGACCAGATTTTGGATCAATTAGCGGGTAGGGAGATATATTCATTTATGGATTGCTTTGCAGGATACAACCAAATGGCAATTGTAGAAGAGGATAAGTTGAAAATAATTTTCATCACTGTATTTGGTACTTTTGCGTACCATGTGATGGCCTTTGGTTTATGCAATGCACCTAGTTCGTGGCAACGAACAACAGATAAGACATTCAGTGACATATCCCCTGAAGAGTTGAAGGTGTTTATTGATGACTTAGGGGCTGCCACCGTGAGAGAGAGGCAGTTGCTCATTTTAAGAAAATGCTTTGAGCGCTGTAGACAATTTTGCATCGCCCTAAACCCACGGAAGTGTGTTTTTGGAGTACCTTATGGGCTATTGCTGGGTCATGTGGTCAGTTCGGTTGGAATTGCGACAGACCCCGAGAAGGTTAAAGTTATAGTTGCCATGGGTCCACCACGCACTCCGAAGGAAGTTCATAGCTTTCTGTCTTCGGTTGGTTACTATCGTAGATTCATCAATGCCTTAGCAGAAAGAACGTTGCCGCTTACAAATTTATTGTCCTTCAGCTGTTCGTTTGTATGGGGTGACCCTTGTAAGGTAGCATTCGAGGATGTGAAATAAGAGCTAGCAAGAGCGCCCGTTTTAAAAGCACCTAAAAGAGGTGAGGTGTTTTATATATTTTCAGCAGCCACCATGTATAGTATCAGCTCTATTGTTTAGCCCAAATTTGGGAAGAGAAGTGGTACCACCCGATTGCTTTTGCTAGTCGGAAGCTGGGGGTATCCGAAATCAACTATACTTAGACTATACTTACATGGAGAAATTGTGTCTAGCGATGGTCTTTGGGACCAAGAAATTCAGGCATTACATTCTCTATGAGAAAGTCGTACTTTATACGAAGGCGGAGGGACTTCGACTATTGATGAATAAGCTACAGTGGCCTGATTGTCTCTAGCAAAGTGGTTGATCACTTTGCAGGAATTTGATTATGAAATCAAGAGTAAGCCACCAAGGTTGCAAGGCATCGTGGAAGGTCTTGTGGACTTTGGGGAGCCGAAAGAATCTGTGGCTGAAGGTAGTGATATGGAGTTGTTATTTAAAATAGATACGGCATCTATTCCCTCCTGGTATGCTGCAATAACGCATTATTTATCAACGGGAGAGGCGGGATCCGAATTATCTAAGGCTGAGAAAATGAAAATTAAGCAGCAAGCATTAAAGTTTGCTTTGATCGCAGGTACATTATATCGGGAAGGGGTTGACGACATCTATCGCCGGTGTCTGATGCCTGACGAGGTGCCATTCATTTTGGAAGAGTGCCATGATTCTGCTTGCGGTGGCCATTTTGCTGGACCGCTCACAGCACAAAAGGCTTTAAGAGCAGGTTATTGGTGGCCTGCCATCTTCCAGGATGCATTTGCGTATATTAAGAGATGCGATATTTGCCAACGACATGATAGTCGAGAGAATAGGAAACGACCACTCACCCCTATTATGGTGATACTTCCATTTGAGAAGTGGGGAATAGACTTTGTGGGTCCTATTACTCTGTCGTCGACTACGCAAAAGAGGTACATCATTGTAGCAACCGACTACTTCACAAAGTGGTCAGAAGCACGTGCAACAAGGAAAGATGATGCTAAAGAAATTGCTAGTTTCCTTTTAGAGCAGATAATATGCCGGTTTGGTCCGCCAAAAGAATTAGTGTCGGACCGCGGAACCCATTTCCTGAATAAGGTGATTAAAGGTTTGAGAGAGATGTGGCAAATCAAGCATAACAAGACAACCCCATATAATCCGCAAGCCAATGGGCAAGTTGAAAGCACCAACAAGCAGCTTGTGGGCATCCTGTCCAAAATTGTATCGGAAAAGAAACAGGATTGGGATAAAAAGTTATACGTGGCAGTGTGGGCCTATGATACGACCTTCAAACGAGCCACTGGCCATACCCCGTTCAAGTTAGTATATGGGGAGGAGTGTGTCTTGCCTTTAGAAATTGAGCTGCCGACTATTCGGTTTGCCATCAATCATTCTTTGAGTGATGAAGACGCACTTTTTGAGCGCTTGACGACACTGGCACATTTAGATGAGCTTAAGTTGCAGAGCTTATTGCACCAAGAAGTGGCGAAGCGCCGAATGAAGCAGCTACACGACCTCGAAGCCAAGAAATACACCTTCAAGAGAGGACAACTTGTTCTGTATTATGATGCACAACGTGAATTATTCCCAGGCAAGCTAGAACCCAAATGGGATGGGCCCTATAGGATCGTTAGGATAGGAAATAATAAATACACAGTTTTGTTAGCTGACCTTGAGGGGATAGAATTTAAAAATAAGGTTAATCTTAATAAGATTAAACCTTATTATTTCTGATTGCACTAATGCTATGACTGCCTTGCAGGTCTAGGCGAGATCGATCAAACATCTGCAAGGAAATCGTGATAGAGGTTAATGGGTCGTCTGATCCCTTATTTAGAACACCCATATTTAGAACAGAGGTATCATCAGGGAAAGCTCATTTGGTGGAGCAAAGGATACAAGGTGATTGAGCAAGAAGGCGGGACATTCATTTGGGAGATCAAGGTCTTCTGCCATCACTGCCTACAAATTTTGACGAGCATCCCTGTTAAATTCAATGATGATGGAGGGATGGAGCCTACAATCCACCCATTGAATATGCTGAATTTCGATTACCATAATTACGAGTAGAGTTCCGGATGGCAGGATATGTAAACCCTTTATGGACGTACACCTTGTACTTTGATGGGGCGTCCAAGGGTCCATGCAAAAAAGATAGTGTAGGAGTTGTCATCCGAGACCCCCGACGACGCATTGTCATGAAGTTAGCTGCTTATCTCGCGGTGAATTTTACCAATAATATGCCAGAATACAAAGCCCTGATTATGGGTTTGAATATTGCGAAGAAGGGTGGTATCCGCCAGTTGTTGGTGAAAGGGAACTCTCAGTTGGTTTTAAATCAACTCAATGGGACATACATGGTACGAAACCCCATCTTTTGTATGTACCATGATACTGCCATAGCCCTGCTAGACGAATTCGATAGGGTGTCTTTTCAATTGATTCCACGGAATTGGAATCAGTTTGCCGATTCATTGGCTAATTTCGTGTATGAAGAGGACCTCTTCTTTAATTGTGGCCCTTGTCCTGATATATCTATTGATGGTGAGACAGGGCCTGGTCGTTTGTGGGGTATGCTTTCTGAACATGCCCTCTTTGGCAGACGATGGTTAATTTGGGTGATGCAGAGGGTAAGCGAGACTCATCTGCCTTTATTATCTTGGGCCCATAGACTGATTCGACGACATGTGATGCGAACACCTCTTGCAATATACGCAGGAGGGATAGGTCATAATTTAATGCACTTAGTTTAGGGCTACAAGCCCTGTTCCCCTGGGAATGGTATGCTTTGATGTCTATCATAGTTGTTTCTAGGAGGATGTTATGCGTAGTATGTTTGACTTCATTAGGCCAAGAGGGCCGATTCAGTTTTGTAGTGAAATGTTTCATTTCATTAGGCCAAGAGGGCCATTTTCCTGTCTAGTGCAGGTGCGTTTAATTGGGTTTTTGTTTCAAGTACTGTGCTAGACAGGTTTGAAGGCAAGCTTGGAGGGAGCCTTTGTTGCGGCATCAATGGAAGCTTCTTGTGGCCAATCCAGGTGATATTTCTCCTTTACGAGTACCTTTCTTTCCTGTTATATGTGTATTTGTACTTGTCGAGGGGATACATTTTTGTTGGGTAGTCGGCAACCAAGGCATGAAGTCCCACGTTGAGGTTGAGTATGTTTGAGGGAGGTCGGAGTAGTCATTGCCTCCTGTAAAGACATCGTTAGACATTGAAAGACCTGTTTTAGAAGGAAGTCTTAGTGGCCCTGTTCTGCTAGCCTGCTAGGCAGTCGTTCTAGGAGTTCTTGTTAGTAGTGAGGCAATTAGAGAAGTCTACTAGAAGATAATAAAGATGATGCCCAGAAACTTTGTATATCCTAAAAGATGAATATAAATACGAAGGTGTGTAAAAAGGGGTTTTAACCCCTATCAAAGAAAAGAAAAGAAATAGAAATGTATAAGCAGTTGATCATTGCCTTGCGAAGGCCTGGTAGGTTCCTGGGGACGAGTCAGACCCGGGGCCGATACCTTGTCTTCCTAGGGGTGGCTTCTTGCCAAATATAATACCAAAACAAGGAAGGTTGGAGCGAAAATAAAAGTGAGCGTTAGAAAAGGATTAAGTGTCGCCTTGCGAGGGCTTGGTAGGTTCTTGGGTGCCGAGACAGGTCCTGAGGCCGATGCCCTGTTCTCCTTGGGTCACTACGCTCAGCTCCCTCCTTTTTACATGCCCAAGTATATTGATCAAATAAAAATCCTCACAGAAGAACTATATTGAAAGAAAATACTCCTTGATCAGGCTATAGGAGACCTCGCCTTGTAGGAGCTCCTAGTTGTGTTGTCTTTAGTTGGTAAGTAGTTCAAACTACCACTTAGGGCAACCTCTTTGACAGTTCTTTTTAGTTTGGCTGTGTTGGCGCAGCTGGTTAGTGACTCACTTCGGATCTTCTATTAGATGATGCTATGCCTACTCCTTGTGGATGTCATGCCTTGGTTCTGTCCAGGGGTAGGGGGAGCATTGTGCTGAGTTTTATTATATAATTGTTTTGTATCAGTTTGATGCTTCTTTGGTTGTTTATGTGCAGATATGTTCGTGGATTCGACGGGCTGAGTCGCCCTATCCCGTGGTCGCCAATGAGAGCGGAATTTAGGTGACGGGAAGTGCTTAAAAATAGAAAAAAATTATGAATATCAAGGGAAAAATATTCACTGTCAAAGGCGGCGCCTCGATCTAGGACCATTTTAAGTGTCAAAGTGCTTTAAAGGTGCCCAAGCGACACTTGTTGATTTTTCATAATTTTTCAGACAGTCGTGCAGGTTGACACGAGCTACTGGCCAATGCGGGATGCTAAGCCGGACGCCCAGGATTTTTCAGAGCTCGATTCCGAGTCCGGACGGGGACATGGCCAAGAAACCGGTCAAGATACGAAGAGATGGACTTATTTTTGGCCAAAGTGGGCATGACCTTTGGGAGCCCAATTTTAAATGTCACATGAAAGGAAGATGGAAATGAGAGATGCCAAATCGTGTAGAGAGAGCACGCAGGATGGCGCCGAAAAATGCGCTTCAATCATGGAGGAGCCATCTCCTGCCTGTGAGCAACCCCCCCAATCGACATTGGGCATTGATTCCCCTCTGAACCCTGACTCTATCTCCGCCCTTCGCTCGCGCAATGATGCCCTCTTTGAAGATCTCATATTTTAGTCTTTCTCTCTCCTCCCTCTCTCTCTTCTAAAGGCAAGTTCATGTGGGAAGAAGAAGGAAGAAGAAAGAATGATGGAGGCTTGTCCGGCATGGATCGGATTGCTCCAGGGGCTGGACGTGGTGATTTGTGATTGTGCTGGACATGAAGTGCTACTGATTTCCAAATTTGCAGCCATGGACATGAAACCCGAAACATGCAAATAAGCGGTAATTCGAAATTTTTAAAGGAAATTTGAGATTCTATAGCTTTTGATTGATGAAATGTTGTTCATGTGGTCTAAAAATTGTTCGTGTTGCTGTTTTCCATGAGTTCTTGCTAGTCATAATCAGAAAATCAGAAAAATATGCATCTTGTGGTTCAAAATAATATATCAAAACACGTAAAACATGAAAAATCAAGGGAAAATGATGGTTTTTTGGCATAAAAATGGGGAAGTAAATAGGAACATCAACTAAACTTTCATTTTTCTGCAAGAAGGAACTAAGGGCCACAGCCCATAACCTATTTTGAATTTTTAGTAATTAAATAATGCAGAAAAATAAGGAAAAATACAAGAAAAGGGTGGAAAAATCACTAAAAAATAGGGGAAAAATACATTTTGGGTTCCAAAAAATAAGGATAAATAAGAACAATGTTTGTGAATGTTTGTGGGGACTAAAGCATGAGGATTTTCCTCAGTTCAACCCCACCTTCTTGTTCTAGTGTGTCTTTTTCCGCTTTCTACACATAAAATGATGTCAAAATACCCTATAAGCCTATCCAACGATGCAATATTTAAACGGGGAAGGGTAGAGAAGTTGAAATATGTCTAAATGCCGTGTGAGATGATGGGAAAGTGGCTGATTTCTATGCATAGCATTTAGGACGGATAATAATTAAAATTAAGAGCTTAGTAGCACGAGGATCACCTCGGTGCTAAGCCCATGCAACGAAGCACGAACGGTAGTTGGAAACCATTAAAAGAATGTTTTGCACTTGTGCACAATACTGTTTGCTAAATGTTTGAGCACTAGGCATCCACCAAATGCATAGAGCATGGAAAAGAATTTAGAAAAAATATCAGTGATCAGCTCCTGGACATGCATTGCAATTGGTTTATTGGAACCTGACCTACGATGAGAGGCAGTGAGGTACCCATGCTGTAGGTAGACGCGGGTCCCAAAGGGGAAAGAGAAGTAAGGACAATGGTACATTCCTGGACACGCTTATTTGGTACCTTGAGCGACTTATGTGCGATGTGTTCATTTGTTGAGCGACGCACTGAGGGGCCAATCCCCAAGGTGTAGGAGAGTCGCAGAGGGTTGACGGCATTTAGATGTAGGAGGAACCCCATGTGTATGTGATTCAAGCCTTTCGGCTATGTGAAAGGGACTCCCTTTGAGGAGTAATATTGGGTTAGGATCAGTTGGACTACAACGTATTACAAACGCAATGTTTAGGAAGGCAGAGATTTTGATAGATGCTCCTGGCCGCGAGGCCGAGGGGTTGTCTTGTGCATAGTGACGAGGCCCGGCTAGTGCGTGAGCCAGTGCCGGCCCGTTTTTTGGTCCATCACCATCTCAGTGAGCTCCTTGACTTGCTTTGCTACTTCCTCTCTCTCACATTTAGAGAGTCGATATGGGGGTTTATTGATGGGCTTGGCATGAGGCTTCAAGTCAATCGGGTGATCCACCGATCTTTGAGGGGGAAGGGTAGTGGGGGGCTGAAATAGGTCCTCATATTCAACCAAAAGTGCTTTTAGTGCTGCATTTTGCTTCCCCAAGGTGTGTTGGTCATCATTATCCTTATGCAAATGCAAGACAAAGATTTGGGAGCGCTTCTTGAATTCTTTTTTGAGTTGTCTTGCTGTTATAAGCTGAAAATCTGCATTTTCTTTGATTCCCTCCAAGTGTACAAGCTGCCCATGCATTACAAACTCCATATACAGCTGAGAGAAGTCCATAGAGATTTTTCCCAACTGCTGAAGCCAATCACATCCCAAAACAACATCCACGAGGCCCATATCAAGGGTAATTAAGTCCACCTTTGCTGTGTAATTTTCAGTCAGAATAAGAGACACTTGTGTGCATACATGAGAGCTCACTTCTTCATTTCCATTGGCCACTTGAACCCGAAGAGGTTGCTGTAATTCAGTGGGAACACATGTCAAACGACCAAGAGTCAATTTATTCACAAAACTGTGTGTGCTGCCACTATCTATGAGGATGTATATACTCTTGCCATCAATGTTACCATGCACTCATAGGGTGTTCGAGCTCCTAGAGCCAGTCCATGCATCCATGGGGATTGAGCAAGCAGATATAGTGGTTAATGAGGGGTGCCAAGGGTCATTCCCAAGCATGTCATCAATGGGGCAGCCACCGGGGTCAAAAGGATACCCATCCGGTGAGTTATAAAATGGATCAGTACCAAGATCCTCTTCATATTCAGCATCTTCAACAAGTGTCATCATGGGAGAGTTGTTATGCAAGTCCTCTTCTAACTTGTCACTATCTTCTAGCACATACATGTTATTAAACTTGACAATGGCATTCTTAAAGGGGCATTTGGATGCATGATCAGTCGTGTACTTATCCCCACATTTAAAGCACAAGCCTTTGGCTTTTCTATCCTTGATAACTTCAGGAGGAATGAATTTTTGACCGTTAGGACTGAAGCCATTCCTTGTCTTATTTTCAGCATACTTTGGGTCACTTTTGGAGGGTGGTGTTGTCCCAAAACTGCCATATTTCCTTTCAGCATTAAAAGTGGGGTAAGTACGGATTTTGGGACTGCCATTCCCTACATTGTTGCTTCAATAATTATTAGCATATGGGGGTTTCCTGATAGAGTATCTTTGTTGTCTTGCAATGGGCTGCATGCCCTCATTGCGATGGTATTTCCGACCATAGCGTTCAGCCAATTCTATGGCTGCAAACAGGGTGGCTGGCTTTTGAGCCATTACATCAGGTGAGAGGTGTGCATCTAGCCCGTAAATGTATTTATGCAATTTGGCCTCATCACTGACTGCCTCAACATACATGGATAGGTTCATAAATTGGTTGGTGTACTCCCTCACGATGAGATTTCGCTGATCAAACTAATACCATTGCGTAGCCAAGCATTCTTTTTCCATCTAGGAGACAAAAACTTGGATCATATGCATCTTGAACTCTTCCCAATCACGAAACTGCTGGTTTTCTCTTTGAATGAATCTCCACCATGTGTGGAAAAAACCTTCTAAACGAAGGGAGGCAAAAATAATCTTTGCCTCATCGGTACAGGCATAGATGAGAAAACAGGCTTCCAATTTAGAGGTCCATTCCTCTAGTTCAGCTCTGGGGATGAGGACTGCCCATTGAATTTAGTAAACACAATCTTGTCACCTAGCTCATTTGGGCTTTGCTGCCCGTGAATGCCATGTGCTACATGATGCCCATACATGCCTTGCTGTCCAATCCCCGATTGTCCAAAATTTTCATGGGGGCCATGCTGCCCTTGCATTACATGAGAACCAAATTGCCCATTAGGACCTTGCTATCCAAAATGTCCATGCTACCCATTACCATATGCATGTTGCCCATTGCCATATGCATATTGTCCATTACCATATGCATGCTACCCATTGCCATATGCATGTTGCCCATTGCCAGGTGCATGCTACCCATGCACGCTGTGCATTCCATGCTACCCAAGATTTGCATTGGGGCCATTCCCTTGAGTGTGCAAGTAGCTTTCGTTATGGGGGAGTTGGGGTGCCAAGGATGGGCTTGAAGGATTCGTAATGGGAGAGGGAAGGAGGGGCTCATCATGTCGAGTGGAGGGCTCATCCGTCTCATAAGTGCTATGGGGAATGCCATGGGTACCACTGAGACCTTGTGGGCTATGCCCGATCTCCAAGGGGGGAGGGCGGTTAGCCTCACGGGGAGGGACATACTCCTTGGGTCGATCCGAGGGGGGGCAATGGAGGGGATGAGGGCGCCCATGCGCTCTATGAGTAAGTCCATATTGGCCATCATCTCAGAATGACGATGATCTTGACAGGTTTCCATCTCCCTGTGGCTTTGCTCCATCTCTTGGTGTCATTTAGCATGATGGGTCTCATGTTGGCATAAGGTTTGGTTGAGCAGAGATAAGCGGTCTATCTCGGGGGCACCCTCTTCAAACATGCCTTCACGATCCTCCTAGGCTGAGCTAGGATCGTTCATTGAGGCACGGGAGCTCCTTATTTCATGCTGAAATTCCTCTTGGGCCTTTGCTTTACCCTTGTGGCCTGCCATCCCAAGTGCAGTCCACTAGACCCCTTGTTATAGAAACGACGATATCTTGAGCTAGGAAGCTTCGATTGCCAAATTTTTTGATTCAAATGAAAGCACTTGATCCCGCTACGAGGGTATATAAAAATATCTTTGATAGTAAATGATCAGGGCTTTGCTATAATCACTTTTTGTGGGATGACTGTGTAGGACTGCTGCTTGTCCCACAGTACCTCTGAGCACAAAACTGAGTGTATCTCCCAAACTGTAAGGCGGAATAGGGAGATTTTTAGTTTAGATCAAAGGGGAGGATGCCCTCTTTGAATTAAGCTATAGAGCTTATGCTTAGTCACACAAGAAGGCTTTGCTGTAATCAACTTTTGCAGGCTGACTATGTAGGGCTGACTGTCTGCAATACCCTGCAAAGACTCCCTCAAGGAGCATACTTTATCCCAATGGTGAGGGCCTTATCCCAAACATCTAGGGCCTCAATGGTGGCTCTCAATGCCACATAGAGCCATACATCCTTTGCATCCATAGTTTATTGCTGAGACCATTTCCATAACTGCATACCCTGCCCTTCTTGCATGTATCCACCATACATTACCAAGTGGTTCATGACATTACCAATGCATGTAGGGACTGTAGACTCAAATGATCAAGGCTCGGGCTATTCCATCAAATGTACCTGCACCTGTAATAATTCTTGGGCTCTGGATCACTGGGAGGTGGGCAAAGTTCCCCCTGGGTCGGGTTGTGCACTCCTTCAGGGTCTTTGATGGCAAGGGGGGGTCACCCCTCTTTTGTCTTGCCACCTCGCCTAGCATCGGGCTTTTCCTCACCCGAAATATACATGGCAGACATTTATTAATTAAACGCCCAGCATGAGATGCATTTCAAGAATCAAAATTTTGGGTTTTTCATGAAGTGCATGGAATTGGAATGGGGAATAGGGATAAAGAGATTACCGGCAGTGACTCACTGCCTACTCACCCTTATACAATGGATTTTTTAATCAATTCTTGGCTCAACTAATTCACAAGAAGCCAAACGGGTTATGGGTAAGTAAAAATATAATCTCAATGAAGCTTCAGCATTAGTAAAATCCATTCCAGTGCCATAAGATCAAAGGGAAATGACTAGGGTTAATATTCAGCATGCATACAATGTCTGGGACTCCTATTATCTGCTTAGACTCATACATTCCCTCAAACAAGTGGATAGGATTCAACAAGAGGCTTAAATGGAGAGAATGAGAGCCAAGAATCGGTTACCTTGAGTCTTTTGGAAAAGAAGGAAGCCACTAATGCCACTTCAGTCCTTCATGAGAGCTCCACTTGATCCTGCATGCTCCATAACTCCAAAATGGTTGTGCTCCGTCAAGAAAGGGTGAAGTCAAGCTTGGGGAAGGATGGCTTAGGACCTTCCCATGAAGAGCTCTTGCTGAAATTGAAGCTCTACTCCCATAGCCATGGCTTCCCACAAGTGCATGTCTTCAAATCTTGCTTCTAATCTTCTTCCCGTGCTTCTTGATGGCTGAAATCTTGAGCTAGGCTTGAAGAGGGACTCCCGGGGACCAAGAAAATACCAAAATCTTCAAGATTTTTGAGCTTGATGCCAAGGTTCCATGGCTGCCATGGACTACACCAGATCAGGGTTTTTTGAAGTGAAAAGGGGAGTCCAAGAGCTAAGGAGGAAGCCTCCAATGCTGCCCAAAAGGCTTGCCAAGAGCCACGAGTGAGATCAGGGAGGAGAGGAGGGCTGTCCAGCAGGCCAGGAAGCAGCCCATTTTTTGTGCCGCAAATTTCGGGGCTGCTCCTGGAGGCTCGAGACAGGGTAGGCCAAGCTTGATGCTGCTCTAGATGTTGCTCCAGCTGAAGGGAAAGCACTGGGACCAACCATTCTTGCTGAGGAAGAGGGGGAAGCAAGATTCTTGAGGTTCTTGGGCTAGAGGTTCCATGGCAGCTTGGAGGAAGGAGGAGAGAGAAGGTCTTCTTGAAAAGTAACTGAGCTTTTGGCCTTCTCTAACTGTGCTACTCTCCTTTTTTCCCAAAACCCTAAAAAAAACTTACATGAAAATTAGTGACAACCTGTCAAATTTGTCTGCCCGCCTCCAGATGTGTCCATGGTTCTTGGGAAAGCTCCAAGAAAGGTTTCCATAGTCTTCAAAAGGGCTGACAGCCTGCTTGAGTACTCATGTGTACCTGTGAAAGAGATGTAACTAGAGTTTTCGAACTGTGGGAAATTGTGAGAGTCCTAAATCTATGGGAAAAGAGAAGGATCAAGGACAAAGCTTTGGTACCACTTGTAATGAAAGAGACCTAACTGTCCTAACTAAGGGGAGGGAGAGAGAGAGAGGGACTACAGAAGAAGAGGGTGAGGAGAGAGAAAGGCAAGAAGAAGAGAGAGAAAGAGGGAGAAAGGAAGAAGAGGAGGAAGAAGAAGAAGAAGCTATGGAAGCTTGAGAAGGTGAAAAGAGAGTTTCTTGATATTTTCTGTGATGCCTCAAAATACCCTCTTACACCTTATATACTGTCAGTGTGACTGGTATGTTCCCATGCCATGTTCCCATGATCCCCATTCATTACAGGTTTCATTATCTGGAATTAACAAGTCACCTCTGAGGTACATATAGGACATCAATATTGAATCAGGGACTACCGAATCCTCAAACACCATCATAACAACTTCAAACAATAGATCCACAGACCAGGGTCCACTCCAACCATCCTCTGGAGGAGATAAATCCATGGTTGAAAGTTTAACATACAAGGCCAACTGATGTTGTTGATAATGAACAAAGAAAGAGTGGGCGGGAGGAATAAAATCTATTAACTACTCAAAAGTAGTCCATAAGATATCCATTCTAAAGTGCAATCTCTCAACCTTGGCCTAAAATAAAGGACATAAAATTACATTCCGTTGAAGAGTAGTCTTGGTGAGACATAGAAGGAATCATGGGGACATTGGGACTTGGGGGAATGGATTGATATTGCACCAGTTGGTCCTTCAGCTATTTAATTTGGGAGGCTTGGGATTCCACTATATTGTGAGCAGTCTGCAAGTTTGACAGTTTCATATCTAGAAGAGTCTTGAACTCTTGAGCTTCTTTGGACATTTTCTCTTTCTCTTCAGAAACTCTGGTAACCTCTGACTAAGCTTCTATTAGCTGATTTTTCAAAGAAGATATTTCTTCTCTCTAGTTCTCAATCATTTTTGTCTGCTGCTCCATCTGCTTAAACAAATATGAAAGAGTGTCTTTGGCAGAGACTAGCTCTATGTGTTGAATGCTTAAATGACTAGAATTTTTGGTTGATTTTTGTTGTTTTTGAGGCCTGAATGGTTGATTTTTGATGGATTTTGAGTGATATTTGGTTGTTTTGGAAGTGTTTGAGAGTGTTTTGAATGATATTGATTATGTTGTGGAAGCTCATGATGATTCTCAGTGGAAATATGAGGCTCTGTGATGTTCTGATAGATTGTGATTGGTTCTGATACCTTCTGTTTAGCTTCTATTTTGTTCTGATTTTCTTCTGTATGAAGCATGGATTAATTATTGATGAAGGTTGAGGTCTTTTGAAATCTTATTGAATAGTTTTTTATATTTTGGAATGGTTTTAGTATGAGTTATGATATTCTGTTATTCTTTGTTGACCTTTTGTAACCCTCTCTAGACCTTTTATAGAACCTCTATTCCTACTCTGTTCCTGTTTTGTTCTATTTTGTAGATCTTCTGTAAGCATTTTGTGATATGAGGGTGGACTTTGGGAAAGTTTTCTAACTTTTGGACAGGATGAATTTAAGTTCAAAAGAGCTAAAAAAAATGGAAGAAGCAGCTGTTGAAGACTGAAGAGAAGACTGAAGTGAAGTGACAGTAGTGAGCTATGAAGAGACACTGTAGTGGCTCTGGTGCCCTTTCATACCTCCCATACCTCTTGGGAGGTGCATCCACAACTAAGAGAGGATTATTGAGAGTGATTATTGAGTATTGTAGTGAAGAGATGATGTACTATTGATTGATTGAGAGAGAGAGAGAGAGACAGAGTCAAAGATAGTCAATTCTATCAAAACAATGTATCCTTCTATGAGAGATAGAGAGAGAAAACTATGAAGACAATGAAGATGAATACTATGTGATTATTTCCATTCAAAAGTGGTGTATTCTTTTGTGTTTCTTGTTCTATTGATGGATTCTATGAAGATGTTGAAGATTATGGTTGATTCTATCAAATCCGTGGGAGATATCTACTATGATGTTGCATGAAGATTTGTTATTATCATTATTGTGGTTCTCTAAATAATGAAACAAAAGATTGTTGATGTTACAAGATAGATTTTCTTGTAGTAGAATCATTTTTTCCTTGGTGTCTCTCTTGGGGCTTCATGTTTTTGGTGCGCAACCAAGGAAACTTGCCATCAACAAGCATCAGAAGAGGTTGAAAATGAAGGAAATGGCATTGCCAAGAAGAGGAGAATTTAATGGATGTTTGCAAAGTTCCTTCTTCCACTGAAGGGTTGGAGATTCTTATTGCCAAAGCCACTTTCTACAAGAAGTTCATCCCACAATGGTAGAAACATATTACCATCATGATGCAAGCTCTATGTGGTGGACTATTTCCTCTTCCTATTGAAACAACAGAGACATGCATCTTGATGGAAAATTGCTTGGAAACAAACTGAAGTGCAAAAATAGAGAGAATGACCATCCATGGAAGATTTGGCATTCATTGAGAAGTTTCCAGACATCATCAAGTGGGAGATCGTCAAGAAGCTTCAGAATTCGTGGTCTGTGGAGGTTCACAAGAATAAGAAGAAAAAGAGTTGGGACCTGTTTATGGATGCTCAACAGCAAGATACATGGGATGCTTGGTGTTCTGACTATCTTTTGTTTGTCCAATTAGAAATTCACTGGAAGTTGGTAGATAGAGTGTTCTTTACAACATACACTATTGAAACCATCAGAAGTTGGGATTACTATGATGATGGCACCACAACAACGCTTAGACGCATGAACTTTGATACCTTCAGAATAGAATATCTCCCCCTCTGTAGTGGTTTGAAAGCTGAATTCAAAGATGTTGAAAAGAAAGAAGTAGAAGAAATGTTGGCAAGAGAGTCCTCCAGAGACTGAAGCCCCCCCTCTGATTCTGTTCTGTTGAGTACAGACCAATTGATTGGGGCTAACCCCCTGATGAATGATGCAATCAAGAGGCAAGCACTAGAACGAGTCCAGAGGTACGTAAGAAGAGAGAAGGCAAGAATCAAGGATAAGAACAAGCTTGCACAGCAGAAGCCTCCTTTGATGCCTTAAAAGCACTCTTTACAAAAGTCCCCAACTCAAGGTCCCCTTCCTAGTCAGATTCGTCCTGGAAATATTGATGACGGGCCAGCAAATGTAGTCCCATTGCCAATTTTTAAGGGAGAGTACAATGAAGACCAATCTTCATGTAGCAAAACTTATGGTAGCATGTGTGGCTAATAATGCCAGAACCCCTGAGCATTGGTTAGCAATATTCCCCGCCACTTTCAAGGGCCTGGCGTTTCAATGGTATGAGAGATAAGCAACAGGAAATTTTGGCACATGGGAGTTGGCCTTCCTCACTAAATTTAGGCGTGAAGGTTTTGAAGAGCGGATCCAAGAGGAGTTCATGAACCTAAGTCAGTCCTCTGGAGAAAGAGTAGAAGCTTATGTCTCACAAATGGAATCCATCCTGAAGAGATGGACCAATCATCATTTGGATGAAGGCATCCACAAAGGAGTGTTCCTCAGAGGCCTAAAACCAGAAGTTTGCAAGTTCAAGGAATTGAGAAAACCAGTTAATCTGCAAGCTACAATGGAAGGTATAAGACTGTATGACAAAGTTGAAGCAAGGTTTCCAATGACCTTAGGAAGAGGAGTCTTACCTCCTCCCATGCCAAGAATGGTATACCAACCAAATGCAATTCCAGGGATAGCTCACTATCCCTATCCCCAAGTGCAAATAGTGTTGCAGTACAATGCACCTAATCCATAGTGGCTGTAAATGACAATGCCTCAAATGATGGTTCAACCACAATAACAGTGGTCTCAAACAGTTCCTCCAATGGTGACTCAACAACAGTGGAATCCTACCTACTGGAATCAACAACCCCAAGTCTCAACAAGAGCTTTGAATCAGAATTAGAACAGAGGACCTCTTGGATCAACCCAACCCATGTATGCAATAATCACAAAATCTTCCCAAAACCCTACTACAAGTACTCCAGGAGGTGAAAATCTGAAGGACTACCTATCCAATTCAATGGCAAGTATCAAGAAACAGTTTATGGATGTGATTATAGAGCACCTACAGATGCTGAAGGTGAATACGGCCAATATATCTACTCCTGTGGGAGGTGGAGAGATGTGATGTGTCCTAATACATGGTGCGTAAAGTGCCATCAAGTGGGACATTTATTCACTGAATGTACCCAAAAACCAACCATTCCTAGAGCCTTCTGTTCATATTGTTTGAGGAAGAACCATACAGAGGATATCTGCTCTCTGAAAGAGTTGCACGAACGAAGAAAGAAAGATGAAGACGCAAGAATCAACTTGTTGGAATCCAAAATGACAACACAGGACATTAGACCAAAGCTTAGGGATTTTGGTCCTAATTTCAGTCCAAGGAGGTTTCTCTCTCAAAGCTACAGAGGATGACAGTCTACTGGCGGTGGTCAGAGATCAAAAGTGGTGTGTTACAAATGTGGAGAAAATGGTCATATCTCACTGAATTGTCCAAATCCTAGAAGATCTGTGGATTACAAGCCCTTATGCAGTTGATGCAAAGGAGACGGCCACATTGCAAAAGATTGTCCAAGTCGAGCCCTTGTGAAATCTACTTCTGATACCCAACAAAAGACCCAAGAACCTGCTTCCAATTTGGTGGAATTGGAAGTGGCCGCAATAACGTGAGCAAAGAAAGGAGAACCCGTAGTTCCAAAAGAGAATGTTCCTTCTACCAAGACTAAACTTTGACCTCCCTCGGGAAGAACAGAACACTACAGAGCCACAGATAGCTACAGAGACAATTGCAGAGACAAGACCAAAGGTCCAGGAAATAGAGGATGTAGAAGTACCTCCTCTTGAGGAAGAAACGCAGATATTGTCGCTCCTAGAAGAAAAAGGGTAGATAAAAGTGGACGTGGCTCCATTTCCCAGTCGATTGGGAAAGCTTGTGGATCCTATCAAAGAGTATGATTTAGTCAAATACCTAGACACCTTTAAACCAAACCTAACATTTTGACAGTTATTGATGCTGTCTCCTAGTTGCTAAAAAAGATTTAAAATCATCTTGACAAGAAGACACGGCCTAAGGATTGCTCCCCCAACAACAACAAAGTCAAACAGAGTCTCAAAACTTGTGAAGGAAGTAGATGTGGCCACACCTTCCTGGATCCTAGAACCCCAGAGATTGGCGTATAGATAGAAGGATGCTTTATTGCATATGCATTGATTGATGGAGGCTCATCAGTAAACATAATGATAGATGTGACAATGAAGGATCTAGGTTTGCAAGGAATGGAACCTGCACATTGGCTTATCATATTGGTAGACCAAAGCAGAATTAAACCATTGGGCATCCTCCCATACATAAAAACAACCCTTGTGGGAAGAGATTATTGGCTGACATATTTGGTAGTCAAACCAAATTCCTACGGGACCTCATAACCCCTTCTATTGGAAAGACCTTAGATGTTTGAAGCAAGAGCAAGGACAGATTGGTTCAAAGAAACCCTAACCCTAGGTAGAGAACCCAATAAAGTGGTGTTGAAATTGTATGAATCACAAAAAGGCAATGGATCCACATCCATCGAAGTCATAACAGACTCCTCCAATAAAGTAATAGATGGTACATTAGGAGATGAAGAGACTGTCAAATAGATCTTTCCTAAGAAAATAGAGACACGGTCCCTAATAGTGGGCACAGTAAGCCAACTACCGAAGGAAGCAAAGTCTTTGTCCATTGGAGAATACCTCCTGCCTCAACCCAAATCAACTTCTAAAATCACCTCTGACACTGAAATAGAAGCATGGATGTATTGTTCTCCCTGTTACATGGTAGTCGTAGAGTTAGAAGCAGAGATCGAAGTAGAGATAGAGCCAGAGACAAGGGCAGAAGCAGAAGCAGACACAGAGATGGAGGACCTGCTCTTCTTCTATAGAGCCTCTACAAAAGCAGAGACAGAGCCTCTAGAGGAAGAGGATGAAAATGATGAGGAAGAAAAAGAAGTAGGTTATGAAAGTGCAGTAGAAGAAGTTCCTATGATAGCAGATGATCTTGTTGATGTCCCTACAGAGATGTCAGAGGTCGAGGATCTCGGGGTGTTGGATGGAATAACCATGGTTCCATTTGGGTTGACCAATGGACCTCAAAGCATGTGGAATCTACATAAGCAATGGATCAAAGGTATAAAAATTAAGTTCACCAATGGCTCCTGTTGCTCTAACCATTCATTCTGGAGAAAAGATGATGATGATGCCCCTTGTCAAAACAACAGAAGCCAGAGTCATCAGAGCCACGGCTTATAGAAGGTTTGTGCTATGTAACATTCTTGGACACATCCTCTAAAGATGAATCCCTAAGTCTAGAAGCAATTACCACTCAAACAGATGCAAACAAAGCTATGATACCCTTTCAGCAGTCCCAACAGACAATTGAGTCATTTGTTCAGAAGGAGGACGCTGGTTCAGAAGGAGGACACTAGTTCTAGTGGAACATTATAAGATGACACTACTTCCTTGAAGAAGTAAGACCTCTATCCAGAAGCAATCCGTGGGGCATTTATGCGTGAAGTGGAAGGTGAAAGGCAATTGATGTTCTTGGATGCTAATGGTACTGAACGTCACTTGAAAGTGGATCTAAATCTTCTAGAAGAGGAACTAGTGGTCCTGCGAGACCTACTAAAGGACAACTTAGACATGTTTGCTTATTCATACAAAGACCTAAAGGGGATTGATGCTACAGACTATCAATATCACATTTACCTTTAGCCTGATGCCAAACTGGTGAGGCAAAGACAAAGGTGTATGAATCCCAATTATTCTGCTCTAGTGAAGACTGAATTATTGAAGCTTCTAGAAGTTGAGTTTATTTATCCCACGGCTAAGAGTGAATGGGTTTTGCCCATTGTGGTCGTACCCAAGAAGAACAAAAAACTTCGAATATGTGTGGACTTTCAAAAGCTAAACTTAAAGACGAAGAAGGATCATTTCCCTATCCCTTTCATAGATCAACTCTTGGACACAGTGGCAGGCCATGAGTTATATTCCCTCTTGGATGGATTTAGTGGATACAACCAAGTCCAAATCATAGAAGAGGACTAATCCAAAACAACCTACTATGAATGCTCGAAGATGTACCTGAAGCTACTCATAAACGCAAGTTTATGTCTGGCCTACTTGGACATTTTTATGCGGAGGTCAATATGTTCAAGCTAACAACCCTTGAAGATGCAATTTCCTTGGCCCATGACGCTGAAGACAAAATTCGCGGACGAGACAAGCGACCACAACAATTCCCAACTAATGGTGACTTTGGTTCCAAAAAATTCAATTCAAATTTTCAAAGATTCAATCAAAGTCGTTTTCTTCCATCTTCATTAAGTAAATCTTGGACACGACCACCTGCCTTGCCATCAAACAAAAATCCAAACCCTAAGCCATCTCTTCAGTCAAATCCTAACATTCCGAAACTTCTTGCCATTACCAATAATGTATCCAAAGAAAAACCCATAGTTTGTTACAAATGTTATCAACCTGGACATCTAGCAGCCAATTGTCAATCCAAAAAGTCATCTGTTCATATCAATTATCTGGGAGCAATAGAAGATGAAGAACGTGAAGAGATGTCGGACTTTACAAAAGAAGATGATGACATTGGAACTACTTCTGATACTTTGCCAGATATGCCAACTCCCCATTCTTTATTAACAATGAAATGTTTTGTGCATGGTAAAGAAAAGACTATTTTACATGATGATGGGAGCACACATGACTTTATTTCTGCAAAACTGGTCAAAGAATTGAATTTACATACTGTTTCTACACATTATCGCACCAAGGTTGCATTCCTAGGTACAAGATATAATGGAACACAAGAGGTGCATAATTTAGAAATTAAAGTCTAGTGACATTATCTTAGGAATGCCTTGGCGTCATCAATACAATCCTGATATAGATTATTCTACACATTCAATTAAAATTTATTTTCAAGGAAAACAAATCACACTACATGGTATGCATGCTTCCAATAATTTTCCATTGCTTACTCATACTCGGGCTAAACGTGCATTATGTAAAAGTAGCAAATCCTATTTAATATGGGTGAATGAAATTCAAGCTAAAGAAAAACAGATGCATCCTAGGCATGCACAATTTCTTTCCCAATTCCAAGATTGTTTTGCTGTTGATTTACCATCTGGATTACCACCTTCACGTCCTGAAGATCATAAGATAGATTTAATTCCTGGAACACAACCACCATTTAAAGCACCATATAGACATAACCAAATTGAACAGAAAGAAATTCAAAACCAAATAGACGAATTGATTAACAGAGGATTAATTAGACCTAGTAGTTCTCCATTTGGTACACCTGTCTTATTAGTGAAAAAGAAAAATAATACCTATCGCATGTGCATTGATTATCGTGCCCTAAATAAAATTACTGTTAAGAATAGATACCCAATTCCTAGGGTAGATGATCTTATGGATAAGCTACAAGGATCTGCCATATTCAGTAAGATAGATCTCAAATCTGGATATTGTCAAGTAAGATTGGACAAATCTGATATATTCAAAACTGCATTTAGAACACAATTTGGACACTATGAATTTTTGGTTTTGCCTTTCGGTTTAACTAATGTACCAGTCACATTCAGTCGTATGATGAATCGCATATTTCTGAAACATCAGCATTGTGTCATTGTTTTCTTTGATGACATATTAGTTTTCAGTAAAAATGAGAATGAGCATTATGAACATTTGTCTTAGTTTTTAAGTTATTAAAAGACAATCAATTATATGCTAACCCCGAAAAGAGTGAATTCTTCCAAACAGAAATTGAATATCTAGGACATGTTATTTCATTAGAAGGTATTAAAGTCGACCCTAAAAAGATAGAAGCAATTTTAAATTGGCCGATACCAAAAAATGTGCATGAATTACATTCTTTTCTAGGTCTTGCTAGCTTTTACAGAAAATTTGTGAGGAATTTCTCATTACTTGCATTACCTTTGACAAAACTTTTAAAGAAGGGTATCGTGTATAATTGGTCTGACAATCAACAAAAGTCCTTTGATTTGTTGAAACATGCTTTAACTCATGCTCCTGTATTACAATTACCTGACTTCAATAGACCATTCTTTTTAGTAGTTACTAACGCTAGTGGATCTGGCATAGGAGTAATCCTTATGCAAGATTCTCATCCCATAGCTTACTCTAGCTATAAACTCAAACTATCTGAACTTAAATATTCTACCTATGACAAGGAATTGCTAGCCGTAGTACAAGCCTTATGCCAATGGAAGCATTATTTAATGGGATCTGAATTCATGATCAAAACTGACCAACAAAGCATTAGGCATCTCCTTAGTCAACCACAAATATCTGACCGACACATTAAATGGGCTGCTTTTATTCAAAGTTTTCATCCCATTATACAATATCAACCTGGAAAAGAGAATGTTGTTGCTGATGATTTGAGTAGAAGACCAACAATTTAAAATATTTCTGTGATATCATTTGATTCCCTTATTCCTATGAAAGATACTTATCACCAAGATCCTAGTTTTCAAGCTGATTGGAATAAACTAGTTGCAAATAATTGGATTCCTATTGATTCATTGTCTTACACTAATGGATTTATATTTTATGAAAAAAGATTACGTGTGACTGTTCCATTTCGATCATTTGTTTTGCATGAAATTCATTGTCCCCCATATCAAGGTCATAGAGGAATTATATCTACTTTGCGTACATTGATTGAAGATTTTTATTGGCCACACATGGATACTAATGTATCTAACTTTGTATTTGAATGCCTAATTTGTCAACGAGTAAAAAGACACCATGGTAAACAATATGGTTTACTAATGCCATTATCCATTCCATTACGACCATGGAACAGATTTCAATGGATTTTATCACTGGTCTACCTAACACTAAAGCTAATCATGATATGATTTGGATTGTTGTAGGCAGGTTTAGCAAACAAGCATATTTTATTCCATGCAAGAAAACTTTAACTGCATCTCAAGTTGCTCACTTGTTTTTGAAAATTGTTTTTACTAACCATGGTTTACCAAAAGTCATTATTTCTGATCGTGATTCTAGATTTTGCAATAATTTTTGGATTACTTTATTTGCTAACTTAGGAACAAAGATTGATTTTTCATCTGCATTTCATCCTGAAACAAATGGTCAAACAGAAGCTACTAATAGTACTATTTTAGATCTTTTGCGTGCTTACACCATTTCAAAACCACATACATGGGATACATATCTACATTTACTTCAGTTTGCATATAATAACACACCACATACAGCTATAAAGAAAGCACCATTTGAAATTATTTATGGATATCGATTCCCTACACCTGTTACATCGTTATCAAACAAAATTCAAACTATTGATGATTTTGCTAATAAGCATGCTACTATTTTTTATGAAGTTAAAGATATGATTGCCAAAGCCCAGCAATCATACACAAAACAAGCAAACAAGAAAAGATAGGCTATGAGTTTTAAAGTTGATGATTATGTTTGGTTACGAATTGAAAAATGAAGATTACAAAGTGTAGATAAACACCCCGTTGTCAAATTAGCACCTAGATTTTATGGCCCATTCAAGATCATACACAAAATCAATGACAATGCATTTAAACTAGAATTACCACAACATTGGAAAATCCACAACACCTTCCATATCAGTTTATTACGACCTTTTAGAGGACAATTACCTATACACCCTGTCTATGAAAACATTCCTTTGCTAGACGACGAAACTAAAATCCTTGAGCCTGAAACTATTATAGATACTGACTTTATGACCACTAGAACTGGCCGTAGATATTCTAGATATTTGGTCAAGTTTAAAAATCATTCTGTTGAAGAGGCCCAATGGATGCACGCTAGAGACCTAAGTGCTTTCCCCACACTGTTAGCTCCACATTGAGCTAATAGCAATTGAGGACAATTGCTATCCCACCCCAAGGGTATGATGCCAGGAGGCATATTCCACGGTGGATTCCGTAAAATTTTATTACCGAGGCTCATACACAAGGTGGATTCTTTGTGCGAAAAGTCAATGGGGAGGCCTATCATTTTCGGGCATTTTATTAATTTAATGTGTAAGTGGGTGATTCCATAGCGGGTGATTCCGCAAAATACATATTTAAATTAATAAACGTTTATGAGTTTAGAGTGCGCACTCATAATAAATTAAGGTTAGGATTGAGTTCTGACCAATTTATTTTTGTAGCTGAAGACTGCTAGGTATTCACTTTTGTCGGTTTAATTGTATTATTTTTCTAACAATTGTGAATGCTTCAGTTGATGTGTAGAGCAAGCAGCGGTGGTGGCAGAAGTGGGAAGCATTGGAGGATAGCGTGTATTCAAATTATCATCAATTTTTGATGGGTGCGTATTTTAGGCATAGCGTCCATATTTTGATGCGCTTATTTATTAAAGCACTTGATATTTATTTATTACTTTTGTATGCGTATGGGCGCACGATTTAAATATTTGTAACGACGTCCGATCTGTGCACCATGTCCCTCCCTCCTTCGCCTCTCATGCCACCCTTCCTACGCCTCGTCACCTCTCCTTTCTCCCTCATGCCCATGCCTTCGCCCCCCTTACTTGCTTCGACGCCACCACGATTTCCTCCTCTCCCTCGCCTCGTCACCTCTCCCTTCTCCCCTGTGGCCCCGCCACCACCCAAGCCACCGCACACGCCCCCTGGTTGCCACCCGCCTGGTCACACGCCTGCCGCCCAGCTCTTTGGCCCTCCCCTTTCCCCCACCTTATTACGCGCCCGCCCACCTCTTTGGCCCTTCCCTTCCCCACCCTTCTTGCCCGCCCGTCCCCTTTTTTGGGCCCCCCCAACCCTTCTTGCCTGCCCGCCTTCTTACCCCCCCTTTTTTTTTCCACCCCTTTGGGCACCTCGCTGTTTGACCTTACCCCCCCCCCCCCCCCCCCCCCCCACCTTTAACCCTATCTCCCACATTTAACCCTACCCCCCATTCTTACCCCCTCTCACCTTTTTTTTACCCCCCCTCCATTTCCCACACTACTACTTTCACCCCCCTTCCCTCTATTTACCCCACCCCCCCTATTCGCGTGGCGTCACACGAGAGCCCTCTCGTGTTGTATGCCTAGTTCGTGCACGAGTTTGTGGGCATTTTCCAGTTGGTATTCACGCGCGAGGACACGCGTTTCGTGTTCTCTGTGCAGTGGAGTGTGCCATCCCCGAGCACACACAACTGTTCACATGCAGCTCGGGTACCGACTTTTAATTTCAAAACTCGAAAAACACATAAAAACAAACATAAAACACAAAAAAACTTCAAAAATTCATTAAAACTCATTTAAAATCCAAATAAATTGCAAAAAAATTCCTAACAATTTTCCAACATTGTTGAAATCATTTGCACTATTTTTTAAAGTGGGAATTCTAGAAAATAACTTGCAAAAAATTTGCAACTTCAAAATTCTTTAAAAAATACATGCAAAATGAGAAAAAATCATAAAAAATTGGTAAAATTTTAAAAATAGTTCCATAAAAATTTCAAAAAATTTCACAAACCCCTTTGCCCCTTTTTCCAATAATTTCTCAATTCAAAAAGCTTCCATAAATAGTTAAAGTACTATTTGAAGCCAAAACCCTAAATTTAATACCTCAACTCATGAAAATTCATTTTCAATTCCAAAAATCAGTTGAAAAATCATGGATAAATTCAAACACATTTTTGACACTTGTTGAATTGCTGAAATCCCACCATTACACTTCACAACATATTCATGTGTCCTATATCCTATTTTAATCATTTAAAAAAAATGAAGAAAAAAAACACATAACGTACAAAATACAAATACACCTAAATTACAATTTAAAAAAAACAACAACAACAATAATAATAAAATAAAAACACTAATGTGCTTTATTTTTTTCAATTAGTGGCTTTTACTTTTTTGACTGGATTCCTTGCATTTGGGACTACTCAGTGCGCCTTCAGTCTCTTACATACACACCCCTACAAGGTATCTATTTTTTGAGTTTAATTTTTTTTTGTCATCTCTTAACCACAGTTAATTGTTAAAATGAACTTTATTCACCCACTTTTTTATGCGTGCTTGTGCTAAACACACATTTTTCTCATAATTAAAAATCAATCCACCATTCACTTTGCATGTACTACGTGCACTTCAAAGGCACTTTAATTTATAATAAAAATGAACTAGCTGCAAAAAAGCACGCGCTGACAAAAAAGCGCTCCACATCACCATTAATTTTTAATTAATGAATTTGCATTTAGAGACCCCAATCTAAGTATCGCAGTTCGGGTTTTGTTTAAGCAATGCTTCACCTTAATAAATTGTAATTAAAATTTTAAAAAGGAAAATTGTTTTCTTATTAAGGTTTATAACCTAATAAAATTTCACCCATTGTTAATAATTTCTTAAAATGAACCCTTCATTAAAACCATTTTCCATCATTGTACTTTTTCTCCCGTTTAATAAACATGCTTCGTGGGATGGACATGTAAAGTCCTTTAAGTTGAAATTGTTGGTCAAAGTTATGGTTAGGTTTTTATGGTATTATGGTTTGCTTGTGTGATACGATTACAGGTGCGGTTTGTAGTTTTTCTTCTTTTTTGCCTGATACGAGGTCTTGGGTGCTTGCTTGTTGCATAGCATGAAGCTTTCGGTCGTATATGTGTAGAGGTCATGCCGAATTTTTTCTAGGATATGGGTTGTTTGGGGTGGTCAATTGGTTAGTTACGTCTGTGTGTGTGGATCTTTTGATCGATTTCTTTTTTATAGCTATTTGGTTGTTTTGCAGGCATTCTTTGTGATTGTCTGTGTTTGTGGTGTGTGTATTTTTTCCATCTGAATGGCACAACACGCTCCTCTTCCTATCCAGTATGTTCCATTGATTAGTAGGGATTATTCTTCCCTATTGGCTTTTGAGCCTATAGCGAAAGTAGGCATTGCAACTTTCGTGGCTGCTTCCCTTCCATTGATTCCAGATGATCCATCCCTGTGTGATGAGTTTCTTGCATCATATAGTAAGAAATCGGGCCTGGTTTGTGGTGCTTCCATGGTATTGACACCTAGAGGGTTAGGGAAGGCTTTGTCTCTTTCCTACAAAGGAGAACCCTTTGTTACAATGCTAGATAATTATTCTCCAATGATGAGATTCTCAAGCTGTTTACAGAAGCAGACCAAAGAGGTTCTGGATGTTAAGAAAGTGATTAACACTTCAGGAGTGTCTTTTTCCATGATCACTGATCCTCTTTGGAAGTTAGTCTGTCAATTTCTCCAAGATAGGTTTATGCCTGCCAAAACACCATCTCATTATTTGTCCAAGGAACTCTTCATAGCTTCCAGGATGGTGTTAAAAGGGATTGCCATTGATTGGAGTACTTATCTGCTTACGAAGATGGACCAACATTTTGTCAAAGTGACCAGAGGGAATGTTACAAATGTCACTTATGGTTTCTATTTATATTCTTTCTTGACAAACTCAGGCCTTATGAAGGGTGTGATTCCCCCTCCTCCATCTGATCGAGTTCCTCCCTCTCCACCTTCAGAGGATTCAAAACCTATTGACATAGAGGATCTCGATTCCCCTCCTCCATTGGTCATTCAGTAAAAGCGCCTGAAGCGTGTGGCATATAAAACTCCCCTAGTCATTCCTTCTCACACAGTTCCTACTACCTCTGGAAGTGACCTCCCTGCCTACCTCACATGCAACAGTTTATTCAGGGCACATCAAGAGGGTTCTTTGGAAAGATTAGTTCCTTCACTAAACAGTTTAGTGTCAGGGGATGCCATTCCTTTCCTTTGTAATGACATCTAGAGTTCGATTGAACTCTCAGTTGACAGCCTGTGTTCAATAGTTATATGTTTCTTTTTATGAAGAATTGCTGCAGTCCAAAGACCAGTTGCAAAAGGCAACCATAGAGTTAGCCTCTGCTAAAGACACTCTTGCTGATCTGTTTAAGCAAATGGAGTAGCAGAACCAAATGATTAAGACCCAGAGAGAAGAAATATCTTCTTTGAAGATTCAGTTAGCAGAAGCTCAGTCAAAGGTCACTAAAGTCTCGGACGAGAAAGAGAAAATATCCAAAGAAGCTCAAGAGTTTAAGACTCTTTTAGATGCAAAACTGTCAGCTTTGCAGACTGCTCATAATACATTGGAATCACAAGCTTTCCAGATTATGCGGTTGTAGGACCAACTGGCACAGTCACAGTCCATTCCTCCAAGCCCCAATGTTCCTATGATTCCTTCTATATCTCAGCAGGACTTAGCAATTCTCCAGAGGAGACATGCCACATTATGTCCGTTGTTTCAAGATAAAGTGGAAAGATTACAGTCCAAGATGGATTTGTTATGGTCTACATTTGAGCACTTTCAGGAGTATGTTCCTCCCTTCTCTGCCATGCCCTTCTCCATCTATCCATATACCTTCTACTTTTCCTGCTTATCAATTGACACCTTTCCTAACTAATTCACTTAAATTTTCAGCCACTCCTTCTTTAGCTTATTCCTCCTTTTATGATTTTTCCTACCCATCTCTTCATCCTCTTTTACTTATTCCACTTCCATCTCCTGTCACTTCTATTTCTCAACCCCCTCAGTTGGTTATTGGGTACAAAGGATTTGATCAGCAGATTCCGAGAAGAAGAGGATGGAGCTCGACTGATTCTCCCACAGGACCACATATTAATTGGCCATTAATTCCAGGGGACTGGACAATTGCTGGTCAAGCATACCAGAATTACCTCCATTTTTCTCACCAATATTCACAATCTCTAGATCCTTCAGTGAGATTGACAGCTCATTTTGCTTGGTATCTAGCATATATGCATAGGCATTCCCATAATGATCAAAAGGCCATTCCAAAGCTTTTTATGAATATCAATGTGAACAATATTCCCAATAGTTGGATGTCCTATATTTTCATGCCCTATGTCTACCTAGCAGATACCTTGTTTTGCTTGAAAGGATGTGCTGCCTTCAGTTCTTTCAAAATCCTCCAAAGACATTTGTGGATAAGTCCTTCTCCATGGATCGTTTTCGAAATCGCCAAGCCTTCAAAAGGGATCACCTTCATTGATGCCTTTGCAATGTATTTTGGATGATTCTTAATGATATATATCTCTCTTTTTGGAGGTGTCATTCAGATGGTTGTGTTTGTGTGTGTGTTGTAATAATATTATGTGATGAGTTCGTGCTGGTTGAATAATTTGTTCAAGAGCTCTTTTCAACTATTGATGGTGATGGTGGATGGTAAGCCTATGATGGAAAGCTGAAGAACCTCTTATATCATTTACAAATTTGTTATGACTTTCAATTATTTATCAGATGTATTAATGAATAACGAAGTTTTCCTTTAGTAGTATTTTTTTTAGAGATATAGGTGATAAGTTGGGGTCGTGGTTTGGAGTGATTATTGAAGATACTAAAGAAGATTAAATTGAGCTCTTTAGTGAACTTATATTCTTCTTTTCCTTAGGTTGCGAGGACACTTCCTTTCTAAGTGTAGGGATATGTTGAGAGTGGAAAAAGATTGAATTTTTGATTGATTTTTATTATTTTTGAGGTCTAAATGATTGATTTTTAATGGATTTAGAGTGATGTATAGTTGTTAATGGAAGTGTTTGAGAGTATTTTTGATGATATTGATTATGTTTTGGAAGTTCATGATGATTTTTAGTGGAGATATGAAGCTCTGTGATGTTCTGATAGGTTCTGTTGAGGTTCTGATTGGTTCTGATACCTTCCACATAGCTTTTGTTTTGTTCTGATTTTCTTTTGTATGAAACATGGATTGATGATTGATGAAGATTGAAATCTTTTGAAAAATTATTGAATATTTTTTAATAGTTTGGAATGGTTTTAGTATGAGTTATGCAGATTTGATGTTATCTGATGATCTTTTGTAACCCTCTGTAAACCTTCTGTAGAGCCTCTGTATATCTGTTCTGTCTCTACTCTGTTTTTGTTCTGTATCTGTTCTGTAGATCTTTTGTAAGTGTTTAGTAGAATGTATATGTGACTTTGGGAAAGTTTTCTAACTTTTGGAAAGGATGAATCTAAGTTCAAAAGAGCTAAAACAAATGGAGGAAGCAGCTGTTGAAGAATGAAGAGAAGATTGGAGTGAGTGACAGTAGTGAGCTATGAAGAGACACTGTCGTGGCTCTGGTGCCTCTTCACATCAGACATACCTCTTGGGAGGTGTATCCAAGACCTAAGAAGGATTATTGAGAATAATTATTGAGTATTGTAGTGAGGAGATAGTGTATTATTGATAGAGAGAGAGAGAGAGAGAGAGCCAGAGATAGTCAATTCTATCAAAATAATGTAACTGTATATGAGAGATTAAGAGAGAAAACTATGAAAACATTGAAGATGAATACTATGTGATTTATTTCAATTCAAAAATGGTGTATTCTTTTATGTTCCTTGTTCTATTGATGGATTCTATGATGATATTGAAGATTATGGTTGATTCTATCAAATACGTGGGAGTTATCTACTATGATGCTCTGTGAGGAATTGCTGTTTTCTTTGTTTTGGTAATCAAAAGAATGAAATAAAAGCTTGTTGATGTTACAAGACAGATTTTCTTACAGTAGAATCCCCTTTTCCTTGGTGTTCCTCTTGGGGCTCCAAGTTTCTGCCTCTGCGTCCGTAACCTTTTTTCCAACAGGCAGAGTTGTAGCACTCTTAGTTTTCAGTGCGATCTTAGCTTCCGACCTCTTCTTCCTCCGCCTGCGGCTCTTCTTCCCTATCGAGGCTGCATCGGGGTTGCTGGGTCCTGGTAGTGATATGCCGGCCTACTTTTTCTAGGCACGAGTCATGACCCGCAACGGGATAGGTGTGGCCTCCCCATCGAGGTTCTCGATATCGAATAGCCCCAATGGGACAAATGGTACGTTGACTGAACTTGAAGAAGGTTTTTGCTTTGGGCAATCGATGAAGAGATGGGTGATTCCACACTCAACGCACCTTAGGTCAGCTTTGTCTCTATTCTATTGCTCCCTCTCGGGGCAACGTGATGAGACATGACCTGGGTGACCACAAGTCCAACATATGATTAGATCTTGTGTTTGCCCTCCTAGACCTCTACCTCGTCCTCTCCCCAACGCCATCATCGATACTGGTCAATAATCCGTAAGGACTGTGTTGTCCTCGTCGTCGTGAGAGACATAAGGGTATAAGTAAGCCTCTTCCTCATTTGGCTCTTTCATGTAGTGGACTGGAGGGTCACTCGGTGGATGGGCCACATAGGGACCAGGCAGTCTAGGTATGCATGTAGGGTTTATGTCCACCCTAGGGACAGCTGGCTTAATGTCGTTAGGTGCAGGAAGGGCCAATGGGGCTCCCCTTCTGAAGAGTGGATGTGGCCTATTCATTAGGTAAGGCTGACCATATGATTGGGAGTACGGAAGTCTTCTAGGTAGTCTTCAATGCACGATGTCATGACCGAACCTACCGCAGTTAGTGCAAGGTCTCGACCAAGGGTCTTGACACTCGGTCGGAAAATGGTTTCTGCCACAGTACACACATTGGACGTGTGGGCATGTTCGTCGTCTCCACATGTCTTGCAGCTTGGCTATCTCCATCTTGACATCAGCCAAGTCTCGTCTTGGTGGCTTTTCCCTTATCTTGGGATGATGGGGCTGGTCGTTCACTAGAGGCTGACACTCTTTCTGAACTTCGTGAGTTGGCTTCTTCTGAGTTGGAGCTCCTAGAGCTCTACCTTTCAACTGATCATCAACTCTGATGGCTTTCTCAAAAACCCTAGCTAGCATGTCTCTCTGCAAGCTTGAGTTGGCTGCCAAAGCCTTATACAGCTCCTCGTTTCGAATTCTACTAATGAACATAGTTGAAACTGCTCTTTTAGTCGGTCATTTGCCTGTAGGGATTCTCTTGAAGAGACTCCTCATGTGGGTTAAGTAATTGTGAATGTTCTCATTCTCTTTCTGCTTGATATTCATCAGTCGTACTAGCAGATTGTCAGAGTATCCATACTTGACAAATCTCTTGATGAAGAGATTCTTGAGGCCATTGAAATTTGCTCGCTCTGCGGCATCTAAGCTTGTATACCAAGTCCTGCCCTTGTCACCTAAGTAGAGCCCAAATGCTTGAGAGCATTGAGTGAGGTCACTGAGGCCCTTGGCTTCGCAGACTTGCTCGAACTGCTCTACAAAGCTGTACAGATCGTCGTGGGGTTGGTACTTGTCAAGCTGCTTTGCGACTATTGGGATTTTAGACTGGCTCTTAGAGCCTTGGGTTGCTCCTAATCCTACCAGCGCAGTGATGTTGCCAATGCTGCAGCACTCTGCTCTGCTGCGGCATTGTTTAGCAACCGATTCATGAGAAGCTCGCTCAGCATTAGATCTCCTTCTAGGGCTCTCTCGTGCTTTGTTTGGTTTCTATCCGCTAAGTTCAGCACTTGTTGCACCTCTCGCAACTCCGTGCTTTGCCTCTGGCTCCTGGCCTACTGGTCTCTATTGTATTCGACTATACTTTGCAATGCTTTGTGGACTAGCTTTCTCTCTTCTTCTAAGTCTGTGATGATAGCATCTATTGTCCTATCACGGTGCTCATACCGAGTGTGTGCATCATAGTTGCTGACCAGCTGGCTAAATAGCCTTTGGGAAGACGCCTAAGTTGAGTTCCTCATTAGACCTGCGGTCTGAGCTTTCTTCTGCCATAGTCGATTTCTCGTGCTCCACCAAGCTATCGATCAGGCTGAGTAGGTTTGTCAGATCCACTTCATTGGCGCAGCTTGCTTGGTCCTACTTCGTGTATCTCC
This sequence comes from Lygodium microphyllum, assembly GCF_053477565.2. Classification (NCBI taxonomy): domain Eukaryota; kingdom Viridiplantae; phylum Streptophyta; class Polypodiopsida; order Schizaeales; family Lygodiaceae; genus Lygodium; species Lygodium microphyllum. The sequence goes on along the minus strand of NC_141141.1, from coordinate 4,947,541 downwards.
ATTTGTGGGTTCTCTCCTATTGGTGGGTTCCTTGAGTGGCTTATCTGAGTGAGTTCCTTGACTTATTAAATACATTCCTCAATTCTTCTCCACTTAGTGCGTGTGTTCTTTCCCGTGCACCTATGCTCAATCAAGCTTTCAGTTTTCCTTAAGTGCACTTCAAGTGCGAAAATTCAAGGTGAGTGCGGCAAACAGTCTCTAAGCATCTTATGCACCCTCGCTTTGTTTTGGGCCTGATAGGCTTTGTCGATCAATTCTCTGGCCGTCTTGACGGGGTTTAGGGCTTTTTAGCCATGTTGCCTTGCTCGTTTTTGGGTCCAATCAGGGTTTTGTGGCTCAACGGGTTGCCTCTAGGTCTCTAGGTCTTGCGATAGCCCACTCAAGCTGCTAAGCGGCTGCGCTTTACAGTTTTGTCTATTCTGTGCACTAGAATCAAGTTTTGAGCGTCAGGAGGGCTTGCGACAGTTTGCGTTGCTGAGCTCCAACCGAGTCAGGATCAAATTTCTAAAAATTTGAGGCAAATTCACACTCAACCAAACTGGTCCGAATTGTAGGAGCCGAGTGGGTGACTCGGACGGGCCGAATCACACTGGTCCGAGGACAGAAATTTTTGCGGGCCGAGGGCCATGTGTCGTCACTCGGACGGGCCATGTCAGGTCTTGGGCCGAGGGCTGAGTCAGGTCTTGGGCCGAGGGCCGAGTTGGGTCAAGGGGCCGAGGGCCAAATTGGTAAATGGGGCCGAGTGGACTCCGAGCTGAGGGCCAATTAGGGTTTTTGGGTTGAGCTGGCCGAATGGCCAGGGCTGAGGGCCGAGTCTGGGACTCGGCCCAAAAACGACTGCTCGGACGGGCCGAACATGGTGCGAATGCCATGTGACGATGATTTTGATCAAATCTCGCGATTTAGGCAATCACTCCAAGCACAAACTTCCAAATCCTAACTAAGGTACCAAGGGAAGTGATTGGTATACTTGAGGTGAGCGGTAGGCTCTCCGATGATGAGATCTAATCGAATCTTTGCGGTCTCTCTCTCTCTCTCTCTCTCTCTTTGTGCAATGGTTGCAAATGAGCTCTCCCTTGGCCTCTTGGCTCTTAAGACCCCTCTCGATTAAGGTTTTGATGCTCCCAATCACTCACTTGCTATCGACATTCAGCATCCCAAGCAAGCTTTTTGCCAATTTTTGCATGATTTATGCCCTATTTTGCCCTATTTTGCAACAGTAAACCCTACCCTTTCCCGATTCAATTTCTTGATCCTATCCTACACTAAATACAACAAGAATCAAAAGCAACAAACTAAAATGATTTCTCCATGTTTTCCAATCATCAAACAAACTAACTAACCCAAAATACTTACTTGTTTTAAAGATCAAAACACCCAAACTTCCTACCTATCTGAAGCTCCGTTTTGGGGATGAATCCCTTACTTCGATGCTCAATATGAGGCACGCAAATGCTCAAGCTTGAATCCGTTGGTCCCGGCAATGAAACCAAAATGTGGAAGCTTTCGCTCAACCGCCAAGACTCACAGACCGCTTATTGTTTCAAGCATTCCAAGTGAGCTCTAATGGCTATCTCTCACCTAGCCAATGCAGCGTCGATCCTATGAGTGTAGTGAGCTTACCTTGATGCCGATATGAGTTGCCTTCTCTCTTACACACATCGGTAGCTCCATGATTCTAGATGCTAGCTCAAGCATTCTCAAGCCTCCTCCATCTCCAAGCTCCATCCACCATAGCCACGTGCGCAAGAGAAGAGAAGAGAAGAGAAGAGAAGAGAAGAAGAGAAGAGGAGATGGTGAAGAGCTTCACCCTCTTGATCCCTCTCTCCCACACACTCACTCTCTCACGCCCTCACACTTCCTCTCTCAAGAGCACATACAACCAAGCAAGAAGAAGAAGAAGAAGAAGAGAAGAGCTCTTGTTAGCCACACACCAAAAGAATGAGCTTCCATTCACTTTTTGAACTTTATATATACAAACCCTAAAACCCCCATGGGTGCCCATCCCTTTTTACATGACCGGCCATTGTGGCAAGGTCCCTTTTTCTAATTCCCTCTTCTTGCTTCATGCCCTAAGCCTATACCCATCTATTCTTTTATAAGTGGCACAGGAGGGAGCTTGGCGCTCTTTTACAAGAGTTTTTAGAGTTTTTGAGGCACCTTTCCTTAAAATTGCTCTTTTTGTCTCAATTTAGTTTTAGAGGCCGCCTCTACGCATTTGCTCTTTTTCCATTCTTTTTTTGCTTTTTCATTCATTCTTCAGTCTTCTTGACTTGGGGTTAACATCCACAAACAAGATCCTAGTGAATGTGCAGCCTAAACTAGTCTCTACCTTGTGCAGTGACTGGGACAATAAGCTCATGGCAGCATTGTGAGCCTATAGGATAGCCTATAAGATGGCAATCGGAAAAAAACCCTTCAAGATGACCTACAAGACCAAAGAAATCCTACTAGTAGAGTTTTTCATTCCTAGCCTGAGAGTAGTAGTGCAAGAGTGATGGGATGGAAAGGAGGCATGGACAGAACACCTAGTAGAGCTAGAACATTTCTTTGAGACACGACTTTTAGCTACTCATGCACTAATTTGTGAGAAGGAAAGATGCAAGAGTTGGTTTGACGAGCATGTCAGATAGTGTGACTTCGAGCAAGGCAACCTAGTGTTACTATACTTAGTGAAGGGTCATAAGTAGAAGATGAAATTAAGAGGATTGGGGCCTTTCAAAGTCTGCAACATTAGTCAAATTGGCAATGTAGTGCTTGAGACCTTGGAGGAAGAGGGCATGGAATTCTTTAATGGCAGTCACCTCAAGAAGTACTACCCTCTAGCACATCCATTGCATGAGCCACTAATGCTACAACCACCTATCAACATGAGAGTAGCCACCATTATAGAAATCAAGGATACGAACGAGGAAACTGTGGAACTTGCTTACTTGAAAATCATAGTCACTGCTCAAAAAATACACACCTTTGATGCACTTATCAATGAGGGAGCCAACTTCAACATCCTTACCCATGAGCATTGGACTCTCATTAGTCAGTTCCAATTGTATCCCATTAACACAAAGTTTAACCCATTTGGGGGGATAGTCCTATCCAATGCTAGGAAAGTGTAAAGTGTAAAGAGTATTTCCTAACTCTAAGGCTGCTAGTAAGGAATCGTTGCTAGAAGGCACATTCAAAAATCAGAAACATTGCAATGTTGATTGTGACTCATAGCACATTCACCTTGCCATTGGCAATGTGCAAATAGTGATGGCTTTCAGCAAGGGTAGCATGGCCCCATCTAAGCCCGTAGTGCCATTAATAGAAGTTACCTAGTGCAAAGTCTAAGGAGGGGGTCATGACTTGTCTCGACCTACCAAGAATGACCAATCACAACCTAAAGAAAATACAAGAAAGCCCACAGAGCCACAACTTCAATGGGTAACCAAAAAACACCCATGGCCACCCAAAAGACAACCCTTATATGGGTCCATCATTCTAGGACATCACACCCTAAAACTAGGAGACACAATTGGCATTGTAGAACCAAACGAATGGCAAAGCCACAATGGGTGCCTAAATCCATGTTTTGTGCCCAAGGCTATTATGAAGGTAACAATTGTATTTGGTTACCTAAGCTCACAAGTGGCATATGTGCCCCTCAACCGTCTACTACTAGCCCATCTCCAAGGCCTTGTGAGCCACTTGTAACTAACAAGCCACTTGAGCCAAAATCTACCAAACCCATAGAATTGCAATGGTCTCTCAATCATCCTAAATTGAATCATCCTAATGTTGCTAGTATCCCAAAGGCTTTAGAAGTAGCAAGCAACACAACATATATGCCACATACCACATCTATCACACAAGTGGCTAACATGTGCCCCAAGGGATCAGCCAAAGAAGCATACACCAATTGCTGAGTTATCTAGCCTAACCTCCTACTGCAGGCCTTAGATATTCTTATGAATAGATATTGATTCTTACCGTGGCCTCTATTCTAGCGGAGAGCACGAGGGATAACTTGGTCACATGTATTAGACACTTGGATGCCACCTTGACCATGCTTGCTAAAAGATATGACCGGATGGACTTAGGTCTCTTAGACAAGCCTTTGGCAATGGAAGTATGCATGTTGCCATGCATCAAAGAAGAATCAGAATTCATGTTTGTTAAAGTCCCTATGGTATTTGAGGAGTAGTTTGCCAATGAAATTTCTCAAGAGCAATCTCGCAAACAATGACTAATCACATCCTATAACAAGAGCAAAGTCTCTACAACCAGCCAAGAACTAGAAGAGTTGAAAACACTAGCCAATTCTGACTCTTCTTTTCTATGAAAATGGTATGCTCTCTTTCCGTCTCCAAGAGGGGTGCCAAATCATGACTAATGTGGAGTAGAGACGTGCCATCGAAACCACGGAGTATGATCCAACTTATGTGGCTCTTACCTCATTCAGAGTATTGGCCATCACTCATAGTCAACTCGTACAAGATCATGTTATGGCCCATCCTTACTTGTATCACATCCTGAGTGAGGAAGAACTACACATTGCTAGTTGGATCAACTTTGGTGACTTCCTAACTAATGTCCTGACCTACATTTATGCACGCCAGCATTAGACCTTAGGCCATGGACCATCATAATACCTTAGAGTACAATCCACACTTTTACGCTTGGCTCATGAAAAAGTAAAAGCATCACACCCATGTGCTTGATATCCTTAGCCCTTCATGCTCCAATCCTAGGAAGGATTCACATCATTCCCGGGGGGAAGGAGGTTAGATAGAAAAGAAAACCTCATAGAAACACGAATAATAAAAGCATAAAAATGAAAAAAAAATTGAAATCCAAAATTAAAATGATGAAAAAAGAGACTTTGCACTTTTAATTTTTGTGTTTTTATTATTCGTGTTTCTATGAGGTTTTCTTGATATCCTTAGCCCTTCATGCTCCAATCCTAGGAAGGATTCACATCATTCCTGGGGGGAAGGAGGTTAGGTAGAAAAGAAAACCTCATAGAAACACGAATAATAAAAGCATAAAAAGGAAAAAAAATTGAAATCCAAAATTAAAATGATAGAAACACGAATAGAAAAGACTTGCTTGGAATTTACAGACAATTTGAAGCAAAAATTTCCATTCTCTCTTTGAAGTTCCTTTGTTTCATTGCGTAAAGTTGCAGTGTTTTCACCTTCAGTTGAAAAATGGCCTTGCAAGTGAAATAATAGAAGTCATTGCATCTTGGCAGGAACCCAAAATGGCAACACAACTTCCATTCTCGGAAGGACAACATTACAGATATCGATTGGCTATTGAGACGAGAGTCTTCAACCACCTCAAGTATCGTAGCATCGACAACCTGAGGGAACTAATAGATACTGAAGATGCACTGAAGAGGATGTTTGACCAATACAACCTTCACAAATACGTGGAAAAAGCTAGCCAAGAAATCGACCATAGCACATGTATAAAGTTCTTGAGAACCTTTGATGCAAGCAAGGGTAGCGGCACAATGACTGTTTGGCAAGGAGGTTCTCCTAGGAAGGTTGAAGTTGCACTAAGGCTAGAACTAGTGGAGAAAGCATTAGGGATGGCAAATGTCCAAGGAAAAAGATAGAAGAGGGATGTCTATAGCTTATTAAAGATGGCAAAGGCAAGGGTGCACACTAACAATGGAATTAGTGTAGTAGACATTCCACGCTATCATCCAATTGCAAGCGAAAATGGTGCATGCACTCTTCTCCAATCATAGGCACAATGCGCTTATGACAAAAATCCAAGTGCCTATGCTTGAAAGTGTTGTGTTAGGAGCCATAGATGAAGTCAATTTGAATGCTTATGTCTAGAGAACCATTAAATCTTCAGCCACCAAGGTGCTAGTGTCCAGCCAAAAATTGGCACAGGGTGAGTCACTAGCTGCAACCTCCAAATCTGATCACAGAACGCCTGCATCCAAAGCATTGACTATAGGTGTTGGTAGGGTGCAAACCACTATTATCCAAGTGGTAGTGGGAGAGATGGAAGGTGAAGAGGAAGTGGAGGAGACCCCTAAGAGATCACCAATCCATGAACAAGATCAATCAAGTAAAAGAATAGTGAGTGAGGCCAAAGAACAAGGGATGCCATCTAGCCAAGGAGGGCCAAAGAACCTACAGATTGAGATTCCTCTCTGAAGAAGCGAGAGGAAACCAAGGAGAGGATGATTAAAAAAGAAAAGGCTGAGTTGCAAAAAGTGCAAGAAGATTAAAAAAAGTCCGAAGAAGAGAGGGTGAGAAAATTGAAAGAAGAAGCAGAAAGACTACGTGTCACTAAATTGATTGCTTATTACGCATTCTCTATTTTTATGTCAATAAATTAATGACTCACTTTTCTTTAAGTGTTGATGATGATCTAGCATGGCCATGAGACCATTTAGAGACTAGTATTCCTAGTGCATCACTTAATGGGGTGATCAGAGCACTGTGATGGGGATATCTGGTACATGTACTACAAGTTATGAAGGGGTAAGGAAGTGTCTGCCAAGTGTAAGAGTGCACACAAGAATCAAGGAGTTACACATAAATGAAGATGGATTGAGTTCTAAGAAGAGGAAGTGCATTAGCATTGTGTATATGTATTTATGTGTGCATCCGAGGATGCATGGGAATGCTTACTTGTGTGTAATGAGCATTGCATTCATTTGGGGTCATCCTCTCCCTTACAAGTCAAGGTTTAAGGTCTTTTCTCTCTTAATGAATTAAGAAGAGAAGTAATTATTTCGCTAAGAAAAATGAGAGAGGTAATTCTCTCACTAAGAAAGAGGAGAGACGTGATCCTCTGGAAGTGAGGAGAGAAGTGATTTTCTCTTTCTAAGGTCTAAGATGACACAAGCTTTTGTGGGAAGTCAATTTTAAGGTTGAGGCCCAAGACAATCTAATGAACTCTCCTTATCTATGGCTCAAGGTGGTTACATGGACCATAAGTTAAGAGTGGAGTTTAAAAAGGTGCTTTTCTAAAAATAGACATGGTGAATCCATTTTTAAAATATCTCACAATAGAAAGCCAAACTTTGAAAATGGCTCGCAAGAGTTATCAAAAATGGTGAGATCTACAAGTTTTGTGTTGGACGTTTTTCCATTCGAGCAACACATAGAGAGATATCTCAAAATTTGTGCTGCAGAGTAGGTCCTGGAACAACCACATCTTACATGAAGATGAACCTCTCCAATCTTGACACTCAAGTTTCTCTCCAAGAAGAGAAGAATCACTTGGGTGTGGGGAAGGTGAAGGAAGCATCACTTTGCATGCATCCAAGAGGAGAAGAAAAGGAGCAAGTGTTGTGGAAGCTCTACTAAAATCAAGTTCCAAGAGGAGAAGAGAAGGTGCAAGTGCTGCAGAAGCTCTACTGAAATCAAGCCCCAAGAGAAGATCCCTACACATATTGTGTAGGAGAGAAGGTGCAAGTGTTGCGGAAGCTCTGCTGAAATCAAGTCCAATAGGAGAGCCCTACACATATTGTGTAGGAGAGAAGGAGAGACTCAAGAAGGATCAAAAGGTGCCAACTTCCAAGTTGTGCAAGTGTTAGCCGATTATATACTGTGTAAGGAACCATGATCTTGTTCCCAAGATCTACAAGTTAAGAACTAGTTTATGTGTAGCAGAGGAGCTTGCTTCTTGTCAATAATATAACTCCACAAGGGGGGGACTGGCCCATCTTCCAGTCCCTAATGTGTTGTCAATCTCTTTATCTCTCTCTCTCTCTCTCTCTACATCTTTCTTTTCTCTTATCTGTTCTCTCTTTGCACCAGCATAAAATTCACCATATATCTTTTAAGTACATAAGAAGGTCGAGCGTGTATCTCGGATCTTATAACAATGGTATTAGAGTAGGTATCTTTTCTTTTCTCAAAGCAAAGGCGATTCTTGCAAAAAGAAGGTAAAGATGGAAATTGATGAAGTGCCTATAAGTGAGCAATTATAGGCTCAATTGACAGAGTATCATAGCTTGTTAGAGATTCCCAAAGTACATTCATTGATTGACAGCTTAAGGGCAAGGGAAGAAGCTACTTATGAAGGACAGAATCCTCCAAAAGATGGTGATACTAGAGGAAACACCATTGCACCAATTGATAGTGAAGGTGCAAAGCATCCAATTGTTGAGAAGCTTCCTAGAAAGAAGAAGGACTTTCGGTTCAAGAAGAGTAAAAATCCTCACCTTGAGTGAGACGGATAAGGAGAAAGTCATCTCCCTCAGCAACCAGCTACTCCCCTGATTACTCAATTTCCTCCTCCTCCTCATTGTCTTCTAGTTTCTACTCTCTTGGTTCTAAGTCTCGTGCAATCCACAAATGAACAAAGAGGGACCATAAGAGGAGCAAGCTTTAAAAAAATAAGGCTTTCAAGTCTGGGGATAAGGACATAAAGTTTGACTCCTACTCCGATAAGAGAGATCTTGCTAAGGCGTTAGCCTTTGTCAGGCAATTTGAAGTTGCTTTTTCTGATGGTAATTTCTCAGAAAAGTCCAAGCTTAGGCATGTAGGCATGCACTTGAAAGACACTGCTAGCAATTGGTGGTTGACTCTCATTTTGGAGGAAAGGAAACCTACGACTTGGAAAAATTTCAAGAAGAAGTTTTATGCTCAGTTCTTGCCTCTTGATTTTGAGAATGATGTCTAGGCTAGAAAGAGCATGAGGAGGTTACTAGTTATGTGGACAAGTTTTGGTCTACTCTTCTCAAGGTTACTCCTTTCATGGAGATCATCGATGAAGAGAAGAAAATGAAGTTTGAAGCTGGCCTACTCCCTCATTTACACAAAACCATGAAGGTGTATCCACATGAAACCTTATCTTGCATGATGGAGTCTGCTATCATAGTTGAAAGTTTGCATACACCTAGTACATCTTGAAAGTTAGAGATGAGTTCTTATAGAGCTAAATAAGAGAAATTCTATGATCAATCAAGAGACAGGACTAATCAAAGACGACCTACCTCTACCCATAACCAATATTCAAAGTTAGAGGGTAACAAGAAGAAGTGCAAGTATCTCTCACCCTCTGAGATACAAAAGTACAAAGAGGAAGGAAGGTGCTTTCTTTGTGGTGAATTAGGGCATATGAAGCCTGATTGTCCTCACAAAAGGAAGGAAAAAAATGTGATTAAAGATCCTCATTTGCCATTCTAAAATTCTATTCCAGATGTGCAAGCTAGCTCTCATTCAAATGAGAAGAAGAGACAACTCTTAAAGGGTTGGGGACACTCAACAATCAACGAGTTTTGATACTCTTTGATCCAAGGTCCACAAATAATTTTGTGTCAGCAGATACTATTGAAAGGCTACAAATTCTACTAGATTGATTGGGAACACCAATTGGAGCATTTGAAGGACTTACAACCAGTTCTACTCCTATCCAAGGGAAGTTGAATCTTAGAATTGGGGATTACCTCCACCAAGAATCTTTTCTACTTGCACCCATTGGTAACTGTGATGTTATCTTAGGTATGCCTTGGCATTACAAGATTAGACCTCTTCTCGAACCCCTCTCTTTAATTGATAAAGCTAGACATGATTTGTTAAAAAATATTAAGATTGTTTTGGTGATTCACTCCTCCAAGGAGAGTTACCTCCTAAGTGCCTGGAAGATCACACAATTGATCTTATCCCAGGCAGTTCACCACCTAACTAACCTCCTTACCGAGTGAGTGTAAGTCAGCAAGAGGATATCCTAAAACAAGTAAATGAAGTATTGGAAAAAGGGTTAGTTCAACCTAGCTCTTCTCCATACTGCTCTCTAGACTTACTTGTTCAAAAGAAAGACGGTTCTTTCCGTATGTGCATAGACTATAGATCTTTGAATAAGATTAAAATCAAGAATCATTTTCCTATCCCAAGGATAGATGATATCTTAGATAAGCTGCAAGAGGCTAGTATATTTAGTCGCATTGATCTCAAGAGCAGCTATCACCAAATAGGATAGCACCTGAAGATGTTCATAAGACAAATTTTCGTACAACATTTGGACTATACGAGTTCTTAGTCATGCCATTTGGTTTGACTAATGCACCCACCACATTCAATTGAATGATGGAGAGAATTTTTAGACCTCACTCAAAGTTCACAAGTATCTTCTTTGATGACATTCTAATATTTTCAAGGTCTGAAGAAGAGCATTGAAAACATCTATCTATTGTTTTTCAAGAGCTTCGCAAGCATAGACTACAAGTCAATGGTAAGAAGAGTGAAATTTTCCTTTCAAAAATTCATTACTTGGGCCATCTTGTTTCTCACAATCTGGTGAGAATGGATCCTGAGAAGATTCAAGCCATTGTTGAATGGCCTACACCTACTTCTGTATATGAAGTTAAAAGTTTCTTGGGTCTATGTTCATACTACAGGAGGTTCATATGAGGTTTTGTGTATGTTGCATCTCCTCTACATGACCTTACTAAGAAGCAAATGCCTTTTCACTGGGGATCACAACAACTACAAGCCTTTGAAAGAATTATGTTTCTTGTGACTCAAGAACTAATTCTCATAGTTTCGAATATTCAAAAACCTTTTGAAGTTCACTGCGATGCTTCTAGGGATTGCATTGGAGCATTGTGCTTAACCAAGAGCATCATGCAATAGCATTTGAGAGCTGACACCTCAAGGATCTTGAGGTACATGCTTCAGTATATGAGAAGAAGCTTATGGTGGTGGTACATGCTCTTCAAGTATGGAAACACTATTTACTTGGTGCATATTTTGTTATTAAAATAGATGACCAAAGTCTAAGATACTTCCTGAGTCACATAGAAGAAGCTCTTAGAGAGACAGACGTGTTGGGAAAAATTTATTATATATGTTTCACTTTCAAATCCTTCACACATTCGAAACTAAGAATATGGTAGCAGATTCTCTATCACGGTGACCTCGAGTGAATGCCCTCGAGTGAATGCAATCGCAACTGTTTACCATAACAAGTTCATGGATTTACCCAAAATTTATGCAACTGATTCGACTTCTCAACCATATGGGATCAACTTTCGATTACACCTTACTCAATTCGAGATGGTTATTTGTATCATCATCAAGCAATTTATGTAGCATTACCATTGCGATACAAGGTAATGGATGAAGCACATGTATCTCCATATGTTGGACATAGGGGTATTCTATCCACTACTCAAGCATTGGAAATATATTTCTTTTGGCCACTCTTAGAGCTGACATTGAAAGATATGTTCGCGAGTGCAAGATATGCCAAAAAGTAAAGTATGACATGCATAAACCACTTGGTCTACTGAAGCCATTACCTATTCCCAATGAGCCTTGGGAAAGTATAGCCATGGACTTTATCCTGGAGCTTCCTCACACACAAGTAGGCAACGATGCAATTTGGACTATCATTGATAGATTCAGTAAAAGCAATCTCACTTTATACCTGTGTGAAAGACAATCAAAGCCAATCATATGGCTAAGCCATTAATTGCTCATATTTTCAAGCATCATGGCATGACTAAGTCCATTATAAGTGATCAAGATCCCCACATGACCAGCCACTTTTGGCAAGCTCTCTTTGAGAGCCTCGGGACTCAGTTAAAGTTTTCATCCTCTTATCATCCTCAAACAGATGGGTAGAGTGAAAGTGTTAATTCTACTGTTCTGGACCTTTTGAAATCCTATGTCTCTGATAATCAAAGAGAATGGGAAAAGTATTTTTTTTAGTAGAGTTTGCATACAATAACACGGTGCACTCTAGTATTGGTAAGGCACCCTTTGAGATCATCTATGGTAAGCCTCATTTACCACCCATTCTTCTTACGAAGGATAAGATCTTTGTAGCAGATGAGTTTGTTAGAAACATTGTTACAACTTTCACTCAAGTAAAAGCTTCTATCCAAAGGACACAAGAGAAGCATAAATGTGAAGCTGATAAGCATCGTCATAAGTTAGATCTCAAGTTGGGACAATATGTTCTTCTTAAGTTTGAGAAGGCTCACTTGAAGAAGCACAAAGGTCAAAAGGGTAAAGTGGTTAAGCTTTCTAATCGCTATTATGGCCCTTTTAAGATCACATATAAGATAAAAAATGTGACTTTTTGTTTGGATCTACCAAGTCATTGGAACATTTATAATGCTTTCCATATAAGTTTGCTACGTCCCTATATTGGAGAACCTCCAATGGAACCAATCAAGGAAGATTTACTTGACATAGAAGAAATAGAAGAGTTCCTTGTGCCTGAAAGAATTTTACACCATCAGGACAATAATCTAAGGTTAGGTAAGGTATTACAGAAGTATCTAGTTAAGTTTAAGATTTATCCCCCATTGGATGCTCAGTTTATGATTGAGAGAATTACAAGACTTTTTAGATCTATGTATCCCCTTTGCAGTTGAGGTCAAGGGTTTAAAAGCTAGAGGGATGTCACTAAATTGATTTCTTATTATGCATTCTCTATTTTTATGTCAATAAATTAATGACTCTCTTTTCTTTGAGTGTTGATGATGATCTGGCATGGCCATGAGACTATTTAGAGACCAGTATTCCTAGTGCATCACTTAATGGGGTGATCAGAGCATTGTGACAGGGATATCTGGTACATGTAGTATAAGTTATAAAGGGGGAAGGAAGTGTCTGCCAAGTGTAAGAGTGTACACAAGAACCACATAAATGAAGATGGATTAAGTTTTACAAAGAGGAAGTGCATTAACATTGTGTGTATGTATTTATGTGTGCATCCGGGGATGCTTGGGAACGTTTACTTGTGTGTAATGAGCATTGCATTCATTTGGGGTCATCCCCTCCCTTACAAGTCAAGGTTTAAGGTCCTTTCTCTCTTAATAAATTAAGAAGAGAAGTAATGTTTTCACTAAGAAAAATGAGAGAGGTAATTCTCTCACTAAGAAAGACGAGATACGTGATCCTCTGGAAGTGAGGAGAGAAGTGATTTTCTCTTTCTAAGGTCTAATATGACACAAGATTTTGTGGGAAGTCAATCTTAAGGTTGAGGCCCAAAGCAATCTAATGAACTCTCCTTCTCTATGGCTCAAGGTGGTTGCATGGACCATAAGTTAAGAGTAGAGTTTAAAAAGCTTCTTTTCTTAAAATAGACATGGTGAATCCATTTTTAAAATATCTCGCGATAGAAATCCGATCTCTAAAAATGGCCCACGAGGGTTACCGAAAATGACGAGATCTACAAAATTTTTGTTGGACATTTTTTCCATCCAAGCAATGCACAGAGAGATATCTCAAGAGTAGGTCCTAAAGCAACCACATCTTGCATGAAGATCAACCTTTCCAATCTTGGCACTCAAGTCTCTCTCCAAGAAGAGAAGCTCTTAGAGCCTATAAAAAGGGAGGCTTTTAAGTATATAAGAAGGTCGAGTGTGTATCTCAGATCTTATAACACTACATAAGGAAGAGGAAAAATACACTACTAAAGCTATTCACATGTCAATAGAATAGCATGCCAGGGAAGAGGAGTTAGCCACCATGAGCCCACTAATAGATGAAGGTCCAAGCACTAGTGCCAAGGCAGTAGAGATTGAGCAAGGAAAAGGCAAGGGCTTGCTACATCCAATCCCACCACTTCTTGCGGCTCCAACTGTAGCTACAACAACCACCCAAGGCACCAGAAACACAGTGAATGAAAGTAATCTAATGGCCCATATAGTGCAAGAAATATCCCTAGAATCAAGTGGAGGAGCTCCAATGGCGGGAATGAAAAGACCAGTAGATGTGGATGCCAAATCATGGAAAGATCCTAAGAAGCAAAAAGTAGAGACATCAATAATGTCGATACCTACAATAGTGTCACCATCGATGGGGTGTGATGAGTATGTCAAGGAGCTCCTTGCACAAAGCTATAAAAAGCTAAGGAAGAAAATAAGACAGTTGTGGTTGGCTGAGTTGGAGGCTGAAAATGAAGCATTGTCAACATTCCAGTGTTGGAGAGAATGCCCCAAGTATCATGCTATCAAATGGAGACACATGAGCTGAAGGAAGTACTCAAGGCCAAGAAAGAGGAAGATGATTGGCAAGAAAGGTTTGAGATAGAAAGACAAGAGCTGATAGGGTTACACAAAGAGTATAAGCTCCTTATCGTGCAACATGAGGAATTAAGAGGGTAGTTGGAAAGGATAGAGGAGGCAACAGATAGACATGCAATAGAAGACGCCGCAAAAGCTCATGAAGAGGAAAAGTACTGTAAAGAAATGGAGAAAATAGAGAATAAGCTACTATTAGAGAGCTAGAAAAGGAAGAAAGGTTGAAAGGTGAGATGAAGCACTTGAAAGAGAAGAAAGAAAAAGCAACCCAAATGTGAAAAGAGCAGGAGCTAAGAATGGTGGCTTTAGCCCAAAAACAAAATGAAAGTATAGAAGAAAGGAAAGAGCAAGGAATGAGTAGCTGAGATCAAGGAAAGAGTGAAGGACTTGTCAAGCCATCTAGCCCATGCAAAAAGCAAGAGAGTGCTAGCAGAGAGCAGGCGGCAGAGGCTGTGGAGATAGGAATGGTGGGCCAGCAATGTGCTTTCCTCAACACCATTCTAGATATCACACAACCAGAAGAGGAGGCCACCAAATATTTGAAGAAAAAGTTAGAGATTGCCCGTAGAGCTATAAGGCATGATTTGTGTGCCCAAATGCAAGAAGTAGAAACTAGTGTAAGATAGCAAGAGCAAAGAGGATACTTGCTAAGAGCAAGGTTGTTAGCTCAAGAAGTAGCATTTCTAGAGTTTAAGGAGGAACACATACCATTGGAGTTCATGAGAGGAAAAGAGTGATAGGTGCCATCTACTCAAGGAGGTTCGGATTTTGAGGTGGGCCAACAAGAAGAAAAAAAAGTTCCACAACCAAGCCCTCACGATCAGAAGGAGAATAGGAAGTTCCACAAGAAGATCTAACTCTAGAGAGGAAAGCTGAAGTCAAAAGGAAAAGAGAAGATGTTGGAGAAGACATGAAGAAGGATAAGGGTTCAACCCCTAGCAGTTCTAGAAGTCCCTATCCCACAAAGAGAAGAGTGCTTTCCTATAAATTGGAACATCGAACTCATGGTGTGGGAACAGAGGGAAAATAAATGCCAACCCTTTGAGTTTACCTTTCAATTTCCACCAACAATGAACCAAGTGCTATCCCTTTGAGTGGTGGAAGAGGTGATAAACATGGGCAAAAGACTTGGGGATTGATGGAATGAAGAAAGTGAAAATAACTCAACACTATGGAGGATAAAATCACCAAATTATTGGGAAGATAATGTCATGGAAGTGCCCAAGACTATGCTATGAAGGGCTATGAATCACAACCCAAGTGGAGGAGAAGAATTTGGGATGCAAATATGGATGCATGGATGTCTTTTGCAACACCCTACCCTACAAGGGAGATGACCTAATCTACATGCCATATCCAAGAAGAGTAGGAGTGGATTTTAATTTCAACATCCATGGCTACTATAACTTCCCCAAGAAATATAATTTAAATCCCACTAAACTAGAAGAATCTCTCACATTCTCCATAGATGACCTTACGCCCTCATAAGGCCTCATCAATAGCTCTCCACAAGTGTAGATGGGATTGGTACTCAACTAGGAGGGGGTAATGTTAACCCCACTACAAGATAGAGAAAAAATAAGCAAAAGAAAAGTCAAAAAAAAAGGGAAAAAGATGGCCCGATAGAAGAAATGAGAGGAGAAAAGGCCAAAAGCACAAGGGCAACCTTAGAAGTTTAAGGAATATGCAAAAGGGAAAATGCACATTTCAAAATGCAAAAGTGCCCCTAAATTTTTGTAAAAGAGTGCCATGCTCTCTCCTGCACAATTCATAACGTGTAGATGGACATAGGTGAAGGGATAGTGTAAATAGAAGGGAATAGACAGACCTAGGCAAGATGGCCGGTCATGTAAAAAAGAAGATGGGTGCCTAAAAAGGATTAGGGCATGTTTAAAGGCCAAAAAGTGAATAGAGAAGCTCATTCTTGGTGTGTGGTAAAACATGGCTCTTCTTTTCTTCTTCTCTTTTTCTTGTTCTTGCTTATGCTTGGGAGAGTGAGTGAGGGAGTGTGTGGTGGTGAAGCTCTCCGTCTTCTCCTCCCTTCTTCTTCTCATCTCTTGTCTCATGCGGCTATGAAGCATGGAGTTTGAAGGTTGAAGGTGGAGGATTGAGGTTGCTTGAGCTCACATCTCGGATCATGGAGCTATTAGAAAGTTCGAGAGAGAAGGGTACTCGATTGGGCATGGAGGTAAGCTCACTACACTCATAGGATAGAGGGTGCACACAACTATGTGAAAGGTAGCCATTAGCATGTGACTCGAAATGCTTGAGAAATAAGTGGTCTGTGGGTCTTGGTGATCAAGCAAGCCAAAGTTCCCATAGTGGTGGTCGAGGAACTCCCTTGTAGTTGGTTGGTGGTGGTAAATCAACAATCACTCCAACTTTGGAAAAGTCGGTAGCAATGCCATTTTTTGAGACCACATTCCCTAGGATACATCCATGCTTTACCTAGAACTAGCATTTTAAGGGGTTTAGAGAGAGACCATATTGCATACACTATTCAAAGATTGTGTGGAGGTTGCTTAGGTGCTCTTCCCAATTGGAATGAACACACACATCATCTATGAATACTTCTAGTCACTTCCTAAGAATGTCCTTGAAAATGGCACACATAAAACACCGAAAGATAGCATGTACGTTTGTCAGCCCAAATGGCATGACTATGTAGGCAAACACACTCCATTCCTTTGTGAATGCCATTTTATGCTTGAAATCTGAGTGCACTTGTACTTGGTTATAGCTAGAGAAGCCATTGAAGAAACTATAGGCTTCCTTTCCTACCACTCTCTCAAGTATGTGCTTAGTGTACGGTAATGGATAATTATCTCTCTTTGTCTCTACGTTAACTTTTTGTAATTCACACACACTTGAAACTTTCCATTCTTCTTTAGGATAATTACTATGTGTGATACTCAGTCTGTGTGCTCAATCTCATAGATAAATCTTTCATTCAACACCTTCTTGTATATTTTCTCATTCACAGCATGAGCCTTCTTTGGATTCATTGTGTATTGTCTTTGTTTGACTGGTGTTGTGTCGAGGGTCATGGGAATGTTGTGAGTCACAATACTCATATCAATTCCTTTTATCTCTTTTAAGGATTTTAAAAAAACATCTACATTCTCTCATAAGAGATTAATGAGACTATGCTCCTCTCGCTTAGTTAAGTCATTAGCTATGTACACGGATTGAGGCTTGCCCCCTTTCCTTGCCAAGTTGACTACTTTAACTTTAGTGGGTCCTTCGATGGATTCACTAACCTACCTTGCTTAATTGGTGTTTATAAACACCACTATTACTATCTCCCTTCTTATACTTAGTGAAGAGTTTGGGTAGGTCATGTGGTTTCTTTTATTGTTCAATCTTAGGGGACTTGGACTATTTCCTTATTCCTTCTTTGAGCCTCTTATTCCGTAGATGGACTGGGAAGTCCCCTTTGATGTGTTTGGTCTTAGGTGGTCATGGGATATTTAGATCACTCTCAAAGCTAACTTCTGACTTCTAACTGCTGAGAGTTGACCTTACAGTCTTCATTGGAAGAAGGAGTTTCCTTTGGTGGTCATAGCTTTGAGATTGATTCCACTTGAATTAGTGGTGTAGCACCTCACTACACTAATCTCGCTTGCTCATAGTCCACTACATCTAGATACTCTAAATAGGTATCATCACAATAGATCTTGATAACTCATATTTCCATTCTAAAGGTACTAGCCTTTTAGGGTTTAGAGTCTTCTCTTATCTATTCGATCACTTGTCCTTCTATGTCGTATTCTATAGTTTTGGTTTCATTGTCACTATCCTCACCACTAGAGTTGCAATTGTCATACTAATCACCCAAATCTTCATACTTAGGCTATTCATCATTCCTATGGCTCCCATTTGTAGGACTTTTCTCATCCATAATGAGGGCCAAGTTTCTTCCTTGCAAAGAGTACTTTCTAGATCCATGCTTTCATAGCTAGTTTCTAGTGTTCTATATGCTTTATAGACTTCCATGACCTCTTGTCTTTAGACAATCTACACAAGATTGTATACCTCATTGCAAGACAAGGTGGATTCTTTGACCAGTTATCTTAGCAAAGCTCTGGAGGATTTAGCTTTTGAGAAGACTACTTTTAGTGATATCCATACACAAATGACTGCAACATGAAGCCCAGTAATTATCTTTTATGTATCTTTGAGGAGATCTGCACATCCCTGATGAGGAGGGCATGGAGATGCGATTTTACAGGTAGTCATGTATGTACATTCTGTTGAAATGACTTTGGTTGATGGCCTAAAGAATTATCATCAACAGACATTGTGATATAGAGGCTATGCTTGGCATCCTCATTTGGAGGATGATATTATGGATCCTCGCCATCAACAGAGTGTTTTTCATAAGGCAAATATTCAGCCCCATTGAGATCCCAAGTGTTGAACCATATTGCTAACAATCCCTTATTAACTGAGGATTTATTTTTAGCTTTTGATTTTTGATGTTTCATCTATCCATATGATCCTCATGATATCCTATCTTATTCCCTAAATTCTTATCAATTACTCCTGTATATTGCCATCTTCACATCTAATCTAGATAGTATCCCTCTCTTATCTTTTACCCATGCAATTTCCCTCAAATTCTAGTTTTTACTACATGCCCATTCATTGCTAATCTTTTATCCTCACCTACTCCTATTGAACCTACTCCTGTTGTCCCACCTATTCCTTATGTTTTTCTAGTAGAATCCCTTCAAATATTTTTACTTTCCCTTATTTCCCATCATCATTATCCCTTCAGGTATCTTTATTTATGATTTATCTTATCTACCTCTTCACTATTCCCCTCTTATTCCCTTACCATCTCCATCTGACTATATTAATCTCCCTCCACAATCAGTGGACAGATACTCCTGGGTATAACAGTGATATCCTCCATCGACTGTAGTGGACATTGAATCATTCTTTGATAGGACTAGTGTTTAATTGGCCTATCACTCCTGTTTCATGGGGCACTTTTGCACAATGTTCTACTTCTTATCTTCAATTTGCTAGAGCACATGCTTGTTTTCAAGATACTTCGGTATGCTTGGTGTCTCTTTTTTTTTTGTATCTTGCTTTTATGTGTCAACACTCTCACCTAAAAAGTCAGAGGAGTATTCCAAACTTGATGATTAATCCTAATGTGGACGTGATTGTTACTCATCTGGATGTCTTGTATTATTTTGCATAAGCTTTTCCTACTAGGTTTATTATTCTGTTGGAAAGGATGTGTTGTTTACAGTTTCTCTAGAATGTATCTCTATTTGTGGATGAGAACAAGAGTTTGGAATGTCTCAAGTTGACTATTAAGTTCAAGAAAAAATATATTCATCCTACATAGCCTATGGACACTCTCTTGGATGTACTGATTCTTTTAATGAAAATATTTCTCTTTGCTCTTCATTTTTTGAAAGCATGTGCCATTTAGACTACATTGTCTTGTGTCTATGTGAGTTTTGTATATGTCTTATGGTGTATATGTGGTGTTTTATCCTTCTTGCCTAGAGTTGAAGATGAAGATGGAGCTACTTGAGAAGTTGATTGATGGTGGTTTGTGATTTTATTTGATGGATGGATGCTTATTGCAGAACAAACCTCTTATATCCTTTAAAAGTTTGTCATGCTTTTTTGTTTCTAACTTGTGTTAATGGATAAAGGTGTTTTCCTTTCATCGCAATTCTTTCTTAGAGATGCAGATTATGAAATGGGGTCGTGTTTGGATGATGTTTCTTGAAGTTCTTGTGGAAGATCAAGCTAAGCTATTATTCTGAACTTCTATTCTCTTTTTCCTATGTCATGAGCATGCTCCCTAATCAAGTGTGGGGATATGTTGATTGCTGAAATGACTTGATTTTTTGGCTAACTTTTGTTGTTTTTTAGGATTTCATGGTTGATTTTTTATTGATTTTGTATTATGATTAGTTGGTTTTGAAGTGTTTGAGAGTGTTTTGGATAAGGTTGATTAATTTTGAGAAGCTCATGATATTTTTCAGTGGAGATATGATGTTTTGTTGATATCCTGATAGTGTTTGATTGGTTTTGTTGAGCTTCTACTTTTTTCTGATTTCTTTCCGTGCGAGAGGATGGAATAATGATTGATGGATTTTGAGAGTGTTTGGAAGCTTATTGGTTGATTCTCGATGGTTTTAATTGGATGATGACCTTTGATATGAAACTGTAGACCCTTTGTTAACCGTTTGTAGAACTTCTAGTTTTGTTTTGTTGTATTTTGTATGCCTTTGTAAGTGTTATGTGGGATGAATGTGTAGCTTGGGAAAGTTCTCTAACCTTGGGAAGAGATGAATACAAGCTCAAAAAATAGCTCAAAGAAGTAGAAGAAGTAGCTGTTAAAGACTCAAGTAAAGATTGAAGTGATAATGACACTGTTGAGCTGTGAAAGGATACTGTACTGGCTCTGGTGACCTTTCATAGTAGACATACCTCTTGGGAGGGGTACCCACGACCAAAGAGAGGTTATGGATGATTATTCTTGATGATTCCATTGTACTATTGAGAGAGAGCATGTATGATAGAGATAGAGAGTGAGAGATAGCCAATTTTTCATGCAAAACAATGTATCTAAAGATCATAAGAGAGATTATGATGACTATGAAAATAATGAAGATGAATATCATGTGATGATATTCATTCAAAGTGGATAATTCCTTTGGGTTCTCTTATTATTTTGATGAAGAATATGAAGAAACATAGTGTCTATTGACACTCATTTTAGTACTCTAAGCACTTGTGTTTTTTGACACATCCCAACCAACTCTTTTGTTGCTTAAATTTGATAACTCTGAAGCTGATTTGCTATTGTTCTTCCCGTAAGTTTAACATGGGAAAAGTTCTCCAACTACCCATTTCAAAGGAGTTGGGTTTCATACCTAGTAGACCCGCATCAAACTCATCTTGATGAAGAAGGGACTCTGGGCCATTATCACTGGAAAAGAAAAGAAGCCTCGCGATGTGGATCTTGCTGTCACTTGGCAAAAGAACGATGATAAGGCTCAGGCCATTATCAAACAGGAGCTAGACGACAGCTATATCCACCATGTGGATAACTGTGAGACCTCACAGGATACATGGAAGAGACTTGACACTTTGTTAATTGCACAGTCTAAATCATCAAAGTATGGTCTCTTGATAGAGTTTTTTAGGCTTGAAATGAAGTCCAGCACATCACTTGCCACACATCTAAATTACATGGAAGGACTTCTAACCCAACTTGCAGGAATCAACATTAAAATGGAAGAAGATGTTTGCATTGGTGTTCTACTTAAGAGTTTTCCTCCTGAATATAATAATGTATCAAAAAATCTAATTAATATGCAAAACCCTAGACTTGTTGATATCTAGGCATCACTATTAGAGGAGGAAAATAAGCTAAAAACTAAGGAAGAACCAAGCACCTCTAGAGATGAGCATGCATTATATGTTGGCAACAGGTACAAAGGCAAGAAGGATCAACTCTTTTGTGACTTTTGCAAAGGATCGGACACACCAGGAAGTTCTACCATGCCAAAAAGAGGTTCCAAACGGTCTATCTAGTTGCAGTCAAAGAAGAAGAAAATAGGAAGAAGAAGAAGAAGAAGACCACCAGGAGAAGGACAAACCTCATCAATCCTTCTATTCACATAGAATTTTTTAGTTTTGTATTTCCTAGCCCTAATGCCTCAAACGTAAACTTGTAAACTCCTTAGTTATCCTTGTACTATAGCCTCTGTACACTTTATGAGGCCCCTACTACAGCCTCTGGATGTCCATCATGTTTGCAGTACCCACACTTATCCTTTTTTGCAACAGCCTCTGGTGTTTTGCCATGTTTATGGTGTGCCCACACTTTGCAAGTTTTGCTTTCATTAAAGCCTCTATACGCTTTGTACTTATGGTTGTGATTGAGAAGGGGTGTTGAGATATTTGCAATCACACCTACTTCAGTCCCTTTGTGAGAAGCAGTGAGGGCTCAGGACCAGAATCCCATATGCACAGTAGGAGAAAGTACCACCACTCAATTCCTATAAAGCATTGTACTTGCACTCTTTTTCTAATGCAATGATAGTACTCTTTTCTTTCCAGTAAAGTGTCATGTCACTGTCAATACACAAGATTGTGTTTATGAGTCCAAGTCTCAATCTTGGAACGTAATTCACTTGTGTAACAATTTGTCATTGTCAAGTTCAATGTCTTCATGAGTTCCTTTTTCCTCTTTCAACCTCCATAGCTTCTGCATTTGCCATGCTCTAGATCTCACATATTTTAACAATTACGAGTCCTTGAATCTACTACATGACCATGGCCAAGGAGTGCATATTTGCTTGTTGGAACAAGGTGCTTGATAGACACACAAAATATCCAAACTTTTAGGCCGTTCTAGATATCCCCTTAACAAATGTCCGCATGTGCATATTGCATGCATTGTGCAAAATAATTGAGAAAATTGTGCATCTATACATTGGATTTGCATGGAAATTGTAACCCCAAAAGGCTAGGGATGGTGCTATCAGGGCTATGGAGAGGGTTTTGTCAGCAGACATTGGTCTTCATTGGGAAAATATTGTGATTAGGGAAAATACTTAGAGATCCAAAAATGGAAATGTATTCCCAAGAAACACTTGATAGGTGGGATTAGGACCATAAGGTTTTTGGGCTTCCATGGCAAGCTCAAAAGATATTATTCCCACATTCATCACAACCAATGGAAAGTGCTACACAATGGAGTCAAAGACCACGGGGATGATGGAAGAGCAAGGAATAGGAAGGTTGATGTCTGAGAGACATTGGACATAGTGTTCTTGTATTGTGATAAAAATACCTAGTCTATTGAGAACCTCCTAGCCTTTAAGAAGGCCCTTGACAAGTTCAAAACCTCCATGAAGGATGCATGGGGAGAGAATTATTCCATGCACTATATGCTAAGGAATTTTCTTTGACTTTAAAAAATTTGTTCAAAAGAAAGGGAAAGAAAATATGAGGCCTCAGTGACACCTAAAAAAACTACCAAGTGATATGGGACCCTTCCTCTTTGAGGGTGGTGCATTTTTCTTTTGGTAGTGACCCTCCCTAGAACTTACTACTTAGCACTAAAGAATTCCATCTCTTTTCTAATGTGCAACATATTATTTATAGCCATGCCCCCTTATTTGTGAGGCAATATGGGAGTTTGTCGATTTGATCCACCCAAGGAATGGAGAAGTCTCATTACCAAGCAAGGATTAGATACTTTAGGCATAAAGACATGGTGGTGGTGCACAAAAGGCAAACAGTCTATTGGGAGTTTTCATATTAATTTGGCATAGAACGAGGTTAGAAGAAGAAAAAAGAACATCCCAAAACTCAAATATTGTTCTTTCATTAATAAGATGGAAACAAAAGAGACAATAAGTATACAATAACTCATGTACAAGTGAAATTTTTTAACAATGGCTAGTCTCTAAAGAGAGACAAGGCCAGAGATGGGGTTCAAGGAGCACATAAGCATGCATTCATTCCTCACTACGTGGCCTAGAAGGGAATGGTTTAATCTTCTTTGCAAGAATTGTCTCATGCTCAACAACTTCATCACTCAAGGTTAGTAGTTGTATTAGTGGTGATGGCTCCGTTGGAGGTAGTGATTCTGTACCCATCACTCTTGGAGGGGTAGGATCTATAGAAACCATGCACTTCGTCCACATCAAGAATTCTCATTTTACATAAGGATGCAAGTCATCCAGTTCCCACACCCTTGCTGCAATACCATGAGGGAGTAAAATATGTAGTAAGGGCCCCTCAAATATTGACATCAATATCCAATTCCAAACACCTACAATGCATGTTGCTTCTTGACTATAACTTTTTTCGTTACATTCATCGAAAGCACATACTCTCCACAAAACTTGGTTAATACCTTGAGCACAAAAATGGGAAGCCTTGCATTGTCTGGAGAATATTCACTTTGAAAAATTATAATTTGTAATAGTAAAGTGATTTATTCATATCAATACATAATCTTTCTCTATAATACATTGCTCGAAAGTGTATTTGTGTATATGTACCTTTGTATGATCCAATTTTCCAATGTATTGTAAGATAATGACATCTTTTTTGTGGCTTGTTGTCTTAGAGCTACTAGCAACCGATGTCCTTGAGCCCCTTCTCACGTAAGAAAGTCATTGTTGTAAACTAGCACTTCTTACAAATAAACATTCTTAGAACAGAAGCTAGGAATCATTGTAGACCAAGAATTAGAAGAGCACACCAACTAAATACTAGTTGATTTTCATTGCTTCAAGTAACCACAATGTCCACAAAGGGATAATGCTATCCCTAGATTCTTGTGGCATTGACGTTTCATGTTGTCCCATGTTCACTATACGAAGCCTTTGCATTATTGCCTATCTTTCCTCTTTAATATAGGTCATTTTGACTGCTCATAGACCTTGGCCTTTGTTTCAAGCCTTTTGAGGATCTCCTGACCCAACATCCATTTTCCATCTTTGACTACAGCATCGACCAGGATACGTAGATCTACGTCATCCACTCTCCACCATCCTGAGTCAGCCTCGCCAAACTAGGCCAACATAGTGAGATCGTAATCCTCAGGATGTTTAATGAACTCATAATGTTGGCCAATAACACATAATCCTAGTCATTTGACACTATAAATGTACACAGGCAAAAGATACATATGCCTCCTTCCTTGATATATGAATCGAGCAATAGCATATCCTCTAGGTTGGCAAGGATAGTAATTAGGGCTCTATCAAAATTTTGCCTTTGTTGAGAAGCCTTTGCCACCTCCTCCTTTTCATCAAAGGCTACAATCAAATTTGCCTCATCAACCTCTCTATTAGTAATAGCAAGTTGTCTCCTTTCACTAGCATGCAATGCTTGTGAGATCCCTTGCAAGTCCTTCCCATCCAGTAGGAGATGCAAGTAGCAAAGGAGTGCAAAGGAAGAATGTAGTAGACGACACCTCTTTGAGTGTACTAGACACTTGTTTTTGCCCCTGTGTGCACTGGCAAGTAATTTATCCAATGAGAGCAGAATCTAAATACCAAGAAAATGGCATACAAGTGCCAAATCATGAGAATTTAAGGCAAAATTCAAAGCTTGATGGAAGCGGAAGACACATATCTAACAATTTTAAGTGGCCATGGAAGATAAGAATTCAAATTACTTAGAAAGCCAAAATTTGCAATGGATTTGGATCTTACATAATTTTTTTGGGTGTCAAATTGAAGTAGGAAAAGCTCTAGGTAGTTCTAGACTTTGAGATAGACACACAAAAATTTTCAGAAGCAAAATTGGGCATTGAATGCAGGAGAAACTGAAGGCCAAGCACCCGAGGTGTGAAATGACCTTGAAAATTCCAAAGGGTATGACCCTTGGGGCTCTATGCTCAAGAATTTGATGAGTCATGGGGGTGACATCAAATTTTAGCAATGGAAAAAAAAAACAGCCGCATGTTGATGATGATGGTGATTTTGAGGCGGTGGAGAGGGCTTATGGGGTTGCAAAAAACCCCCATAATCTAAAGATGCGAGGCCAATATACGGATTTTACACTTCCAATCTATGGACTCCATGTGAAAAACTATGGAATAAAGAGAGAGAATATAAATTAGTATTTCTCTCTCCTCGCTCTCTCTCCTCTTGAAGGTGGGTGATGTGCAAGTAAATGGGAAGAGATTGGAACGAAAACCAATTGTCTCGCTTGCACCGCGGATCATAACGGGATCATGTGGATGCTAAGGAATGATGGCAAACATAGTTTGAGGATCAATGGGGGACTTGATGGGCTACTCGAAATTAATTCCTGAAACCTAAGAAAAGGTGATAAGCCCTTTTTCAATGAAAGTTCACATCTTTTTTGATAAGTTATGATGTAATTCTCGTTCATGTGCAACAAAAAATTATTTGATGCTTGGTTGCAATATTTTTGAAGGTTGTGTGTTAGAAAATTTAGCATATGTACTTGTAATCATGAGTTATTAATTTTTGAAAACCCGAAAAGCATATTTTAAAAGGAAAAATGGTATTTTCATCATTTCAAGCAATCCAATAATGTTCATGTGGAGTAAAGTTAAATTTCAAGATGGATTAGAGTGTGATTTAATTTATTGACTCAAGAAAATTAGGAAAAATATAGTAATTTATTTAAAATAAATAAAGAAAGATGGATTTTATGTGGAGAAAAATAGTTTTTATGCACAAAAAAATTACAAAAAATTATGAATGTGTTTGTGGATGCATGGTGGAATTAAATCATGAGTTTTATTCTCATTTATTCCCATTTCCATGTTATAGTGCATGATTTATTGCTTTTTAGACAAGATAATGACATGAAAACACTCTCTATAGCTACCATCACAAGCATAACATTAAAAGATAGGGAGGGGAGGGGATTGTGAGTACTAAATATAGGCTAGAATCTAATTTTTATAATGAACTTTACATATAGGATACATTTATTCTAAAGGTTAGAGGGTTCAGTACCACGAGTATGTTCCGTGATGTCCCTTATGCAACAAAGCAAATATGCTAGTAGTATGAAAATCATGAAAAGAGTTGGTTATGCACATTCACATTGCTAATTTAATAAAATAAATTATTTGTGCACTCATGGACATTTAGCTTTACATCGCATCCCATATATACATGGTATCAAACAAGTATTAGCTCTTAGACTACATAGCATTTGGTTTCATAAATGCTGACCCACATTGAGAGCGTGAGAAGTCCCAAGTTGTAGGTTTAGTACATTCATCTCTTTGCGGATTGATTCACTGAGGATTATATTTCATCTTTGAAATTATTTTTATAAAGAGAGAACTATGTATCGTATGTGCTTTAGGTTTGGATAACACATCTTAGGGCCAATCCTCGAGGTCTAAGAGAGTTGTATCGAGGATGTAGTAGTCAACTAAGGGGTGTCCCCTATGTATGTGTTATGAGGTGCTAGGCCCCATTATGTTTGGCTACTCCTTTTGAGGAGTTGAGAAGGGATCCATTAGACTATGAATGGTACAAACATGTGTATAAGTTAAATTAGTGTGTGTAGCTATGGGGTGTTGAGCATAAAGGCCCGGCTAGAGACTTAGAGCAAGTGTCAGGCCCAGTTTTAGTCTCGACAGGTGGTGCATTTTTTGGGAGATGCTAATGAGTGGCAGTTTTTGAATCTTGGTTGATAGGGACCAGTTGTTTAGTGTATGCCAAAATACAATGAAATAGATTGAAAGACTGTCAAGCTGAGATCCATAAGCAACAAAGAGCTGAAAGGGCTAAACGATGAGCTAGAATCATTAGGAGGTCAAGGAAGTAGCATGATATTCCTACAAGGTACTGGTCTTAACGACCCTAGTTCTACGAGTATTTCTTTAGGAGGAGGAAGCTCTAGTACTTCCCCTCTTCCAATAGGTCAACCCACTTTAATCCAAGAGTTCCATGATATTTTTTCTTGGAATTATGATGAACTTAGAGGCATTCCTCCCAACCTCACTGTCCATACAATTCCATTGAAGGAAAGAAGTCGTCCTGTGCAAAAAAAAGTCAAGCGTATGCTGTTTGAGTTGTGGCATGGGTTGTTCGAGGAGTTACAAAAATTACAAAAAGCAGGTTTGATCTTCCATGTGCAACACATTGAATGGTGTTCACCAGTTTTGATCAAGAAGAATAAAAAAAATCAAATCCGACTGTGTGTGGACTTTCGAGAGTTGAATAAACAGACAGTTAAAGATTACTACCCACTGCCCTTTATTGACTAGATTTTGGATCAATTGGCGGGTAGGGAGATATATTCATTTATGGACTGTTTTGCAAGCTATAATCAGATGGAAATTACAGAAGAGGATAAGCTCAAAATGACGTTCATAACAGTCTTCGGGATCTTTGCGTATCATGTGATGGAATTTGATCTATGCAATGCGCTTGGTTCTTGGCAACGAACTGCCTATAAGACCTTTGGTGACATTTCCCCTAAGGACCTAAAGGTATTTATTGATGATCTAGGGGCAGTCACCGTGAGAGAAAGGCAGTTGATTATTTTATGAAAAATTTTTGAGCGATACAGACAACTTTGCATAGCTCTCAACTCGAGGAAGTGCGTTTTTGGCATACCTTATGGCTCCTACTGGGCCATGTAGTTAGCTCAGTAGGGATTGCCACGGATCCTGAAAAAATAAAAGCTAGTCTCCATGAGTTTGCGATGGACCCCCAAAGAAGTCCATAGCTTTCTGTCATTAGTTGGATATCATTGACGATTTATAAACGCATTGGAAAGAAAGAACATTGCCATTAACAAATCTGTTATCCTTTAACTATTTGTTTATGTGGAGTGACACTTGTAAGGTGGCTTTCGAGGATGTAAATTAGGAACTCGTAAGAGCACCTGTGCTGAAAGCACCAAAGAGGAGCAAATTTTTTAATATATTTTTAGCAGCTACCATGCATAGCATTAGTCGTTGTTTAGGGCAGATATGGGAAGAGAAGTAGCATCACCCGATTGCTTTTGCTAGTCAAAAGCTGGGTGTATTGGAAATTAATTATACTTATATGGAAAATGTGTATCTTGAGATGGTCTTTGCGACTAGAAATTTTAGGCACTACATCCTTTATGAGTCAATGGGAGAGACTGGAGCTACTCTATAGAAGGCAAAGAAGTGAAAGATTAAGCAGCAGGATTTAAAATTCACAATAATTGCAGGCACGTTGTATTTGCAAGGGGTAGACGATATCTATCGCTGATGCATAATGCCTAACAAGGTCCCTTTCATCTTAGAAGAATGCCATGACTCTGCTTGCGGAGGTCATTTTGCTAGGCGGTTAACTACGCAAAAGCCTTGAGGGCGGGATATTGGTGGCCGACCATTTTTGAGGATACATTGGAGTACGTTAAAAGATGCGACATTTGTCAATGGCATGATAGCCGAGAGAATAGAAAGCGATCACTCACTCCTATTATGGAAATCCTTCCGTTCGAGAGGTGGGGGATCGACTTTGAGGGGCCTATAACTCCGTCATCCACTACACAGAAAATGTATATTATCATAGCGACTGATTATTTTACTAAGTGGTTGGAAGCACGTGCAATACGGAAAGATGATGTAAAGGAAACCACCAGTTTCCTATTGGAGCAAATAGTATGTCGATTTGGTCCATCAAAGGAAATAGTATTGGATCGGGGGATGCATTTTCTGAACAAGGTGATTAAAAGCGTGACGAAAGCATGGAAAATCAAGCATAATAAGACGACCCCTTATAATCCGCAAGAAAATGGACAAGTTGAAAGTACCAATAAGCAGCTTGTGGATATCCTATCCAAGATAGTCTCTAAAAGAAACATGATTGGGATACCAAATTATATGTGGCAGTATGGGCATATAATACGACGTTTAAAGGAGCTATTGGTCACACCCCATTCAAGCTAGTATATGGAGAGGAGTGCATCCTGCCTCTAGAGATCAAGTTGCTAATTATAAGATTCGCAATCAATCATTCTTTAGGTGATGGGGATGCCCTCTTAGAGCGCTTTATGACTCTGGCACACCTTGATGAGATTAAATTGTAGAGCTTGCTACATCAAGAGGTGACCAAGCGTCAGATGAATCAACTCCATGACCTAAAATCAAAGAAATAGGTGACGGGGATGCCCTCTTAGAGTGCTTTACGACTCTGGCACACCTCGATGAGATTAAATTGTAGAGCTTGCTACATCAGGAGGTGACCAAGAGTCGGATGAAGCAACTCCATGACCTAAAAGCAAATAAATATACTTTTAAGAAAGAATAGCTAGTGTTGTACTATGATCTGCGTAGAGAGTTATTTCTAGGAAAGCTAGAGCCCAAATGGGACGGTCCTTATAAGATTGTCAGGATCGGGAAGAATAAATCCATAACATTATTGGCAGATCTTGAGGGTGTGGAGTTTAAGAATAAGGTTAATCTTAATAAGATTCAACCTTGTTATTTCTGACTGCGCTAATGACATAAGTGTCTTACAAGTCTATGCATTTGATTAGACATCTACAAGGAAACAACGATAGAGATTGATGGGTCGATTGATTCCTTATTTGGAGCACCCATATCTAGAGCAGTGATATCATCAGGGAAAGCTCATCTGGTGGAGTAAAGGCTATAAAGTGACTGAGCACGACAATGGGACATTCATTTGGGAGATTAAGATATTCTGTCATCACTGTTTGTAGATTTTGATGAGTGTCCTTGTAGTCTTTAATGATGAAGGTGGGATGGAGTCGTCAATTCATCTGCTAAATATGTTGAATTTTGACTATCATAATTATGAATAGGGGAGTTCTAGATGACTGGCTCTGTAAACACATTGTGGACGTACACCTTATATTTTGATGGGGCGTCCCGGGGCCCTAATAAAAAAGGGAGTGTTGGAGAAGTTATCCGAGATCCCCGATGTAGAGTTACAATGAAATTAGCTACTTATCTTGAGGTACGATTCATTAGCAACATGGCAGAGTATAAAGCCTTGATTATGGGACTAAATATTGCTAAGAAAGGTGGTATTTGGCAGTTTTTAGTAAAAGGGGATTCCCAACTGATCTTAAATCAACTCAATGGGACATATACAGCTCGGAATCCCATCCTTCGTACGTATCATCAAACTGCTATAACCATATTTGATGAATTTGAGAGCATCTCTCTTCAGCTGTTTCCACATTATTGGAATCAGTATGTGGATTCATTAGCCAATTTCGCTTATGAAGAGGACCTCTTCTTCAATCATGGTCCTCATCCAGATGTTGCTCTTGATAATGAGACAGGACTTGGTCTCTTGTGGAGAATGTTATCATACCATGCGTTATATGGCAAGTGATGGTTGATATGGGTAATGCGAAGAGTAGCTGAGACCCATCTATCACTATTATCTTAGACCCATAGGTTGATTCGACGACACGTTATGTGTACTCCTCTTGCTATATATGTAGGAGGTATGGTTCACAACTTGATGCATTTAGTTTAGGGCTAAGAGCCCTATTTTTCCCTTGGGACTAGAGCGTATTTTTCGTATATCTGCCTTCTTCCAAGGAGGGATCTGTATGAGCTAGTTTGTTTGATTTCTTTAGGCCAAGAGGGCCAGTTTGTTTGTAGTATAAATATGCTATTCCTTTAGGCCAAGAGGGCCCTATGTCTGTTTGGTGCAGGTATGTTTAATGGGTTTTTGTTTTAGTGATTGCATCATACAGGTTGACAAAGTCGCTAGAGGGAGCCTTTGCTGCGGAGTAGCTTTTTGTGGCCATTCCAGGTAGTTTCGTCCCCTTTCTGAGTTTTTTTCCCTTAAGCAATTAATGATATATATGCCTATGAGGGTTACTTTCTTTTGTTTGTTGGGGACCGGCAATCAAGACATGAAGTCCTAGGTTTAGGTTTGGTATGTCTGTGGGAGGTCTGAGTAGTCACTCATTCCTGCAAAGGCATTGTCAAGCACTAAAAGGCATGTTTTAGATAGGAGTTCTAGTGACCGTGTTCTACTGACCTGCTAGGCGGCTAATCTAGGAGGTCCTGTTAGTGTGAGACAGTTGGAGAATCCTGCTAAAAATACCCAAAAGGAAAAACCCTAAATATCTGAAAGAAAATATATGAATATACGGGGGTGTGTAAAAAGGGGTTCTAACCCCTTAAACAATAAAAGAGAGAAGAAAGAAAAATATTTGAGTGGTTGTTTATCGCCTAGCGACGAAGGCCTGGTAGGTTCCTGGGGACGAGACAAGACCTAGGGCCCATGCCTTGTCTTCCTAGGGGTGGCAACTAGCTGGAACGCAAAGAATAAAAGAAGGTTGGAGTGAAAATAAAAGTGAGTGTTAAAAAAGGATTAAGTGTCACCTTGTGAGGGCTTGGTAGGTTCTTAGGTACTGAGATAGGACCTGAGGCCGATGCCCTATTCTCCTTGGGTCACTACGCTCAGCTCCCTCCTTTTTACACGCCTGAGTATGAAAAATAAAGGCCTAAAGGAACAATGTGCTAAAAGAAAATATTTATTGATCAGGCTATAGAAGTCCTCACCTCGTAGGAGCTCCTAGTTGAGTTGTCCTTAGTTCGGTAGGTAGTTCAGACTACCACTTAGGATGACATCTCGGATAGTTCTTTTTAGCTTGGCTATGTTGGAGCAGTTGGTTGGTGACTAGCTTAGGCTTTCTGTCAGATTATGCTAGGCCTACTCCTTGTGGATTTCATGCCTTGGTTTTGTCAGGGGGTAGGGTGAGAGCTATGATGTGTTTTGTTGTGTATCTATTTTGTATCAGCTTGATGCTCTTTGTGGTTGTGTTTATGTGTAGATCTGTTCGTGGGATTCGATGGGCTGAGTCGCCCTATCCTGTGGTTGCGAAATGACAGATGATTTTTGACACTGATAAGTGCTTAAAAATAGCCCAAATTTCCAAATTAAAAAAAAAAGACTTCGTCGAAGGCGGTATCTACAATCAGTACGATTTTAAGCGACAATGCCCAAAAAGTGCTTTAAAGAGCCATTAGATGGCGGTTGATGAATTTTCAAAAATTTTTGGCATGACAGACGAGACCCTGGGAGATGCCCCGTAGTAGGGGACTTCAACATGAATGCCCATAATTTTTCAAACCGGGAATTAGAGACCGGATGAGGAAGAGGGAGTGCCCGGGAGGCCAAGACCCAAAAGGCAAGTGGAAATGGACTTTAAAAGTCCCAAAGGATGTGACTTTTGGGGGCTCCCTAACCAAATCAATTTCATGGGGGAGGGGGGGGGGGGGGGGGGCATTTTTTGCACGCTGTGAGAGGCGCCATACTTCAGGCTTGATGATGGAGGGGCTAGAGGTGCTGCAAACAACCCCCCCCCCCAATCGATTACATGGCTGATCCACACTCTCTTTTCCCTCTTTATCGCCGGTCTCCAATCCTCAAATGGCTGCCCGGTTGTGGAGACGTAGTTTCAGTATTTCTCTCTCCTCCCTCTCTCTCCCCTTAAGAGGCAGTTCATGCCTATGAAGAGAATTGAAGATCCATTGAAGACCGCTTGTTCGACATGGTACCGGATTACTCCTGAATTGGTGGAGGCCTAGAGTTTGCTATTTGGGGGTGGCATGAGCATTGAAAGAGGACTGTTTTGCTGTCCCACATCAGATTTTAAAACCCGCAAAGAAGGAAAAAACCAATAATTCTATTTTACAAAGGAAAATTGCTTGTTTTTTACATTTGATTGAGTCAATGTTGTTCCTATGGAAAATTTGTAGAAATGATGTTTGCTACTTTTTCTATGCTTCCATGATGAAAAAATAAAAATTATAAAGTTAAAATGCTGGAAATAATTGTTAGAAACCCGTAAAACACAATTTTTATGAGGAAAATGGAGTTTTTGGTGTTTTCGGGTGGGATAAACCAATACACATGGGATAAAATACTGATAAAATCTATATTTCTATTATTCTAAGAATTAAGAGCCATAGCTTTGAAAATATATCAATTTTTAATTGGAAAAAGAGAGAAAAATGGGAAAAAATAAGAGGAAAAATAGGAATATGGCTTAGAAAAATACGAAAAAGTATAATAAGTGGCTGTGGATGTATGGCAGGGCAAACCATAAGATTTGGCCTCAGTTTTTCCTATTGTTTTATTATAGTGTGTGATTTATTGCTCTTTATACACTAAATCATGACAAAACAACCTCTATACACCTATGCAACGAAGGAAAACTTAAACGGTGAGGGAGAGTAGTATTTTGTGCAACAGTTTGAGGGCTGAGGTAATATAAATTTTGATTATTTTTTTATGCATAGCATTTAGGAAACAGTTTATTTGGAAATTAGGGATCTAGTAGCATAAGGTTCGCCTTGGTGCTAGCTTCTTGCAACCAAGCATATATGCATATTAGTTGGAATTCATGGAAAGATTGTTTGTGTACTAGCACATAGATTGATTTTGAAACATAACTATTTGTGCATGATGAGACATTCACTATTGCATTAATCATACATGTGGTATCAACTCTTGGAAATGCATATCAATTTTTGAATTATACTTGACCCACACTTAAGAGGGTGAGACTCCCCTTGTCGTAGGTTAGTCCTTCGTTTCTTGGGAAAATTTATTGGTAAGAAGCATGGTATCTCTGGATCTCACTGACAAAGAGAGGAGTCTTGTGCGATGGTGTTTATATGTAAAAGCAGTGCATCTAGGGGACAATCCCCAAGATGTAGGAGAGCTATAGTGGGGTCATGGCAATTAGCAGGTGGGGTGCCTTCTTCATGTGTGATATGTGGCGCTTATTGCCAATATGTGTGGGATACCCCCTCTGAGGGGTTTTGGGGAAGGTACCATTGGACTCTTATCTAGCTACAAATGCAATATTAGAAGTATCTAGTGTGCATTTAGTTATTACAAATGCTCTTGGACCACGAGGCCGGGTGGTGGTGGAGGTGTCTGTTGCGTGCATGAGGTTCAGCTAGTGCTATAGCCAGTGCCGGGTCCCATCACCATGCCATGTTCAAGTTAAAAACCAAGTGATGTGGGAGCTCTTTGGTCTAGACAGAAGCCTCCCTTGTCTAGTCATGACCCATGAGGGTCAACGCCAAGTGATAGGGGGGCCCTTGACCCTTGGTAGAAGCCTCCCATGCTTGATGGTGATCCATATTGCATTCAAATGAACACGACATCAGAACCAAGTGATGTGAGAGCTCTTCAACCTAGGTAGAAGGCTCCCTCACTCGATGGTGTCTCATGCCACATTCAAGTGACCATTATGTCAAAATCAAGTGATGTGGGAGCTCTTTGGCTGAAAGAAGCCTTCCTTGCCTAGTGGTGACCCATGAGGGTCAACATCAACTGATATGAGGTCCCTCAACCCTAGGAAGAAGCCTCCCTTTCTTAGTGGTGACCCATACCTCATTCAAGAGCACATGAGGGTCAATACCAAGCAATGCAGGATCCTTGAGTCTGAGGAGATGCCCCCATTGCTTGGTGGTGACCCATACTACATTCAGTGCACATGAGGGTCAAAACCAAGTGATGTGGAAGTTTTCAAGACTAGGGAGAAGCCTCTCTTGTTTGGTGGTGACCCATGAGGGTCAATACCAAGTGATATAGGGGCCCTAGATCCTGGGGAGAAGCCTTCCTTACTTGATGGTGACTTATACTACATTCAAGTGGATATGACATCAAAATCAAGTGATGTGGAGGTTCTTTAGCCTAGGTAGAAGCCTCACTTGTCTAGTGGTAATCCACACTTTGTTCAAGAGTACATGAGGGTCAACGCCAAGCAATGAGGGGGCCCTTGAGCCTCGGGAGGCACCCCATTTTCTTGGTGGTCACCCATATTGTGTTCAGTGCACACGAGGGTCAAAACAAAGTGATGTAGGAGTTATTAAGGGAGAAGCCTCCCTCACTTGGTGGTATCTCATATTGCATTCAAGTGCACTTGAGGGTCAATTCATCTAGTGTTTAGTGCATGCCTAGGTAGAAAACAAGCAACCCATGTGGCATTAAAGCACAAGTGTCCCCAAACCTTGAAAATTTGTGGATGCACCTCTCAATTGGTATGCACGAAATTGGAAATAGCATAAAGTTAGAAGTAGCCCACACCTACTATGTTATGGGATGGTAACTGCACAAAGAGTCAATGTCCATCACTGGATGGATTGGTTCCTTGATCTACTACATTGATAGGGCAAGGGTGATCGAGTAGGCCTACAACAGGAGCCAGATGAGAGTAGATGCACCATGTGTAAGAGATAACATGTGTCAATAGCCCATAAGGATAGCATTGCCTTCCTCATCATATGACACATACAGGTTTACATAAGGCTCATCATTGCTAGGCTTGTCCACATAGTGGACTAGGGTCGGTGGATGGGTCACATAAGATCTAGGTGGTCTAGGGATGCCCGTATGATTTATTTCCATCCTAGGGATGGTCAGTTTAGTTTTATTTGGTGTTGGAAGAGCCAATGAGGCTCCCCTTCCAAAGAAGTTCGGTGGCCTGTTTACAAGGTGGGGTTGATCGTAAGGCTATGGGTATGGGAGCCTTTGAGGTAATCAACAATGCATGGTGTCATGGCTGAACCTATCACAATTAGCACAAGGTCATGACCTAGCGTCCTGGAACTCATCTGGCAAGTGGTTTCCTCCACAATGCACACATTGGACATGTGGGCACATTGGATGTCTCATCATCTCCTATAGCTTGGCAAGTGGTTTCCTCCACAATGCACACATCGGACATATGGGCACATTGGCCATCTCATCATCTCCTATAGCTTAGCTATGTCCATCCTAATCTCACCTAGCTCTTGTCCCGACTCAGTGCCCTTCCCTTTGTCCTGAGTGCTTGAGTTTGGTCTCTCACTCGGTGCTAAGGCTCTCGTGGAGCTCCTAGCATTGGACTCTTTTTTATTTGAGCCTCTAGAGCTTCTGTCCTTGAGCTCATCATCCACTCTAATAGCTTATTCAAAGACCCTTGCCAGTGCATCTCGCTGCAAGCTTGAGTTGCCGGCCAAGGCTTTGTTGAGCTCCTCGCTTTGTATTCCGTTGATGAATACAATGGATACCACCCTTTTGGTTGGTCTCTCACCCATGGGGATTCTCTTGAAGAGGCTCCTCATGTGGATCATGTAATCTCAAATATCCTCTTTCTCTTTTTGCTTGACGTTCATAAGTCACACTAGCAGGTTATTGGAGTATCCACGTTTGAAAAATCTCTTAATGAAGAGATTTTTCAAGCCATTGAGATCAGTACACTCTGCATTGTCTAGGATCGCGTATCAGGTTTGACCCTTGTCGCCTAAGCACAGTTTGAAGGCTTGGGAGCGCTGAGTAGGATCAGTAAGGCCATTGGCCTTGCAGAATTGCTTGAACTATTCCATGAAGCTATATGGGTCATTGATAGCTTTGTATTTGTCCAAGATGTTTTGCTACCACAGATTATTGATTGGCTCTTAGAGCATTGGTTGACTCCTTACCCTGTCAGTAGTGATGTTGCCAATGCTACAGTGCTTTGCTCTGTGGTTGTGTTATCTAGCAACTGCTTTGTCAGGAGCTCGCTCAATGTGAGATCTCCTTTTAGTGCTCTCTCGCTCTCTGATCGATTCCTGCCTGCTAGGGCTAGCACCCTTTGGACCTCTCGCATTTCTAAACTGTGGCGTAAGTTCCTTATTTTTTGTTCCTAGTTGTATGCAGCTAGGCCTTGCAGAGCCATGCAGGCCAGTTTTCTCTCTTCCTCTAGGTCTGTTACGATGTCCTCTACTAGCCTACTGTGGTGTTCTAGCTGGATTTGAGCGTCGTATTGGTTCACTAAATGTTGAACAACCTCAGGGAAGTTTCCTAGGTTAAGCTCCTCGTTGCTTCTATGGCCTGTGCTGCCCTCTTCCATGTCTAGGACTTCCTACTCGACCAAGTCGTTGATCAAGTTGATAAGGCTGGGTAGATCCACTTCCATAATAGTATGCATCTGGTTTTCAGCTGTATTCCTTGCTTGGTCCTACCTTCAGGGACTCAATCTCCCGCCTATGTCTTCGAGTTTTCTCCTACTAGTGGGTTTCTTCAAGTTCTTATGTTTTGGTGAGTTCCTTATTAATTACAAACAATCCTTAACTTACCCTCACTCTGTGCGTGTGTGCACGTGTGAGCTCTTTTCTGTGCACTGTGCAAAATCAGGCTTTTAGATTTTCTCCATCGTGCTTGTGGGCTAGAATTCAGAGTGAGTGAGAAGACAAGTGCCTAGACGACTCTATCACTCTTGTCATGGGTTTATCTTGATAGGCTTGTATGCCCATCCCTACTATTTGTAGGGTTCGTTGCT
Source organism: Lygodium microphyllum (assembly GCF_053477565.2). Taxonomy (NCBI): domain Eukaryota; kingdom Viridiplantae; phylum Streptophyta; class Polypodiopsida; order Schizaeales; family Lygodiaceae; genus Lygodium; species Lygodium microphyllum. The sequence continues at coordinate 4,909,752 of NC_141141.1, read as the reverse complement.
AGTCTCTCTTCCTAGTAATGATTCGACAGTGCGCTGAGACCACTCTATGCTGATATCGGGTGGCAAAATCGCTAGATGGTCAGCTAGTATTGCCTCTATGCTCGAGTCCCACTGATCCTCTTGCTCTTTGTGCCAAAAAGGCTTCTCTAGAGTTTGTATGGTCTTCGGATGTCCGGATAGCCAATGCCTAGGTGGTTTGGTCCAATGTTCAAAAAATTTTGAAAAATCTGACTCGGCCCAACATGTCCGAGTTATAGGGGCCGAATGTTCGATTTGACCCGTCTGAATGGCTAAGGACCGAATGAGAAAGGGCTGAATGCAATTGGTCCAAGTGTCGAATTTGGCCAATTTGAATGAAGTTATCTGAGGGCCGAGTGGCTGCGAATGGTAATGGGCTGAATGCATTGGTTCGAGTGCCAAGTGGAAAGGGCCAAGGGCCAAATTTTTTTGTGTCTGAGTAAGATTAGCCAAATGTCAACTTGTCCGAGTGGGGTTGAGACGAATCGTTAGGGTCAAGGGCCAAATATCAAGTTGGTCTGAATGGTTGACTCAGACGGGCCGAGTGGCGAGTGTTCGAGTCAAGTGGGCTGAATGAGAAAGGGCCAAATTATAGGGTGGGCCATCACTCAGACAGGCCGAACGTGACGCATTTTCATCGAGCTAGCACAAAATTCACCGCGTTGAATGATTGAAGCCTTACGATCAAAGCCTTTGCACAACTTGAGCACCTCCAGATCCTATCTACACATGCAAGAGAAGGTGTGGGAATACCTGTAGTGGGCAATGAGCTCATTGGCGATGAGATTGAAGAATGTCCATACAATGAAGCTCTCTCTCACTCACACTCTCTCTCTCAGGTAACCAAGGGTTCAAATGAGCTCCCCCTTGGTTTCCTAGCTATTAAACCCCTCCTTCACAAAGTTCTTGTTGCCACTCCTTCCCCCTCGCTTGTTAGTCTCAAACCCCCTTCAGCTCTCCTTCCTCCCATTTTTCATAGATCTAGGCATGTTTTACAACAGTAAACCCTACAACTTTCCAACCAATTTCCTAAACTTAACCTACTCTAAATGCAACAAGAATCAAAAGCAAGGTACTAAACTAATTTCTCCTACTAAACAAACCATCAAAGATAAAAAATACTTACTTGTAGCACAGATTAAAGACCCAAAACCTTCTATCTACCTCAAGCTCTGATTCGGGGATGAAACCCTTACTTCGATGGTTGATTCGAAGCGCACAAGTGCTCAAGCTTGAATCCATTGGTCTCGGAAAAGGAACCAAAATGTAGAGACAAAGCATGAGCTCAATCGCCAAGACCCATGGACTGCTTATTATTCAAGCATTTCAAGCAAGCACTAATGGCTACCTCTCACATAGCTGACATGCTATCCCTCTCTAAAAGTGTAGTCAGCTTACCTTGATGCCCAATTGAGTTGCTTCCTCTCTCAAGCACTCCAATAGCCCCACGATTCATGATGCAAGCTCAAGCATCCTCAAGCCTCTTTCTCCAAGCTCCATCCTCCATAGCCACTCGCGAGACAAGAGAAGAGAAGAAGAAGAGAGGAGAAGGTGGAGAGCTTCACCTTCGAGGTCCCTCACTCTCACAAGCTCACTCCCTCACACTCCCTCCCTTGAGCACTCACAAGCAAGCAAGAGAAGAGAAGGAGAGAAGAAGAAGAGTCCACTTTCCCACACACCAAAGAATGAGCTCTCATTCACTTTTTGAACTTTATATACAAAGCCCTAAATCCCTTTTGGGCAGTCATCTCCTTATCCCCATTTTTACATGGTCGTAGGCCACCACCCTTTTTTCCATTGTTCTCCTATCTTCTTGGCTTCCTTCCTACCACCCTTTCCTACCTGCCCATCTACATTTACAATTTACATAGGTCAAAGCTCAATGCATTTAAAATAATCACGGTGCATCGTGCACTCTTTTGCAAAAGTATTGACTTGTGCTTTTTTCTTGAGCACCCCTCCTTGATTTAGGACTTTTTCAAAATTCTTGCGTTTTCCAATTTTTCTGGGCATGCCATCGTTCTCCATTCCACTTTTTCCTTGGCTTTGTCTTTTGCTTTAGATTTTATAGGTTTTCCACCTTGTTTGTTTGAGGGTTAACAGAAGGCATCAAGCTGTAATTTTGGTCAATAGACTTGTTGAGGCTCTGCAGACGTAGTAGTTTTGGGCTTTATTGGCTCCACAGCTTGAGTCATTCGGGCTTTCGGTTTTTAATCTGTCATGTAGGCTTGTGTGGACAAGCTCGAGGGTTACACATGAGTAGTGCACTTGGAAGACTTGCCTTTAGGCACCCATATCTAGGTATTGCCCTCATAATAGCCTTGCACCTGCAATAAGATATTGGGGACCCATCATGACTTGACTGTTCATTGATGCCCATAGAGTCTTTTCTGCGTCCTAGGATTCAAGTATGAATTCCTTGCCTTGTGAGGGCGCGGTTGGTTACTTTTAGGTGGCATTCCTAATGTCTAGGTACCCATTTGGACTTGGTCTCATGGACTTTGGCTTTCATCTCAAAGTTTTGTTGGCATTGAGGCTTGGTGGTTTGTGACAAGTTATGATCCCCCTCCTTAGACTTGGTTGTAGATTTCTCTATCGGTGGCTTTGTGGGCTTGGATGACATAGACTACCTCACAAAGTGGGTAGAAGCACGAGGCATTAGAAAGAATGATGCTAGAACCACAGTTAAGCATATTGTGACTCATAGTTGATATTGCAATGGTTCTATTTTTAAAAGGCACATCCTAATAATGATTCCTTACCAGCATCTTTCATATTCGGCAACACATAAAATTACATCGGTATGCTCTTAGACTCGATAGAGACTACGAATTTGCAATTTTCCAAAAGTGTGTATGATTGGCCCATAAAAGGGTTGAGTATAGCACTTATGGGTTGTAGTTGTGGTCGACCAATTTGATTCCAATGATCGTGAGTTAAGATATTAAAATCAGCTCCCTCATTGACCAATGTGTTGAAAGTATGTGTTCACTGGGCATTGACTATTATACAGAGGTAAGTAGGTTTCACTGCTTCTTGAGGGTAGTAAGGCAAGGATTTTTTATGTACAATTAGAAAGCTAGACAGGAGGTGAGCAATCATGTCATTGATGAAATGCGTGTCTTGATCATTAACTAGTTCAATGGGGTAGCCAAATCGTGATATCACCTGCTCCCAAAACAACTATGATGTACTTGGCCTATGAGTATTGTTTTGTGGGACTAATCAAACTAATGAAGTCAATTCCCCATTTTTCAAAAGGTTGCCTTGAAATGATTGTGGTTAGCTCTCTTGTCCTTGCGAATAAGTACCTTGGTCCGTTGGCACTCATCATACTGCTTTACAAATCGTGGTACATCTCAAAAAAGTATAGGCCACCATAGCTAAGACTGCAGCACCTTGTGGGCTGTTGTGTCTCTATTGAAGTATCCTCCAACAATTCTATCATGCGCTTCTACAAGTACATTATGCATTTCCTACTTGCACACACACCTACATAGCAAGCCATCCTACCCTAGCCTATAGAGCCAACCTGCTATCAACTAATAGGGTTGTATCCTGAGGATGAGTTGCCTAAGTCGGTAGGCTTTCTTGATGGGTCTTTTGGGTAGTTTGTGTTCAAGCACTTGGACTATGTCATCTGCCTAGTATGTCATCAAGTCAGCTTTAAACAAATCCTTCTCACTAGATAGGTTAAAGAGATGTGCCTCTAGCAAATCATCAGTGATACTGTGTCTAGCGGCTTCTTATGTGGGTATGCGAGACATGTAGTCAGCCATGTAATGTTGGTTCCCCTTGCATACAACCATAGAGAAGTTGAATTCTAAAAAGAGAAGTAACCATTGAGCAATGAGTCTTGTAGCACAAGGTTCATTAACAAGGTAGAGCAAGGCTTGATGGTCAATAAAGAAAGTAAAATGCATACCTAAAAGATAATGCCAAAACTTCTTTACAACAAACACCATGGCTAAACCTTCTCTCTCAGTCATGGAATAGTTCATTTTGATATTCATGAGTTGTTTTGCTAGCAAAATTTACTAGATAGTCTAGATTGTGTTCACCAAGCTAGCACAACATAGCTCCCATGAGAAACTTTGAGGCATCAATGTGGATGTGGAAGGTTGTGGTCTAGTCTAGGACTTGTAGTATTGACACGATTTTCAGAGCCTTTTTCAACTCTTCATATGCACATTGGCATTCCTCAATCCATTCGAATATTATCAGTAGCTTATAGAGTGGTCTAGCGATTAATGCATAGTTCAATACAAATCAGCGATAGTATCCTACGTGCCCTAGGAAGCACTGCACTTCCTTGTATTTGGTTAGTAGTGGAAGGTCAACAATAACCCTTACTTTTGAGAAGTTAGTGGCAATACCATTCTTGGACACCACGTGCCCTACAATGCATCCATGCTTCACCCAAAACTAAGCACTTAAGGGGGTTCAACAAGAGATGATACAGTCTGTAATGTTCAAAGACTGCACGGAGTTTATTTACGTGTTTTTTCCATCTCGAGTAAATACATAGGTCATCAACAAACACTTCTAACCCCCACTAAATCATGTCTTGGAAGATGGTGCACGTGAGTCATTGAAATGTGGCTGGTGCATTTGTTAGCCCAAAGGGCATGACTATGTAGGCAAAGATACCCCACTCGATAGCAAATGCAGTCTCATGCATGTCATCTGAATGCACTTGCACCTGATTGTAGCCTGAGAAGCCATCCAAGAAATTGTAGGCTTCTTTGCCACCTACTCTTTTGAGCATATGCTCAATGTACGGTAGTGGATAGTTGTCTCTCTTTGTAGTAGCATTGACTTTCTTATAATTGACACACACTCTGGTTTTTCCATTCTTCTTCAATATAATCATGATGAGTGAAACCTAGTCCATGTGCTGTATTTCATAAATGAATCCCAATCTTAACATCTTATGGATTTTCTCTTTGATAGCATGAACATGGTTGGGATTCATCAGATATGATCGCTGCTTGACCAGCATTGCATTATGTATCATAGGGATGTTATGAGAGTCACTACCCTTGAGTAACCAAGCAAAGACGTCTATGTTCTCCTATAGGAGAACAATGAGACTTGCTTCTCTCCACTCGCTCAAGTCATTGGCTATAAAGAGAGGTCGGGCCATTTCCCCTTAGCCAGATTAAACTCTTTCACTTTGGTAAGTCCCTCTATCGGTTCATTCACTTGCCCTTGTCATTTGACTCCTAGAAAAATCATTACCCTATCACCTTTCTTGAACTTCATGAATCGTTTTGATAGATCTTGCGGTTTTTTTTTGTTCCTAGCTTTTGATTCCTTGGACTGTCTCTTCCTTTCCTCCTTCAACCATCAGTGCCTTAGGTGGATCGGTAGGTCCCCCTTGGTGCATTTTGTATTAGGAGGTTGAGGTATCTTAGGGTCATTTTTTGGGATTACTTTTGACTCAAAATCAAACTCTCCATGTCTTCTAGAAGAGGGGATCTCTCTTAGTGGTCGTAGCACTAACGGTGATTCCATTCTTAATAGAGGCATGACACTTGATTGAACTAACCTTGTTTTCTCATAGTCTATCACCCCTAAATGGTCTAGCTGAGTGTAATCACATTTGGTTCTAAAAACTATTCTTTCAATTCTAAACGTGTTGGCACTCTGCGACTTTGAGTCTACCATGATCTACTCAATTACCTGACCATCCATGTTGTATTCTATGGTGTTGGTCTCCTCTTCACTATCTTGGTTTGTGGGATAGCAATTTTCATACTCATTGTTTGAATTGTCCTTATCCAACTACTCATCATCTCCTAGGTCATGATACTCCATTTCTTTATCTTCAGTGACTAAGGCCCAATTGTACATCAAGTTCAAATCATGCACGTTGGTCCACCTCCACTTGTGTTCATCCAAGAGATCCTTGAGGGGTTTGAGATTAGCTGCTGGGTTTCCAGCTAGCTCATTCATCAAGTGCTCTAAAATCTCGTGGAGCTCTTGCTTGTTGTTCAAGTTATTGAATGTGATAAGTGTGGACTGTCTACTAGGGATTTTGGCCATCATGCATAATGGCATTGAGGGTTTGTTCTTGGGCTCACTGATTGTGTTAGCAGCTTGCTCATACTCATGATTGTCTAAGAAAAACAAAATTTGATTGTGGCTAGCATGTGCATCCAATTGCACTCATCCTTAGGGCAAGGGATATACTTTGTTAGTGGCCCATAAGATTTTCTAACCTCAGTATCACCCTTTAGCATAGTTGAGATGGTGTCGAGGTTGACTAACATAGTCTTCTAAGTGTCGATCTCTACCTTCATTACTTCTGTTTGATTTCCTAAGAAGATCAGACCATTTCCCCTGTCTTCTATGATTCATGCATTTCAAATCTAGGGTCTTCTTAATAGGATATTGTAGTTGACTCCCTTCATGACGATGAAGTCTGCTAACATAGTTGAGATGGTGTCGAGGTTGACTAACATAATCTTCTAAGTGTCGATCTCTACCTTCATTACTTCTGTTTGATTTCCTAAGAAGATCAGACCATTTCCCCTGTCTTCTATGATTCATGAATTTCAAATCTAGGGTCATCTTAATAGGATATTGTAGTTGAGATGGTGTCGAGGTTGACTAACATAGTCTTCTAAGTGTCGATCTCTACCTTCATTACTTCTGTTTGATTTCCTAAGAAGATCAGACCATTTCCCCTGTCTTCTATGATTCATGCATTTCAAATCTAGGGTCGTCTTAATAGGATATTGTAGTTGACTCCCTTCATGACGATGAAGTCTGCTTAGAACTGGACTCTTGCGATCTTCAATGGCCAAATTTTCAGCACTATGAATGGTTTGACCTTCATCCCATTGGCTTGTGTGACATTAAACCTAGCGTTCTCAATAGGTGACTTACCCCAAATGCCTAGACCACTGCGTGGCTAAGCACACTGACTCCTTGCCCCATGTCTACAATTCCTTTCCTTGTAGTGGCTCCTAGTGCTAGGACCAACAAGATTGCATGCATCTTTGTGCCCTCCCAAAGAGCATTAACATGTAAGGACTTGGGCACTGAGTATAGCATCAAGTTCGGTATATGCATCACTGCATTGTGGTCATGCAAGTTAACTGCCCTTTGCTGAAGTGGTCCTTCCACCCACTATTTCAACTCTTGCCACACCATTGGATGCTGCTAAGTAGGTCTCCTAAGCTTAAATTCATTGGGGTGGTTACTAGCATTGTAAGAAGATTGCTAGTTTCTTGTTTATCTCCTAATTTTGCACTCCTTGAAAAATGGCCTTGGCTAGCTTGTTGGCACTGCTTGAGGTGCAATGGAATCTCTTGACTTCGGTCACATACATGAAATCGGTGTGCTCACACTATAGAGAGTTCATCAATTTCATCTGCCAAGATGGGCTCAACATCCTATAAGTGTTCTTGGGCCTCTCTCACCCACTTCTTGACCTTATCCATGGCTTCAAGTTAGAGCTTTGGATTGGGGTACTCCTCGACCTTAGCACTCCCTTTTTCTATAGTCTTCAAAGTGGATGTTTCTACCTCTACATCTGTGACTTTCTTCCGTGCACGGGTAGGGTCATGGCACTCTCATTTTTAAGCATGATCTTTGCTTCACTTATCTTCTTCCTTCATCTATGGCTCTTCTTTCCTATTGAGGCTGTGCCTAGGTTGCTAGTAGGCCTTGACAATGATATGCCAGCCTGCTTCATCTATGCTTAGGCCATAACATGAAACGGGATGGGCATAGCTTCTCTATCATGTTTTTCAACTCCAAACAACCCCAATGGTGCTGATGGCATGATTTCCAAGCTAGAGGATGGTTTCCATCTAGGGAAATTGGCAAATAGGTGGGTGATTCCATACTTTGTGTATTTGAGGTTAGCCTTTTCTCGGTTGGCTTGCTCTCTCTCGGGGCAACGCAAGGAAATGTGCCCTAGCTGACCACAAGTCCAATAAGCAATCAGCTCTTAGGTTTTCCATCCTAAGCCTCTACCTCTACCTCTACCTCTGCCTAATGCCATCATCAGCATTGTTTGATAGTCCATAAGGATTGGATTTCCCTCTTCATCCTATGAGACATAAGGGTTCACATGTGCCTCTTTATCATTTGGCTCCTCCACATAGTGGACTGGAGCATCACTTGGCGGGTCGATTACAAAAGGTATAGGTGGCCAAAGTATGCCTATGAGGTTAATTTCCATCCTCAGGATAGCTGGCTTTGCATCATTAAGTGTTGGAAGATCCAATGGGGCTCCCCTCCCAAAGAAATTATGTGGCCTATTCCCTAGGTACAACTAGTTGTAATGTTGCGAGTATGGATGTCTCCTTGGCAGTCTACAATGCATGGCATCATGATCGAGCCTACCCCAATTGGCATAAGGTCAAGACGAAGGGTCTTGACACTCTACTGGGAGGTGATTTTTTCCACAATGCACACATTGGACATGTGGACATGTGGGCACCACGTAGGTCTTTTTACCATTTTTTGCAATCTAGCTAGCTCCATCTTCATTTTTGCTAGCTTGTGACTCTGGTCAGCATTTTTCCCTTTATCTTGGGTGCTTGGAACTGAACTTTTGCAAGATGTTGGAGCCCTTTTTGAGGATCTAGAATTAGCTTTGTCCTGATTAGAGCTCCTGGAACTTCTCTTCTTGAGCTGCTTGTCCACTCATATGGCTTCTTCAAAGATCGTAGCTAGTGTGTCTCTTTTGCAAGCTCGAGTCTCTTGCCAAGGCCTTGTAGAGTTCCTCACTGTATATTCCATAACACCATATTGGGAAATATGGGAATTTCCCATAAGTTTGGGACACGTGGTCCAGTATTTGGATTTGCCATAACTTGAACACTATAACTCCAAAGGGAGCATTTTGTAGCTCAATAGATTTCCATTTTTCAAGTGCTTTCCAATGATAGGTCACATCATATGGTTTTGAGAAACTTATGGGCATGTTATCCAGGTGCCACCTTTTTAGTGTTCAAAAAATGAAAATTGGGAGATTCCCAAACTCACTAATATTGTGTTCCATTGATAAATACTGTGGAGACCGCTCTCTCTATGGGCTGTTCATTAGTGGGATTCTCTTATGGAGACTGCGCACGTGGGTAACATAGTCCCTAATGTCCTCTTTGTCCTTCTATTTCACATTCATCAGTCAAACTATGAGATTGTCAAAGTACCCGGCCACCTCAGAGAATCTCTTAATGAAAAGAGTCTTGATGTTGTTAAAGTTATTGCATTCCTTAGCATATAAACTTGTGTACCATGTCCTACCCTTATCACCTAGGCATAGGCCAAAAGCTTGCGAGCATTGAGCAAGATCGATGAGGCTGTTAGCCTCATAGACCTGCTCAAATTACTCTACAAAACTATACGTGATATTGCCTGGCTTGTATTTGTCTAGTTGCTTTGTGACTGCATGGATCTTTGATTGGCTCTTGGAGCCCTGGGTGACTCTCCTAATCTTGCAAGCAATGAGGTTGCTAAGGCTACCACACTCTGCTCTACTAATGTATTGTCAATGAGCCACTTTGTATAAGAAGCTCACTCAGCATTAAGTCTACATCTAGTGTTGTGTGTGTCCGTGTGTGTGTGTGTGTTAGATCATGTTCGATTCCTATTCGCTAGAGCTAACACGCACTAGACTTCTCACATCTCTATGTTCTGCCTCAATTTCCTAGCATGTTGCTCTTGGTTGTAGGCTGCGATACTCGGCAATTCCTCATGTACTAATTTCCTCTCAATGTCTACAATGATGTCCTCTGATGGCTTACCAACGTGGCCCATCCAAGTTTGTAGATCATATTTACTCACCATTTGCTGGATTTTGACTAAGAAATCTCCCAAGTTGAGCTTTTTCACTTTCGTGATTTGCACTAATTTCTGCCATGTCTGCAGCCTCTTGCTCCACCAAGTTGTTTATGAGGTTGATCAAGTCGAGCAGTGTTGCACCTCCAATGGTATCGATCCTTCTACACGTTTGGCTTTCTGTGTTAGGTCTCTCTCTTGGTCCTATAAATTAGGATTCTTGATAGCCCTTGAGGGTTATCTCCTATTGGTGGGTTCATTCTGCTTACTATGTTTGAGTGTATTCTTTTTTAATTACAAACCATCCTCAACTTATGTACACTCTGAATGCACGTGGTGTTATTTTCGTGCACAATGCGAAATCAAGCTTTCAGTCTTTTTAAGTGCACTTCAAGTGTCAAAAATAGTGTGGGGTGTAAGTGGAGGATGATAGATGCAGCTCTCAAACTCCCTTTTATGTTCTCAGCCAAATATGACTCTTGGCTCAATTGCTGGCCACTTTGAATGGCCTCTAGGGTCTCTAATGTGTCTTTCAGCTTGATCAATTTATAATTGGGATCTATGGGTTGATTTGAGGCTCTAAGAAGAATGGATAGCTAGCAAGTTAGCTAGCATTGCTTCTAGGTCTGTAGGTCACACTATGCACAATCAAGAGGCTCCACAAGCTATTTTTGACGTGTCTGGAGGGCTATCGGAAGGTTTTCCTATTACACAAGGTGCTTTGCTTTGCCCGGGATGCACTAGATCTGTCAATTTTCACTCCCAACTTTTGGTTTGATTTGATAGGGTTTGATTCTTAGTGTCCAATTCTCAGAATCAGATGTCTAAGTGTGGGTGGTTTGATTTTCGTTTGTTCGATTTTGATGTGTCTAAATTCCAAGCAGTCCAATTTTAGAAGGTCCGAGTGTCGGATGGCCAATAGTCAAAATCGGATGGGCTATGCATCCAATGGGACTAGTCACAAGGAGTCTGAATCCGATTCTGGGATCAGAATATTCAAAGAAGCATCTGATCGGACCATTCGACTCTAAGAATCAGATGGCCGAGTCCAATTCCCAAAATTGGACTTTGTCGACTTGGTCCAATTCTGATGGCGCAACAACAGCAAAGGAAAAAAATCAATTCATGGTGTCGATTTATGGTATGTTAGGTCACATACACTTCTAGAATGCAAGCCTCAACAAGGAACAAGTTTTGTATATACCTACTCTGGTCGAAAAACTCCTGTACAAGCCAATCGATCTGTCGCAAGCCGTAAATCTCTCTCTCTCTCTCTCTCTCTCTCTCTCTCTCTCTCTCTCTCTCTCTCTCTCTCTCTCTCTCTCTCTCTCTCTCTCTCTCTGTGCTGAAACTAAAAATAAACCCTCAACCCCTCTTCCTTGGTTCTTAAACCTTTGTTCCAATTCCCGAGTGTTGCCCTGTTAGTGCTCATGCCTTGTCAATGGATTTCAACCCCGTTTTTCCCTTGTTTATTCCATGTTTTGGGCCTATTTACAACATCAACCCTAAAGTGATTCGCTTCGATCTCTTGATCCTATCCTACTCTAAATACAACAAAAATCAAAACTCAAGTATTGAAATGATTTATCCTACTTGTCAAATCATCAAAACCAAAAAAACTTACTTGCATTGAAGATTAAACTCCAAAATATCATATCTATATCAAGCACCAGTTTGGGGATGAAACCCTACTTTGATGCTCGATTTGAAGCATGCAAGTGCTCAAGTTTGAATCCATCGGTCCCAGCAACAAAACTAAAATGTAGTGGGAGCTCATGCTTGACCACCAAGACCCATGGACCGCTTATTGTTTCAAGCATTTCAAGCAATCTCTAATCGCTATCTCTCACCTAGTCGATGTGCTTTCGATCCTATGTGTGTAGTGAGCTTACCTTGATGTGCAAATGAGTAGCCTCCTCCCTCAAGCACCAATAGCTCCATGATCCTAGATGCAAGCTCAAGCCTCCTTCCTCAAGCTCCATCCTCCATAGCCGCACACGACACAAGAGAAGAGAAGAAGAGAGGAGAAGATGGAGAGCTTCTCCTCCTCAGTCCTTCACCCTCACACACTCACTCTCTCACTTGCACTTTTGGCCTTTCCTCTCTTATTCATTTGTTGAGCTGCCTTTTTTTGTATTATTCCATATTTTTGAATTTTCTTTTTCCCCTCTCTTATTGAGGTTAACACACGTGGTCAAATATTTATCATTTACTTAAAAATGAGACTTGGAAAATTTCCAAATTCTCTAGTATGGTCCCTTAACTCTACAAGAGAGAGAGAGAGAGAGAGAGAGAGAGAGAGAGAGAGAGAGAGAGATAGAGAGAGAGAGAGAGAGAGAGAGATAGAGAGAGAGAGAGAGAGAGAGAGAGAGAGAATTGGAATTGCCATGTCAAAGGAAGCAAGACCATCTTTATCTTCCAAAATGAAGGTGTTTGTTGTCTACAATGGACATATCTCGCTTAACTCCATGGGGGAGACAATAGAGAGAGAGAGAAGGATAGAGAGAGAGAGAGAGAGAGAGAGAGAGCATTCAAACTGCCCCGTCAACATTGCTACAATTTAGAGAGAGAGAGGAGAGAGAAAGAGGAGGATCCATGCATAGATCGAGAGAAAGAGGAGGGTCCATGTGTGGATTGAGGTCCATACACAATTTGAGAGAGAGACATAGGGGGGACAATTAGAGGAAAGAGAGGGAGGGAGAGGGCAAGAGGGGGGAGGTAAGGATGCCACATGGCACAACCTAAAGCTTTTGGGGGAGAGACAGAAAAATGACGCATGGCCTCTCCCTCAAAAGCTTTGTGTGATTATAGTAGAAGATATATATATGGGTGTATTACTTTTTTATTTCCTCCCCCCCTGTCTCCTATAAAAATTTAAAATATTTTCCTCAAGTTTTTAAATCTCCCACTCTCTAATTTTTATTTCCTCCCTCCCTCTCCAAAATTTTTTATCCTCTCTCTTTCCACATCTTTTATTATCTTATATCTATACCTATACGTAGATATAAGATAATAAAAAATGTGCAAAGAGAGAAGATAATAATTAAGGTAATTACAAAGTAATAATGGTTAATAATCGTATGATTATTAATACCATTTTTACATATTACTTTCCTTAATTATGTTAAAAATGATATTAATGTAATTATGCTAAGTTATCATTATTTATATTAATTAAATATTAATAATTATGTAATTATTAATTATGTTATCAATGTTAGTTATTAAATGTCATTCATATAAAAAATATTAATTTGTACACAAATTGTGTGACGGGCAAGTCTCGTGGCGTCGATAGTTTGGGGGGGTGGGGCACATGATATACACAGATTTATCAACACATTTATAGTCATGGCCAATGCTTGAGGCTTTTATGTGCTTATGAACATGCATACAAGTGCATACTAAACAAAAGATCAAATACCATTTTTTAATATTTTAAACTTATAAAATGCCCCCTACAAGGCCCATTGGTGGGCATTTCATTTTTTTAATACAACACAGAAAACATCTCTTCCTTTTCTTTTCCCAAAATAGTACTTGGTGCTTTGCATGCTATTCTCTTCTTTTTCTACCCCCACCCTAACATAACGACAACCTGTAGCTAGTTGCATGAAGGCCAGTGATGATGAAGTCCATTGAGATGTGAGTCCATTTCCCTTCAGGGATAGGGAGAGGCTGCAAGAGGCTAGCGGGCTTGAGGGTACTATCCTCGTTCTATTGGCATGGAACACATTTGGTCACAAAGTCCTTGACATCCCTCCATAAGCCTTTCCAATGAGAGCTCTTGGCAATCCTGTCATACGTTTTGAAAACACCCAAGTGATCGATAGTGGGGCAACAAGAATGCATTTCTTCCATGATCTTTTGCGTAAAGGGCGAAGTGTGCAAGATGACAATCTTGCCATGGGACCAAATAAGGCCATGCTTGGGCTGATATTGGGAGTTTTCAGACATAACCCCATGCTATAATTTCTGAAATGTGTGGTTGAAATGATCATCTAACAAGTAAGCCTCTTGGAGCTCTTCAACCCAATCACTGTGCAATTCTGAGATAGAGGACACTCTGCATGCCCACATTCGAGAGAGAGAATCAGCCACAATATTATCATTTCCATGCGTGTGTGAAATGTCAAAGTCATAGTTCTATAAGGTTGCCACCCATCGCCTTTTCTTAGGAGTCAAAGTAGACTGAGTCAAGAAGTATTGGAGGACTCGGTGATCGCTTTTTACTTGGAAGCAGCTGCCATACAAATAGTGGTGCCATTTCTTGATGGCATGGAGGATGGCCAACATCTCTTGGCCATATACATTCATTTGCATCTCCTTCTCATCAAGCTTGTGGCTTTCAAATGCAATCACACCATGCTCTTGCAACAATACTGCACCAATACCCCGGCCACTAGCATGACAATGAGTGGTAAATAGCATAGAGAAGTCAGGGCAAACAAGGATGGGGGCTGAAGTAAGCATGTCCTTTAACTGTTTGAAGCTATGATCCACAGTGGCATCCCAAAAGAATGATTCTTTTTTCAAGTGATCAGTCAAAGGTGTTGCAATGGTGGCATAGTGCTTAATGAAGTGTCTGTAGAATGAAGAGAGACCTAGGAAGCCATGCAAAGAAGTGGTGGTGGAAGGAGTGGGCCAATATTTAACACATTGCACCTTTTTCAGGTCAACCTGTATACCATTTTTGCTCACAATGTGTCCCAAGTACTCCACAGATGTCTGCATGAATATGCATTTGCTCTCCTTAGCAAAGAGTCGATGCTCTCTCTCAATATGTCAAACACCCTCCAAACGTGTGTCAAGTACTCCATAGATGACTTGCTGTAAATGAGGATGCCATCAAAGAAAACAAGCACGAACTTGAATAGAAAGGACTGTAGGATTTTGTTCATGAGGCTTTGAAAGGTGGCAGGGGCATTAGTCAACCCAAAAGGCATAACAAGAAAATGGAAATTCCACGATCCGTCCTGAAGGCCGTTTTGACCTCATCTCTTGCCTGCATATGAATCTGATGGTAGCCAGAGCGCAATTCAATCTTAGTGAAAATGCATGCCCCTTTTAACTCATCCATCAAATCATCAATCTGTGGTATGGGGTAGCGGTTCTTCACTGTAATTTTGTTCAAATCTCTGTAGTCAATGCATATGCAAAAGGAGCCATCTTTCTTTTTGACTAAGAGGATAGGGGATGCATAGGGGGAAGAACTCACTTCAATGAAACCCATATCCAAAAACTCCTTAATTTGCTTTGCAACCTCTTCACGCTCACACTTGGAGAGTCTGTAGGGGGGTTTGTTCATTGGCTTGGAATCATGGGGCTCTAGGTCAAGTGGGTGGTCCACTTGTCTCTTGGGAGGGAGGGATGTCAACATATGAAATAAGTCACTGTTTTTCTCAAGTAAGGCCTGCAAGGCAGAATCATGAGATACTGCGGAGGGCTGATCAGAATTGTCCTTATTTAATTGCAAAACAAAGATTTGTGAGCATTTCTTAAACTCCAGTTTGAGTTGCTTTGCTGTAATGAGTTAAAAATCAGCATGATCTCGAACTCCCTCTAGGTGGATAGGCTATCCATGCATCATAAACTCCATGTAAAGTTGAGAGAAGTCCATAGCAATTTTTCCCAATTGTTTCAGCCAATCACAGCCCAAGATAACATCAATGCGGCCCATATCTAGGGCAATTAGACCAACTAGTGCCACATAATTTTTAGCCAGGCATAAGGGAACTACGGGACATACATGTGTGCTGATTTCTTCTTCTCGATTTGCTACTTGGACCTTCAAGGGGTGGTGTAATGCCATAGGGGTACATTTCAACCGATCAATGGATGATTTATTGACAAAATTGTGAGTGCTTCCACTATCCACAAGGATAAAAACATGCTTTCCATTGATATTGCTTTGAATGTGAAGGGTACTGGGGCTGCAGGAACCCGTCCAAGCATCCAAGGAGATCAAGCAAAGGGAAGTGGGAGGTGGGTGGGATGTTAAATCAAGTATTTGTGAGGGAGCACCACCCGGGTCAAAGGGAAACCCATCCTCGGGGTCATATAACTGCTCATGATCAATATCCTTCGTGGGCTCAGCTTGGTCAATGGCCACGTCATCCTCCTCATTGTGCCAATCTTCCATGACATACATGCTATGAACTTTGACCTTAGCTATCTTGTACGGGCATTTGGAGGTATGATTAGCAGTGTACTTATCTCCACACTTAAAGCATAGGCCCTTTTCTTTCCGTTTCACAACATTTGGGGAGACGAACCGTTGACTACTAGATCCATGGGAAGGTGATGTAGTGGACTATTTATTTTTAGCATACCTATTTTCAGCAGTAGAGCCCGATGTTGTCCCAAAAGTGCCCATTTTTCTTTCAACATGGAAGGCGGGGTAAGTGGGTACTTTGGGGCTATTATTAGGCATAGAAGTGCCTCGAAAACCACGTCCGTATGGGGCTGATCACGAAGGAATGCGGGGAGGTCCAACATCTTGCTGAAAATGCTCATTCTTACGGTACTTTCTTGCGTATCTCTCAGCCAAATCAATTGCATCAAACGGTGTGGTAGGTTTTTGGGCCATGATATCAGCTGATAGACTTGGTTCCAACCCATAGATGTACTTGTGCAATTTAGCATCATCACTAATGCTCTCCACATACATGGTCAAGTTCATGAATTGATTTGTGTAGTCACGTACAGTGAGGTTACGTTGCTCAAGAGTGTACCATCGTTGCCAATCGTTCTTTTTCCATAGGGGACACAAAAACTTGGGCCATATGCATTTTGAAATCTTCCCAATCAATGAACAGTTGATTCTCCCAATTGATTTAATGCCACCAAGTGTGGGCAAAACCTTCCAAGTGAAGAGAAGCAAAAAGTATTTTCTGATCATCAGTGCGGGGGTAGATGTTGAAGTAGGACTCCAACTTGGACATCCATTTGCTCACGTCAGATGGTGAGCGGGATTGTCCATTGTACTTTGTTAGGATGACCTTGTCATGCAGATCATAGGGGTCATGCTGCCCATGAAATCCTTGCTGTCCATGCAGCCCGTGGTGGCCATACATGCCCTGATGTCCATACATCCCGTGTGGTGCATTAAGCCCATATTGTCCATTATAACCATGTTGCCCAAGATTGCCAAGCTGGCCATTTGTACCATATTTTCCTTGATGGGGCTGATTCATATGGGGTGCATTGGGGCTCCTAGGTAGAGCAGGTGAAATTCGACCCAAGGTGGGAGAAGGCCTCAAGTGGATGTTGCCGGCATGGTGGATGGGGGAATTCAATAGCGGCTCATCATGTGTATGAGAGGGTTCTCCGATATCATAGGTAGAAGGGGAAATTCCCTTAGTGCCAAGTATACCCTATGGGCCATGGGAGGGTTCTTGATGTGGAGGACGTCTAGACTCATGTCTAGAGTCATTGGTCTTCTCTTGGGATGAAGCGGTCGCTAATTGAGCAACAAGAGCAGTGAGCTACTCCAAGGTCTATTGAGTCTTCGAGTTTGAGATAGCCATCATCAAACTCGCTTCATCAAACTTGGACATCATTTGGCGGTGGTTGGTGACCATATCATTGTGGCATTCCATATGACGGAGCTCATGTTTGCAGAGGGTGTGATTGGGAAGGGTATATGGGTCCATTTCAGGCATTTCCTCCTGTATGTCACCATGATAATCTTGCACTGAGCTTGGTTCCTCATTCATGGAGGTCCAGGATTCTCTAATCTCCCTCTGGAGTTCCTCTTGAGCCTTGCTTTTGCCTTTTTGGCCAGCCATCTGGATGCAGTCCACAGGACCTACTGTCAATAAAAGGGGCGTAACTCTTTGTAGGAAACTTCGATTGATGAGGTTTTGGGCTCAAGTCGAAGGGGAAAATGGCCTCTTCGAGATGAGATATTAATATTTATTACAGCAAATGACCTGAATTTTCTATAATGGATTTACAGTGCCTGTCCTGGAGCGGTCTGCATCCTATCCATAGTGAACCTAGTGCACAAAAATGGGCATAACTTTCACATTGTAGCTCCGATTGGGGAGGTTTTTGATTCAAACCGGAGAGGACAAAGCCCTCTTCAAGGTGAGCTATAGGGTTCACCCCCAGATTCAGGACATAATTATATGCAATGGGATATGTGTGACAAACCTATAGGACTATGACCAAAAACACTGACTGCCCCTTAGTACCAAGGTCTTACATGGATAGAGCATAGTTCAAGGGGCCTGATCTGCCACATCAATAGCATCTTGAGCATACTGAACATAATCCCGAGCATCATTGCATACCCATCAGCTCTGCCATTAATGCATAAGTACATTCACTGCCATACATCTCCTTTGACTGCATGTACTTCAAGTGTCATACATGGGTGCTATTAGCATTGTGGGGTATCCAAGAAGGATCATTGGGGCAGGGGAGTGGAGCTCATGGAAGTACCTGCACCTGCATACAAGTATTGGGCTCGGGATCACCGTGAGGTGGGCAAAGTTCCCCCCGGGCCGGGTTGTGAACCCCTTTAGGGTCTTAAGTGGTAAGGGAGGGTCACCTCTCTTTTGTCTTACCACCTCACCTGGCATCGGCCTTTTTCCTCAGCCCAAGTATACATGGAAGAAATTTTTAATAAGCAATCAGCATGAGATGGATTGGAAGGAAGACATTGGGCCTTTTCATGAGATGTAAGGAATGATAGAGGTTGGGGTAGGGTTTACCTTGGCAGTCCAGTGACTCACTGGCTACTACTTACCCAATTTACAATGGCTATTATTCATCCAAGATCACAAGACAAGATAGGGCATTAATGTCAGCCATTACAATGAATTTCAGGAAGACGTATGATGCTTGTATGCAATCTTGAATCTCTCCAACAATGGATTAGCAAGTGGCTAAATTGAGAGATTAAGATCAGAATGGCATACCTCTTTAATGCTTGGAAAGACCGTTGAAGCATGAGTCATCATGATGCAACTTGCTCCATTGATCAAGTTCGATTGTTGATTGGACATCCGTGGAAGAGTACTTCAGCATTTGAATGCTCCTACTGATTAAGAAGGCTCCCATGCTTATCCTTGAGCTTGAGCTTCAAGAATGGGAAGCTTTAAGTGAAGCTTTCATGGTTGCCCACAAGGCTCCCATGCATGCTGAACTCAATGTCTTCATCTGGACAAGAGAAATCATTCATGGGTTGAAGTACTTGTGGGATATGAGCTCTCAAGGTCAGGGATGGCTTCAGCTTGAAGAATCCATGGCTGCCCCAAACTGTGTCAAACAGTCAGCTATTGTCCACCCTAAAGGTTGAATCCCGGGATCAAAAGTTCCAAGGGGGAAGAGAGAGATCAATTGAATCAATGCCCAAGAGCGGCAGGGAGTGGCCAGGCAGCAGTGGAAGAGTGGCAAGAGGACTGGGGAGGGGCAGGGCAGCCAATGCAAAATGCTTCGAAAATTGCAGGGCTGTCGTGCAGGCCTTCTAGGCAGCAACTCCCCCTAGTCCACTACTTGATCAGTAGCTTGGGGGGTCAGTGAAAGATTTTCGGGGCTAGTTGATGTTGGGGAGCACCCTCAAGTCATATCTTGGGGTTTCTTTGGGCTGGCAACTTGTAGGAGAAGAGAGAGAGAGAGGGATGGGGCAAAAAGTGATTGAGGTTTTGCCCTCTTCCAACTCCTGGGACTCTAAACTTGGCCTTGAACCCTAAAACTTTGCATGAAAAGAAGTGACGACCTGCTATTTTAACGGTTTTACCTCTAGATATGTCAGAGTCTCTAGCCATAGCTCCTGCTTGCTCCAAAAAAGCTGAAGTTAACTGCAGTCCATCATGTTGTACCTGTACTTGTAAGCTGAGTAACTAGGGTTTTTGGGATTTGAAAAGGGAGAAAGGGGAAAGAGGAAAAGGACCAAAGACTGAAGCTCTGATACCACTTGTAATGAAAGAAGTTGAGAGGAGAGAGAAGGAGAGCTGCAGAGAGAGAAAGATAACAAGAAGAAGAGGGAAGAAGACTAGAAGAAGAGAGAGAAAGAGAGAAGGGAGGAGGAAGCTATGGAAGCTGGAGATGAAGGTGAAGAGTATGATCTTGATAATAACTGGTTGCCCTGATCTGGGGCTCTTACACCTTAAATACCCCGATCAGTGTGATGGGGTGTCTAAACCCTAGTCGGTGAATATCCTGCTTGTTACAAAATATAAGTAAAATTTCTCAAAAACACTCAAATTAGGTAGCTTTTGCATTAGTGATTGATGATGTAAGTTCCAAATGCTAAGCCGAGAGTCCACCTTATAGAACATGTAAGATACCACATGAGTTCAAAGAAAAGGGTTTTTTATTTAGTAATACTTATAGGATTATATTTATAAAAGGGGTTTTTAATTATAATTTTAAAAAAATAAGTTTAGTAAAGTAAAAGGAGTCACTTTATTATTTTATATAAAGAAATGGTATTTCTTAATATCCTTTGAACACATGTTACATAGATGGTTTTTTTATAAGTGCACCCGTCGAGAATGTCAAAAGAAATTGCTCTCTCCCACCTCATCCCTCTCCAACTAGTATACAAAGGGGAGGAGGTACCACATAGAGACACAATACTCCTAGAAAAAGCATTACTCTATGAGTCTATCTCTTAGCTTTCTCCGTTTCTTCAATAATTTTATGGGATTTCTATTGAATCAATCTAGCTTCTCTCTCTTCTCCACACATTCATGGAAGCTCTACCCAAATCCATCGAGCTTCTCCTCTCTTCACCACATGTATGTGGAAGCTTTCTATTTTGATTGCATATCTTTCAACCATTGCATATTCACATGACCAATTCTCGGTGTCGTTCCATCCTAAGGAATGCACCTATTGTGACTTGTAAGAAGAGTTCATAGGCATACAATGGATGGAGTGCCCAAGCTAATAAACCCATTGGAGGGAATGCTGCTAACCACACACTCAACACTAGAAGACATTGGGGACCTTTTAGACCTTCCTTCAATCTTGGATCCTGGATGGAGGCAATGATCAATGCGTTACTATCCATGGATGTTGGCTCATCTAATCCAATGAGAGAGGAGATGTCCATGCCACTATACAATGGGTGATGGGTATCTTTCTTAAATACACTAGTTGCACTCCTAAATATACAGTCAAAGTATAGATGTACCAATGCGATTGAGTTGTTCAAGTACATACTATGCTCCTTTTTCTTTGACTTCATTATAAGAACAATTTTTAATTTCTTCAAAGGTGTTTGGGTTTTTTTTTTAGGTTGCTAAAATATCACATATTGCCACCTAGAAACATGATGTCCAAGTCTTGTGATTGTCAAGATTGTGGGAGAGAAGGAAGGAGTCTCACTTGTAGCTTTCTTGCTTGCACAATGGGGGAATACACACACAGGTGAAGGCTGAAAACAGTTTTCCTCTTCTTAGTTGTGTAAGCCAAAAAGAAGTCTAGTACATAGAAATAGAAGAACCCTATATATGGGTCTCAAATCAAACTCAACTAACTAAGGTGGCATACTAACTGAGCCACGAACTAGAGTAGATAAGGATAGCTGTCATCTAGCTATTATTCATGGGCGGTGTACCAACTGCATCTGCAACTGACAAGTCGGTGACATAAATGCACAACGGTCACCCTGGCATATCACGAGTGGAGCTCGATATCTCAACACTCCCCCTCGAGCTCAATCCCAATTCCTGCGCACCAAGCAGGTCTCTGAACTTGCGCAGCTTCTATGCGCCCAATGCCTTCGTGAATATGTCAGCTACCTGATCCTCTGTGCTGACATAAACTAGATCAATAAGACCTAGTAAAACCCTCTCTCGCATATAGTGATAACGCACCTCAATGTGCTTTGTTCTAGCATGATAGACTGGGTTATTTGCCAAGTGTATACTGCTCATGTTGTCACAATAAATGACAATTGGCCCATCTGTAGGCTGATGCATATCATAAAGTAGCTTATGCAACCAAGCTACCTCACATGCAACCATTGCTGCACCCCTGTACTCAGCCTCTGTGCTCAACAAGGCAACTGTAGGCTGTTTCTTGCTGCTCCAAGTGACTGCAGCACTCCCAAAAGAGAACACATACCCACTGGTAGATCATCTATCAGAAATACTACCAGCCCAATCAGTATCAGTGTATCCATGCAACTGTATCTGAATCCCAGTCTCATAAAATAGTCCATACTGCAATGTGGACTTCACATACCTGAGTATGCGTCTAGCCGCATCCAAATGCGATTTCCTTGGAGCCTGCATAAACAAACTTACCAATCCAACAGCATAGCTCAAATCTGGCCTGGTAATAGTCATATAAATCAAACTTCCTACTATGCGTCTGTACATAGTAGGGTCTTCCAGAAGCTCACCTGCATCTGCGCTCAGCTTCACATTCTGCTCCAAAGGAACTGAAATAGGCTTACAGCCTGTCATCCCATATTTGGACAGCATGCCCAATCCATACTGCCTCTACAAGAGCAGTATCCCACTTGGTGATCTAATCACCTCAATGCCCAAGAAATAACGCAGCTCTCCCAAATCCTTCATCTCAAACTTTTGCTTCAATAGCATTTTCACATGAAGGATATCTTCATCACTGTCACTTGTCATAATCAAATCATCAACATAAATGACAAGCAGCATAATACCTTTCTCTGTTTTTCTCACATAAAGTGAAAAATCTGCCTTGGAAATCTGAAAACCAATAGTGACAAGATACTGTCCTATCTTGTCAAACCATGCTCTAGGTGCTTGCTTCAAGCCATACAAGGCTTTCTTCAACCTGCAAACAAACTCAGGATGAACATCATGTACATAACCTGGTGGCTGCTCCATATAGACCTCTTCTTGCAAATCACCATGCAAAAAGGCATTCTTTACATCCATCTGATGTAAAGACCATCCCTTTGATGCAGCCATAGCAATGACTGCTCTTACGGTTGCCATCCTTGTAACCGGACTGAATGTTTCTTCATAGTCAATGCCATATGTTTGTGCATAACCCTTGACTACTAATCTTGCCTTGTATCTGTTCATAGAACCATCTGCATTGTGCTTCACCTTATAAACCCACTTACAGCCAATTGCATTCTTACCTTTAGGCAAAGGTACCAATTCCCATGTAGCATTTGCTTCCAAGGCATCCATTTCTTCATCCATGGCTTTCTCCCATTTTTCTTTTCTCATGGCTTGCTCAAAAGAAGTGGGTTCTGGTTCCTGTATCACTTTGACCATATATGCATAGTGAATGGCTGTAAATCCATCATATTTCAGCCTATCCACAGGATACCTAACTCTGGTTGACTTGCGTAAAGTAGGTTCACTCCCAAGTGCTCTCAAAACATCCCTGGTCTTCCTTACTCCAGGTGTAACAATAGAAGGAATACCCAACTCATCATCAATACTCTGTTCTGAGCCACTGGATTCACCATCCACATAAGAGTGACCTGCATTCACATCAAACATGGGCTGATCTACCTTCTCTTTTCCTTTTCGTGACACCTGCATACCATTATTTGCACTGCCTTGAGAAGATTCTCCTGATCTCAATCTGCCTGTCCATGGCGAAGAATGTGAACCACTGCTAGAGGACGCTCCAGGTCCACTAATATTTTGTGACTGCTGCTGTGAATTCTGTGCAGCATTACCATTTTGTGCATCTACATCATCTATCACATTTACTGGTTTATACCAGCTACTCATCTCATAAAAAACAACATCTCTTCTCACTTAAACTTATGAGTAGAAGGGTTATAGCATCTATACATTTTTTGCTGCAGAGAGTAACCAATAAAGATGCACTTCTTAGCTTTTGGATCCAACTTGGATCTCAACTCATCTGGCACATGTACATAGG
Source organism: Lygodium microphyllum (assembly GCF_053477565.2). Taxonomy (NCBI): domain Eukaryota; kingdom Viridiplantae; phylum Streptophyta; class Polypodiopsida; order Schizaeales; family Lygodiaceae; genus Lygodium; species Lygodium microphyllum. Next base: position 4,886,082 of record NC_141141.1, on the reverse strand, counting down.
CAATGCAACCAAAAATTTTCAAATGAGAAATATCTGGTTTCCTACCAGTATACCTCTCCTCTGGAGTCATTCCATGTATTGCTGCAGTGGGAGTCCTGTTCATTATGTAGACTGCTGTAGCAACTGCTTCAGCCCAATAGAAATCTGGCAGGTCTTTTTCATTGAGCATGGCACGAGATACCTCTCCAATATGCCTGTTTTTTCTTTCTACAATTTCATTTTGCTGTGGGATATGACTGCATGAATATTGTTGCTTTATGCCATGCTCTTGCAAGAACCTTGCAAACTCATTTGAGAGGTACTCTCTGTTAAGAATTGCGTGGTGGAGGGGGTTGCTCAAGATGTTGCACCGAACACACACAGAATGCACAAGGAGAAGCTCACTCAAGAGACAAGAAGAGAGATGGAGGCCAAAACGTTTTCTTGCTGATTTCTTCTTCTTCTTCCACACACTTTACAATGTACACAAAGTATAGATAAGATACAACATAAAAGGAAAGTGGCCTACTAAGTCAAACAATGCATAACCAACTACACTAGTCGACTGGCGCTATAACTATGCCAGCTATAAATAGGTGTAACGACCTGAATATAATAAGTAATGAGTCAGTGGCCATGTGAGATGCATAATGACCACTGACATGCTAAGTGTAGACGTGTGGACCCATCTAACCAGGCATTCCATCATCAATGTCCGCATGTGTTGAGCTTGTCATCTCAACACTCCCCCTCAAGCTCAACTGTATCTCTACAACTCCAAGTAAGCTTCAAAACTTTTGAAGCTTCTCTGTACCCAATGCCTTCGTGAAGATGTCAACTAAATGATCCTGTGTACTGACATACACCAAGTCAATCTCACCTACTAGTACCTTCTCTCTCACAAAGTGGTAGTGTACCTCAATATGTTTTGTCCTGGCATGGAACACAGGGTTCCTAGCCAACTGTATACTGCTTATGTTGTCACAATAAATGACAACAGGACCTTCCACCTAGACATCCAAATCAGCCAATAGCTTTTGCAGCCATACTACCTCACATGCTGCAATAGCAGCACCTCTATACTCAGCCTCTGTACTCGACAAAGCAACTGTAGATTGCTTTTTGCTGCTCCATGCAACTGCTGCACTACCAAGAGAGAACATGTATCCGTTGGTAGATCTTCTATCAGACATACTACTAGCCCAATCTGCATCTGTGTATCCAAATATGTGAACTGTCTCTTTATCCCATGAGACCTCAGAAAATCATTGAACTCATTGGAGAGGTACTCTCCCCCTCCATCTGACCTCAAGCACTTTACTTTCAAGCATGTTTCTCTTTCAACTGCAGCCTTGAAAGTTCTAAAGTGCTCAAAAGCTTCACTCTTTTCCTTCATAAAATATACCCACAGCTTTCTAGAACAATCATCAATGAATGTGACGAAGTATGAACTACCTCCAAGAGATACATTTTGTGTAGGCCCCCAAATGTCTGTATGCACAACATCAAGGATATTTCTGCTTACATCTCTGTCATGTGAAAAGGGTTTTCTTGCCTGCTTACCAAACTGACATGCTTCACATACCTTCTGAAATTTTGCAACTTTAAATGTAGGCAAACCTGCAACCAACCCTTTGGACTGCATTAATTTCAGCCTTTGTATATTTGCATGTCCAATGCGTTTGTGCCAAATTTCAATGTCTGCAACAACACCTTTTCCTTTGGCATACATAGTAGCATTCATAGTAGGAATTCTAGCATCTAGAGTGAACATACGTCCAACTCTACTTCCCTTTGCTACCAACCTACACTTGTTATTGAAGTCTTCTACAAAGCAGCCCTTTGCATTAAATCTGACTTGCAGCCCTTGCTCTACCATTTGACCGACTGACACCAAGTTCTTTGTAATAGATGGCACATGTAATACATCTGAATGACTCTTTGTCTTACCATCATGCAAGGACAAGGGAACTTTTCCAATGTGTGAAATTAGGTGGCATGAGTCATCACCCGTCTGCACATAACCTGCATTCTGCAAATCTTGTATCTCTCCAAACCATTCTGCATGGCTGGCCATATGATTGGATGCACCTCAATCAACATACCAAACATCTTCATGTGTTCCCTTTCCTGTAACAGCATTCAGCATATGCTGCATAACGAACAAACGTTCATTTTTGTCTTCATTCTGTCGTGAAGACGATGCATAGTTTCCTTGCTGCAACTTACCACTGCAGGTATCATCTCTCTTAGCATAACATTGGGCTGCAATATGACCTGTTTTGCCACAGTAGTGGCACACAACCAGAGTTGTTAGAACCTCTGTTTTGCCATCCATCTCTTCCTCTAAAGCTCTCCCTGCCTCTAAAGTTACCACGACCTCCTGAAACCTGCATATCGCCAAATTGCTGATTCAATCTGTTTTGCTGGTTGTCACTACCACGTTCTGTACCACGGTCTCTTGAAGAGAACCTGCCACGTCCCCTTCCAGAACTGGAGTAGAAAGCTTGGACCTATTCACCACTTCTTTCAGATGTCTCACTCTGCATGTTGATCTCTTCAGTGATCATAAGGGAGACCAATTCATCGAAATCTGGAAATGGCTTTCTAACATATACAGAAGTTACAAAAGACTTCCAAGCCTTTTCATTGTTAAGTCCACCCAAGGTAGACGACACCAAATCATCATCATCGAGCATTGCATCAATCACTGCCAATGCATCTGCAATGCTTCTTACCTTCAGTGCATACTCATTGATAGACATCTTCCCTTTCTTTAATGTATTCAACTTTTGCTTGAGTTGAATCTTTCGTGCCTTTGTATTTACAGAAAACATACTTTCAAGTATGGTCCAAGCTGCATATGAATTCTCTGCATTTCTAATGTGTCCCAGCATATTATTGTCAATTACTACAGACAACCAATACATGACCTTTTTATCCTTTGCATTCCATTCTTTCCGTGCCTTTGTCTCTTCTGTAGTTGGAGGATCACTCATCTCCGGCTCCTTTTCTTCACCTGAAACGAACTCGTAGAGGCCTTTTCCAATAAGGAAGTTCGTGATACGGAACTTCCATGAAGGGTAGTTGTTCTTGTCGAGCTTCTCAATGATGGGGCTTCCACTGTTCTCTGCCATTATCACAAAATTAATACCAACAGCAAGCAAATCTTCTGCAACACTGAACCTGTAGTGCACAGCAATACACCAGACAGCCTTTTTCACTGTCTGCTCAATAATACATGCAATCTGCAACCTGTTTGCAGATAAACCTTGTGTTTATTCACTGTAAACACCTTTGAACTTACAGATCTGAAATCTGTAACCTGCGCACCCACTTTCGGTCAATACAGTCAAAGTCACAGTGTACCCTAAAACTGCTGTCCGTAACCTTGCGGCTCTAAAACGGGCCCTGAAACGGCCTCAGATGTCCAAAATAACTGTGGGAATGCCCTAAAGAGCTTATCTGCACAATACACAGTGCTCTTTGCGTACACCAAATCTCACTGCAATATGACATTTTTGCTCTGCCCTGCTTCCGGTGCCTCCACAGGCACTATCCAAGAGAAAGAGTTGAAGGATGGGAGAGCTTCTTACCCGTGGCTTGCTTGCTCGAACCTTGCTTCTTCTCCTTTGCTTCAACCTTCAAAATCAGCCTCTCTCAATGGCGCGGCTCTGATACCATGTCAAGAATCGCGTGGTGGAGGGGGTTGCTCAAGATGCTGCGCCGAACACACACAGAATGCACAAGGAGAAGCTCACTCAAGAGACAAGAAGAGAGATGGAGGCCAAAACGTTTTCTTGCTGATTTCTTCTTCTTCTTCCACACACTTTACAATGTACACAAAGTATAGATAAGATACAACATAAAAGAAAAGTGGCCTACTAAGTCAAACAATGCATAACCAACTACACTAGTTGACTGGCGCTATAACTATGCCAGCTATAAATAGGTGTAACGACCTGAATATAATAAGTAATGAGTCAATGGCCATGTGAGATGCATAATGACCACTGACATGCTAAGTGTAGACATGTGGACCCATCTAACCAGGCGGTCCATCATCAATGTCCGCATGTGTTGAGCTTGTCATCTCAACACTCTCCCCCTCCATCTGACCTTAGGCATTTTATTTGCAGGCCTGTTTCTTTTTCAACCATAGCTTTAAGAGTTTTGAAATGCCCAAAAACTTCACTTTTCTTCTTCATAAAATACACCCAAACTTTTCTGCTATAGTCATCAATAAAAGTGACAAAATAATGACAGTCTCCAAGAGACGCAGCTTTAGTAGTCCACACATCAGAGTGGATTAGTTCCAATGGCTTCTTACTCTCTTGAACATGTCTAGGAAATGGTTTCCTTGCCTGTTTTCCAAACTGACAGGCTTCACATACCTTATGCATTTCTGCAACCTTGAATTTAGGCAATCCTGCAACAATATTTTGGGCCTGCATTGATTTAAGTCGCTGTATATTAACATGACCAATGCATTTATGCCAGATATCAATATCTGCAACTACACCGGTCCCATGTGCAAACATTGCTGCACTCAATTCAGACATGTCTGCATCCAACGTAAACATTCTGCCCTTCTTCTTTCCTTTTGCTATCAAGCGACCTTTATTTTTCATATCCTCAACAAAGCATCCATGAGGATTAAATCTGACCTGCAAGCCCTGCTCAACCATTTGACCAACAGAAACCAGATTCTTGGTGATATTCGGGACATGAAATACATCGGACAGGTATTTCTTTTTCCCATCTTGCATAGACAAAGGAATTTTTCCAATCTGCACAATAGGATGTGCAGTATCATCACCAGTCTCCACAAATCCTGGTTTTTCCATTTTCCTTGCATCCTCCATCCATTCTGCATGACCTGTCATGTGGTTTGATGCACCTGAGTCAACATACCACACATTGTTGCTTTCTTGTGCACTTGTCACAGAATTGTTCATGTGCTGCACCATAAACAAATGCTCATTTCTATTATCACCCTGTCTACTAGAAGATGCATAATTTCCTTGTTGCAGTTTTCCATTCATGATGTCATTCTGCTTTTTATAGCAGTCTTTAGCCATATGACCCATTTTACCACAGTAGTAGCATTCAACATTACTGTTTGCATTTTGGCCTCTTTGCCATCCACCACGACCTCTTTGGCTCCCCCTGCCTCTAGAGTTACCACGTCCTCCTCCATAGGACTAGTTTTCTTGAGTTTGCTGCATATTCTGATTTCTACCACGGCCTCTAAATCGGCCTCCTCTACCTCTGCCTCTACCTCTTCCAGCATTTGAGTAGAAGACAGCTTCTTTTGAAGTTCCTCCTGAAGAAGATGCACCACCATTTCTCTGCTCCTCAGAAATTAGAAGAGCAATCAACTCCTCAAAATCAGGAAATCTTTCACGAACTGAAATGGATGTCTGAAACTGTGCATAATCCTTTCCTAGACCATTCAAGGTCACAGAAACTAAATCATCATCTTCCACTGGCGACCCAATGGAAGCAAGTGCATCTGCAATCTTCTTCACCTTCATGTGGTAGTCATTGATGCTCATATTTTCTCTTTGCACATTATGCAACTCTTGCTTGAGCTGCATTTTCCTGGCTTGCGTATTTGTGCTATACATTTTTGACAAAGTATCCCATGCCTCCTTTGGCGTACTTGCATCCTAAATATGCACAATCATAGAGTCTAAAATACTGATAGATAGCCAGTACATAACTTTCCTGGCTCTCTCATGCCATGCTTTAAATGCCTGCATTTGCTGTTGATTGGGAACATCAGGAAGAACTGGTTCTTCTTCATTTCCTGCAACAAATTCCCAATATCCTTTTCCCATAAGGAAATTCGTCATTCTAAACTTCCATGCTTGGAAGTTGTTCTTGTCAAGCTTTTCAGTGACAATCTGTGAGAGAGAATCAGACGCCATTACAGAACACTGCAAAAAGTTCTGTCACTGCAAAGAACACAGCTTCAGCCTCACAAGGGCTAATCTGCAAAACTGACGAAAGTGGTATTTGACCACACAGTCACTTCCTAGTGACGATTTTGCATCAACAAGCAACAAGGATGATTCTGTAACTCCCAATGTCTCTGCACACAAGCATATGATGCAATTTCTACAGTAACTTTTCATAGACCTGTAGAACAGTGGGCCTTTTCTTGAGTGCATGCAGAAAACTTCCACCTCCAAAAAGGCCCCGAAATGGCCTCAAACCAAAAAAACAGGGTCGCCGAGGGCTAAAGCCCTCGCCCGCAGCATATACTGCCCTCTTGCTTCACTGTGAAGGGCGTCTCAACCTGAGACAATGTACTCTTGCAATTTCCGGCTGTGCTACCTGCAGAGATCTGCTCCCAAAACAGAAAATGAAAGCAACACTGCTCCTCTTACCAGAACACCGCGAGCTTGGCTTGCTTTCTTGAGCTCCTTACCACGAACAAGGCTCTGATACCATGTCAAGATTGTGGGAGAGAAGGAAGGAGTCTCACTTGTAGCTTTCTTGCTTGCACAATGGGGGAATACACACACAGGTGAAGGCTGAAAACAGTTTTCCTCTTCTTAGTTGTGTAAGCCAAAAAGAAGTCTAGTACATAGAAATAGAAGAACCCTATATATGGGTCTCAAACCAAACTCAACTAACTAAGGTGGCATACTAACTGAGCCACGAACTAGAGTAGATAAGGATAGCTGTCATCTAGCTATTATTCATGGGCGGTATACCAACCGCATCTGCAACTGACAAGTCGGTGACATAAATGCACAACGGTCACCCTGGCATATCACGAGTGGAGCTCGATATCTCAACAGTGATGATGCGCGACTAGTGTTACAAAAGCTTGATGTGAACTACAATAGTATTCATGCATGTGTCAACAATTGTGCACTATTTTGAGGAAACTATGAGACCACGAAGACATACTTGAAGTGTGGTGCTCACATGTATCAACAAAGCCTGCAAGGACAAACCATCTCTCAAAAGGTTCTTAGATACTTTCCACTTATACCATGTATCCATCACATGTTTTGCATGTCAAGCGTGGTGAGCTTGATAATGTGGCATGTGCAAAATGGATCCGTAGATGGAATAATCCAAGGAATACCAGTAGTCTCGCAAGCATGGAGTCACATTGACTCCATCTTTCTAGGCTTTACACGAGAGCCAAGGAATCTTCAGCTCGGTCTTGCTATGGATGGCATGAATCCATTCAATTTTTTCTCGATCTCTTACAATGTGTGGCCAGTAGTCCTTATAAACTACAACTTCTTTCCATGACTTTCTATGAATAAAGGATATCTAATCCTTAGCTTGCTCATTCTTGGGTGCTATCAAGTCAAGAAGACGGATGTCTAACACCATCCATTAGTTGATGAGCTCAAGTTTTTGTGGAAGGAGGGGATTGCTATGGAAGGCATAAGAAAGCATGTTGATAGGTGGTCCATTAATATACAAGCCATTCTTATGTGGACTATGCATGACTTTTTGAGGTTTGGAGTGCTCAGGTAAATGAACTTCTGTTCTTATTGCTGATATCTAACATGGCTCCTTTATGTTTGTGTTGACTAGATGGAAATATTGTGATAGGTCTAGTTACCTTAGGTTATCATGCATGTCCATTGTGTGGAGACCACAATTAGATTCCTGAAGGTCACGGACCATGAAGAAGATGGTATAACAAGGGCACATCACATTCTTGTCGGAGGGCCATGATTTGAGGGCAGGTTTTCTAGGATGACCTCTACCATGAATGAATGCCCAAAGCTAGTATGAGTGGAAGATGGTCTACAAGAAGTCACTTCCAAGTAGAATGTGACAATTTTTAGTTTTCTATGAATTGTAATATTGGATCCACTTTACAGATCAACTATTTGTTGGATCGCATGCACATTTTTACTACTATGGACAGCTTATTGTGGGACCATATCACAAGAAAGAGAGACAATGTAGGGGCATTGATGGATTTGAAGGAGGTGGGAAAGATGGAGATGCTTTCGCCACATTCAAGCTGTGATGGTCATATGCAACTACCTCATACTCCTTGGGTTTTTTCCACTAAAGATGAGTGGATGGTGAAGTAAATTATCAAGTATATCCACACAACAACGGATATGATGCATTTTCTTAGGTTCTCTTTTTCTAAAGATAACTAACTAACATGACTAATATCCCATGATTGATACAAGATATACCAGGTTTGTCCTAGCCTTGATAGTAAGTACAATTAGTATTTCACTATTTTGTGCCGATTCAATGTTTATAATGCTTTAAATTTCTAGTAGTTCATACTACCTATGGATAAGCCAATAGTTACAAGATGTATTGACAAACTTGGAATTCCCAACTTTGGAAGAGAAAAACATGATTATTTACAACTCAAAGATATAAAAGGTCACAAAAATCTATTAGATAGACTAAGTGTGCTTGAAAGTAATGAAAACCAAAAGGTAATATTAGATTAAGTGAGACTACAAAGTCATGTCTACCGTTACATTAGTAATTTTGCTACATTGAAATTTTTTCCAATTGGAGATAGTAGATGATCAAAATTTGGTAGTTCTTCCAAGGACAATGCTCCTTGACATTACTTGTCCAAGATTGATCAACATGTATTCTATAACAACTTCCCAAAAGATATTGCTTGGCTTATATAATCAAAATATGAAAACAATGAAGCAATGCTATATGAGGGTCTTGTCATTTGATGACACCTCCATAACACATTGTTTTATTATTTTTACATTTTTTATGAAACGTGATCTTATACACGACATTGTTGGATGCACTTGGCACCACCATTGAAAATGTATTTTGTGATATATTGGGCACTCATTAGCATTTCATTTGATTTATAGATTTGATGTTTTGGTCATTAATTTAGACATATTGGATTCTCCTTGAAGTGCCAATTCTAGATTGAAGGCATCGTCATTTTGGGCCATGTGTGGTCTTAAAATGGTATTGCGATGGATATAAGCAAGATCAAGGTGATAATGGATCTCCCACCTGTCAAATGAGCCGGATCTAGGACATGGCAGTTAGTTATGGTGGATGAAAGGAGAAGAGTAAACTCATGATGGAGGAGACAAAGACATTGTTTATTACACAAGTAAATTAGGCTCCAAGATTGAGACTTGGACTCATAAACACAATCTTGTGTATGTGGACAATGACACTGTCACTTTACTGATAAGAAAACTATCATTGCATTAAGAAAAGGAAGCAAGTACAATGCTTTATAGGAAAGTAGGAAGCTGCAATAGGCACCACTGTGCATATGGGATAGGTAAGCCTGCATGTCCTTGGCCCTGAAGCTCCATACAAAGAGGCTGTTAGTGAGTGTGATTGCTGAATCTCAACACCACCATCCATCTACCACAAAGGTATCCAATGTTTCCTTCAATATACTAGTTATTATTGTCACTTTGTATTGAACTATGATATGGGTGTACACACACATACACACACTCAGGTACCACACATCCTTCCTTCTTAAGTTACATACATGCACATGCATGTGCATACACATGTACACACACACAATTAGTACTTTTTTGAGGTCCTCCTCTATATGCATCCTACATTGAATGGTTGAATTTGACTCTTCACGTGCATGCTATACCCAATTTATTCGTATATATCTCATCAATAGCAAGAAAGATATTGTGAGATCTCTCTATATAAGCAATGTGTCTCTATAATCACTACAGAAATGTAGTTCTTTCTTTTTTCACGTGGCCATTCAACCAAGACCTTTGGATCGCCACCAAATTGGTAGTTCAACCATCTATGTTGTAATGCCATCAATATTGATAAATAATTAATACCATGTGAGTGAGATAGGTTCTTAAAGTCCTAAATATTGGTTATTGAAACTATATCACAAATGTGTTATATAATTCATTGAGCCATTGGTGATTGAATTATATTCAAATTGTGTATATTAAACCTATATCAATCTTCATAACGAATCAACAATGGCCTAATCATGATTGAATTATCAGTGGTCTAATTAGGATAGCAGGCTAATCATGATTCAATCATCAATGGCATAATTAAGTTAGTGGCATAATCATGATAGTCATAATACCTAGCTTTGATGTTTCTCATGTCTTAATGCCATTATATGAGGCTATGAACTTGGTAGTGACCGAGTGACTTGTAAAACTGAATAATAAGAGTCTTTTAAACGTGAAGATTGTTCATTTATGTTACAAATTGTATTATGAATACCTCTTTTGGTTTTTTAATAGATTAATGAATCTTAAAAGGCCTTACAATACATATGTTTTTAAAGCTTTGCACATTGTATTCAAGTCTCCATTCAAATAATCATACATTGGAAATTCAACTATTACTTCTAATATGGAGATAATTTCTTATAATTGAATGCACAATTTGTGTATAATGGTGCAAAATAAATATGGGTACCAAATTAAATTTTTCCAAGTTAGGTTCACTTTTGAATACTAATTTCACACATGAAAGTATCATATTTGATAAAACCTCCTCTCGTATTCAATATATTGTACTATGACAAAATCTGATCTATTTAATAATAAGTACTTTGTGAGAGAAAAATATCTCTCTTAAATGTAAATATTCTAAAAAAGTTTGTATTTATAATTTCACACACTTTTCTTACTGTTAACTCAAAGTTCAAGATTTCTTGGTCAATGATTTCCAATTGAAAATCACTAAAGTGTCGCACGTGGTCTATAGACAAGCAATGTTTTTGTCGAATTTCTAGCTTCCACTCACACTGAGTGCAAGGGTACAAGATACACTGATTCAGATATGCCTCTTGATCTTGAATATCACGGCCATCATTATTTTCCATTCCATCTATGTTACAATAGACAATATACTTCTCTCTCTCTCAATTCATTGCTCCCTTGCTTCCCCTCTCTCTCTCTCTCTCTCTCTCTCTCTCTCTCTCTCTCCCACTACCCTCTCTCTATTGTTTTATTACTCCCTCTCTTGCTTTGTTTCTCTATCTCTCCCTCCCTCCATTCTTCTCTCTCCTCCCTCTATTTCTACCTCCCCTCTCACTTTCTCTCCCTCTTAACTCCATATTTGGGAATTTGGGAATTTCCCATCAATATGGGAATTTCAAATCAAAATGGATTTGGTGAATTTTGGGAATTTCATTAATTTGGAACTTGGTGCAATGGAACATATTATTGCTTATGGTTGTTTCCAAGAGATTGAAAAAAACTCAAAAAGTGGTGTTAATAAACATCTAATTATAATATCCTTAAAAATCTTCAAGGAAAATCTTCAGTCGATGGATTCTTGTAGACTTCGTTTGGCCTTCAATACAACCTTTGTGGGAATTTTGGTTTTTTTGGGAGATTTTGTACCTTTTTTCATCCAAGAGAAGACAATGCTATCTATTTTTTCCCATCATTCAAGCTTTTTTGTTGCACATCCAATATTTATCCCAAGAATTAAGATACACCTCTGCATTTGTAGCATTTTGATGACTACAAATTGGTGCCCAATATTGTATACATACCTTGTTGAAGTTTTTGGAATTTTTATTTGTATCCACCTCACTTTGTGCAACACTAAGCCATATTGGATATATTGAATCTGAAGGTCTAACAAGCACAAAGTCATCTTTCTTAACACATCAAGCATTGGTTCAAATGCATGTCTGGGTCGTTCGCTGAGAGGACCACAATAGTGATCATTCAACTCTTCCAATCAAATAAAGTCATTTGCATTATCTACATCTATATTGGTTACATCACTTTGTGTCCTTGGCCAAAAATCTATGAAAAGTATATCTTCTTGGACATTTGGAGTTTAAAGAGCATAGATCACATGTTTCCAATAATCAACCACTAGTGTTATAAACTTTGTAAACTTTGTTTCAGGTCCTTGTAAATTTGACCATCTTTTCCAATACTTCAAATAATCTTTAACTCCACTTACTACTTCTTGATGATCCTTAACATACTCAAACATGAGCAGCAACATTGGAACACCCTTTGGAAGAGTAGGCTTTCGTGCAAAGTCTCTCTTCCATAATACAATGCCACGTTCTCTTGGTAACTAGTCTGGAGACTTTGGATTCATCTTGTATTGCATGACAAATATATCTCCTTGCATATAAAACCGAAATTGAAGAGGTTTTGAGTGACCAACAAGTGTATATTTGGAATCACACAAGTATCCCTCAATGTATCTCTTAAAGTCAGGCACATGTGTCAATAAGAAAGGTGTAGGACTTGTCATCTAGCATGATTGAAAATATTGCATAAGATAAGAAAAAGGGAAGGTCATGCTCATCCTTAGCTTCTCTGAAAATTTGCTAAACATTGCATCAATGTCTTCATGTGTATGACCCACCATGAGAAACCCAAGCTAGATCATCTTGAATATTCCTTGTGCAACAAGAAATTATATATATGCAAAGAGATAGTGATTTTTATTTTTTGATCCACAATTATAAAGTTGAAGTAGTAAGCTCTTTGGCAATCATTTGAAATGATGATGGCTATCCTTTGGTGTATTATTTTCCATGCATGCTTTATTTTGTGCAACACCTTAATGGTGGTCCAATACTTTTTTCAAGTTGAGGGCATTTAGTAGCACAAAAAGGTTGATCTCAGCATTCCATCTACTTGTAGATCACCATTTGCATGTCTATGTAGTCACTCCAAGTTCCTGAAACACAAGGACAATGAGGAAATTATGAAGTTAGGATCGTGAGGCCATAGATCAAGAGAGAAATATCCATATCTACCTTCTCCATGCCCATGTGTAATCATGCATGTTAAAGAAACTTGTAGTTGAGCATATCTTTCAATCTCTTTTGATCGAAGCCTTAACCTAGGGATAGCTATCTTTTGCTGGTCCACATCTTATCATGCATGATACACAAGTTTTTCTCTGGATCTAATGCTGACGCCAAGCGCCAACTGTAGTATATGTTTTGACAAATTTGTTGTTGTAGCATGTGACATTGATGCTTTTTTAGAAGGACATTTCACTCTTGAAGACACTTTGTTAATGCAAGTTGCTCTTTGATCTCTGAGCAAATACTACATTTGGAGAATTCACATGTCTTTGCTAAGCCTACATGCTTTAACTTTGTGTTCCAAATACGATTGAAGGTGGACAAGGACATTTTCTTACATCCAATACCATTCAATGTTATATTTACTTTTTCCATATACCTACCTGCTTGTAAACATCTAGGATGACCAATTGTGTCTCCCTTGATCCATCTTGCATTCTTCTACTCTTATGTGGCATTTTTCTCTACATTCTTCTTGACAAAGTCTCTAAAGATGGCTCTTCCCATCTCTGTGTGATCCCAAGCTGCTCTTATTACCCCCTGTTTCCATGTATTGTTCTCCTCACACCATGCTCAAATTATGTTTTGTACCTATAAAAATATATCTTTGGGATTCCATGAATCTCATACCATGCCCTTCCACATACTACTTGTCCATTGAAGATGAAGCTATATTTCCTTGTTTCTAGGTGGAATCCTACATGATTATTCAAACTTGTCATAAACATAGTTTGTGCGGTCTTCAAATTGCAATCCCCAAAAGTATTTACATAATTGTTGCATTGCTTCTCTATCAATAAACTAACACTTTTTTTGACAGCAATCAATCATGGAAACTTGTGAAATGGAGTTCATAGAAGTCCTCAAGTTTGCACCTTTAGGGATAATAATTTGAGGCTTTCTATTGACCATACAATATGATCTCTTCTGAAAAAAAAATTAAATAAAATAGAATCTGCATTATTATCTTCCATGTTTTTGGCACAAGCATTTGTAGAGATAAATTGCATGTGTGATTGTTGTTGTAGCAGCGGTGTTCCATCATCAAAAGTGACTTGTTTAATAAGTCATCTTTCCAAAGTGATACAATGGAGTTTGTCACCTATATATGTTCTTGTGTTTTGATCAAGGGCTTTATCTACCTCCACATCAACATCCTCTTCTCCCATGAATTCAATGTTTATCACATCATATGGAAAGGCCAATAATATGACCCCTATCCCAACACACATTGTGTTGCCTTTTGTCCATAGCATCACTCTACGTTCTCTCCAACTTTCACAAATGCTAAGCACATCAATATCCTCAGAAGGTAGGATATGGTTTGATTCGTAATCATCTCTTTTGTCATAAATTGTTATTGAGTTTGAAACAACCACTACATCTTTATTTTTCCATTTTGCAAAACCACATACAGCTTCATGAACCTTCATTGCATCAATTGTGGGGAATGGCAAACATGCCGCTACATTTAGACATTTATCAATAGCCATTGAAATATATCCATCTTGAAGTGTTTCTCCATGGCATGTCTCATTTGGCTTATTACATGCACTCTCCCAAGTGCAACAATATCATGATCAACTAGCAAATTTACAATTTCTCCAAAATATAATTCGTTATTCATGATACCTGTACAAGTGAGAAAATAGATATTTTATCATTTGTATGTTGTCACCTCTCAAAAAGAAGAAAATAGTAATGAAATTGCTAAATACAATGAAGTATTAAGTTTCATTGAAAAGAAAAAAGCACTGAAACATTAGATAGAATGAGTCCAACATCTAAAATACAAAGTATTAATGGAAATATCTTACAAAAAGGGGATAGATTTGACCATATGGCCCAAAAAAAAGTCTCATGAACTATGTCCTAAAATGAAGAAGAAAATATTATTCTATTATTTTTAGTTTCCCTTGATTTTACTTTATTTTATTATGTACTCTTTGTGTAAGCAAAAACTTCCTTGTGTGTTCTCATTAGGGAAAGATATAGCAAATGTTCAAAACCCATACTATATCTATTCAACACAAGAACAATGATTAGAATTCTTTATAATGTATATAGGAAAATATTCAGCCACCTGGTCAAAAATCTATTGTATGTATTCTACACCATAGCAAATATAAAAATTCTCTGTGATCCCCATAGGAAAAGGCATAGTCAAATGATTGAAACCTTTCTTGTATGTATTCCACATGACAAAAAGGATAAAAATTCATTGTGGTCTCCATAGAAAAATATTTCTCCAAATGGTAAAAAACCTCAAGAAAAATACATACAATAAGGATAAAAATTCATTGTGATCTTTCTGGGAAAAGATTTAGCAAGATGGTCAAAATATCTATTGCAAGTATTTCACACAAGACTTAGAATTAAAATTCTTTGTGATATTCACAAGAAAAGATTTAGCCATATAGTCAAAACATGTATTGTATGTAACCTAGATGATAGCAAGGACAATAATTGTTTGTGATGTCCATAGAACAAGATTTAGCCTCTATTGTATGTCAACAAGGATAAACAATCTTTGTGATATTCATAATAAAATATTTGATCAAATGATCAAAACCTTTATTTCATGTGTTTCACATGAAAACAAGGATTACTATATTTTATGAGAAACATTGACCTCATGCTTAAATGTTGAAACCATAAGAACCTCCAAACAATAGGAGATTTCATTCCCTATGACATGAAGCTATAAAGATTGAGGAAATTTCACCATCAATTAGAAGCTATTTGAGAAGGGAAGATAATTTGTATCATGGCTAAATATTTATAAATCTTATAATACCTCCTTGTTCATAATAGTAAAATGTATCATATTGCATTTTATTTTTAAGTTATACTATTTTAGTCTAAATCATGTTATATTAATATATCATATTATGTGCATATTACGAAATATAATATCAAGATATATTTGAAAAATATAATTTATTTTATTTTTATTGATAATTAATAAATATTATTAAATTATATTTTATAAGATTATGTATATTTAATGTGTCTAATATGTAATTTGTAATATCATTGAGGATTTTGAAGCCACCTTAGTGATAGTTCAAGAGTAGAATCTCTCTAGCAGGGTAAGATAGAGAGTGTACAGGCAATATCTCTAATTGTGGAAACAGGGGCAGTATCCCAATTGTGGGTTCTTAAGGGTGAGGGGAGGGGGGAGGGGGGGAGGAGCGGGTCTAGGAGAAATGCCTCCAATGAGAGTTTGGAGGCAGTGCCCTCCTCGGTGGAGGTTTGGGAGCAATGCCCCCAGTGTTGGGGTTCAGGGGCAGCTCGGGGGGGGGGGGGGGGGGTGTGGAGGGGGGGAGGGGGGGGTCACTCATGAATATATGTATATATAACCTGAGTTCAAAATAAGGGGTTTTTAAAACACCATTTTTATATATATTTTACATACAGAAGGGTGTCATATAAAGGGGTTACTTAATATTGAATAGAAAAGGGTTGTGTTTTATTCAAGAAAAATTCACAGATTAGGATATTTATAAATAGGTCATGAACGCAGGTTATATATAGAATATATATATAGTGAACCCCTCGAGAGGGGCAGTGCACCCTGGTGAGGGTTTTGGTGCAACGCCCCTAGTAGGGGTCTAGGGGTAGCATCCCTGGTGGGGGTTTGGGGGCAAAGCCCCCAATGGCGAGGTCCAAGGGCTGCCAGTAGACCACAACAGGTGATGATATAGCCATTACATGATGTTTGAAAAGACCATGACTTGAAATCTTTAAAATATTTTAAAAACTAGTTACAAAAATAAGATCTAAATCTACTCATATTCCATAACAAGTTGTGTAATTTGAATAGCGTGATACATTAAATGATTCTTTCACGAGGTCAGTCTTTACAACTAATCATGATGTTTTCCAAAATGAGTTTCTCTTCCCCTCCCTCTCTTCTCCACATAACTCTCTAACTTGTGTGTTTTCTTTGTTGCATTTTTATAGTTGTAGGTTTTTCATTTCTAATCCTCTGTGTTTTCATCTTTGCTCCTGTCGCCCCTCTCTTGCCACAAGTTTTGCGGCCCTAATCTTTGGTGGTTCTGTCCCCATGCTCTTCTTTGAGTACTCTCCACTATTTCATTTTCCCAATTGAAATAAATTGTGCAGTGCAATTTTTGATTCGAATTTGGGTATTATGACCAAAATTGCCTATGACTTCAAATCAAAAATCTTGCTCCAAGGGCTCAACAATTCTATAGGGCAGTGAATGATCACCACTCCACAATGTGTCTACTCTACTTCACAGGTGATTTTTGTTACATTGGCACACATTGCTTACTTCTACTAACTACAACAGGTTTTAAACTCTTCCCTACTTTATTTATGATTTTGAGTTAAACTACACTGATTTGGTGCTAGTGATTCTCCACCCCTTTTCTAATCTCTACTAATGAATACTCTCTCTTGATCAATTCAATCCATACAATTACTACAAATCACACTACTACTCTTTCATATGATTAGTATAGAATAATATTAAGATCGAACATCACAAGCATTATCTAAGTAAGAATCATGTATGAAAATTAAATGCAATCTTTATTTATATAGCAATGAGATTAGGCATTTACTCTTGAAAATTCAATGTCTTCTTCTTCTTCCTGATTGCTTGATTGATCTCTTGGAGTGCTTGTCTTTTTTTATGTCCACTACATTGCAAATGATAGCTTCTTTGCTGTGAATATAAAAAACATGATTTTGTGCACTCTTGAAAATACTCTCTTTGCTGTGAATATAAAATATATGATTTGTGTAATGCTGAAAAAAGTCACTTGGATGTGAATATGGAATAAATGGTTTATGAAATGCTTTCATCAATGAGTGCTTTCAAAATACTAATCTTTTGTTCTATTGTGTGATGCTATATACCTTAAGGTTTCTCTTCAAGACTAAATCTATCATTATATTTCTTGTATCCCTTTAGTAATATTAGAGAATTTTATCAAGTTCTTATGCATCATATTGTGCTTTACTATATAGCACTCTCTATTATACTGTATTTTCATAGTAAAAGTAAATCTGCAAGATTTGATCATTATATTATTTATGATTTTGCAATAAGTATATGGCCATATAATACTTACCAATACTCAATAAAGAATATTACATGGAATGTAATATATGATTTGGCCATAGGATGAAATTTGATCTTCTAACAACACATATAATGATCTTTCATCAATCTATAGATTATACCATATGGTCAAAAAATTTCTTACAATATAAGTACTTTTTGTTATTTTATTCAATACAGTTTGAGATTTGGCTATGTGGGCAAATCTTTTCTTACAATATAAGATGCCATTTCTGTTATTTTTTCCAATATACTGTAATATTTGACCATGCAGCCAAATATTCTCCTTAAGCTATCTCTTAGCCAAAACAAGGACTCTTGTAGTATCACAATATCTTGCAACAAATCAATCACTTCATTCATTCTACTACAAGAATGACATTTCGCCATTTGGTCAAATACTTTCTTATATTATCAACCCTTACTTACTTCCAAAAGGAAAGACTAGTTTCTACTTACAATTCCTTACTTTCTATAATTTCGCCATGTGGTTAAATCTTGCCTTGCAACAAACAAACCACTTTTTTGGGATTTGATCTTGAAAATTTAAGACTAAATCTATGGTGGGTTTAATCACACAAATTTTAGGCATGCTAGATTTGGCCGTATGGCAAAATCTTCTAAGATAAACATCTTCTATATTATCTTCAAAAAGGAAGATCATGTTCTACTTGAAACTCCTTAATTACCTAGTATATTTATAGGAAGTTTGTCCATGTGGTCAAAACTTGTCATGCAACAAACAAACCACTTTGTTTCCATAAACCATTTGTTTCATTTCAAATTTTTATAACTTCCTATCTATATGGTCATATAAATATCATATCATTTTGCCACAAATTAGCCACTTTGTCCATTCCACTACAAAAAAAAAATGGCTATATGGTCAAATCTTTCATTTTGTTATCAATGCTAACATCCAAGAATCCTCCATTTTTATTTCGTTCGGCCATATGATCAAATCTAATCACATACATCTTACAAATCATGGAACCACTTTTTTCATTCCACTATAAAACGATATTTAGCTATATAGTCAAATCCAAAAATCTCCCATTCTTGTTTCATTTGGCCATATGATCAAATCTAATCTCATGTATCTTGCAAACCATGGGTCCACTTTTCTCATTCCACTATAAAAAAATATTTAGCTATATAGTCAAATCCAATTTCATAACATGTTGCAACAAATGAACCACTTTCTTCATTTGGTTATGAAACTAGATCTTGGGGGGTTCACTATATATGTATCCTCTATATAACGTGAGTTCACGGCCTATTTATAAATATCCTAATCTGGGAATTTTTTTTGAATAAAATACGACCCTTTTCTATTCAATTTGTAAGCAACCCCTTTATATGACACCCTTCTGTATGTAAAAAATGTATAAAAATGGTGATTTAAAAACCCCTTATTTTGAACTCACGTTATATATACATATATTTATGAGTGACTCCCCCCCCCCCCCCCCCCTTGAGAACTAGATTTGGCATTATGGTTAAAAGTAATTTATAAAAGTATATATATCTTGTAAGTTTTACCATGAGGTCAAATCTCCACCTTTCAAGTATTTTTCACATTACCTTATGTTAATGTCTATGGGATTTGCTACATAATCACATTTGTTTATATGTGAATCTCATATCACAATAAACCACATCTATTGTTTAACTAGCCTTTAAAAACCATATGGTAAAAAACCATGGCAAAGTTTCTAATCTCATAGATAAGTCTTATGACTAAATAGGATTTGACCACATGGCTGAAACCAATGGCAACATTTCTACAATATGACTCCTTTCAAGGGAAACTTATATATACACTAATTAAAATGTTAACTTTGGGCCAAATGGAGTCGTGAGATTGCTACATAACCACATTGATATATGGGTGGATCTCATATTGGACTAAATCTTATTCTTTGATTTAATAGGATTTAACCACATGACCAAAAATCTTAGCAAAGTTCCTACAATATGATCCTTACATAGGAAACTTACATGGAGAAGAAATCCAATGTTAACTTAGGGACAAAGTCATCCATGAGATTTTCTACATAACCACAATGATTTTTCACTATATCTCATACCACACAATTAGTCAACATTTCATTATTTCTTGACCATTTGGTTAAGCCCATGGCCAAGTCTCACTATTAATAAAATTTGATATTCTCAACTGAAGTCCATAGCAAAGTTTTTACAATATGGTTCTTGTAAGAGAAACATAATTAATGCTAACTTAGGGCCAAAATAATCCATGAGATTTGATGCATAAGCTCATCTATTCATGGTTAGATCTCATACCACACTTATTCTCAAATTTTAATATTTCATTTTATGGAAGAGTCTCTTTGGAGTATATTTATCTTGTATTTTGTAACATATTGTGGTGTTGTGTTTTCAATTTTCAACCTAGAAATCTTATACATTTATTTAGGTTTTGTGAATTTTGACTATTAGTAGACCCACTTTTGTTTGAAAACTTTTTCTCTTTGTAGAACTATTCAATGGCAAAGAAAGATAGCACATCCAAAAAAGAGACCCAAACCATTGACGGAGTTAGTGGTGATTTTGTGTATCCATGGTATGTGAATGTTTATGATAGTTAATGAAAAAGGGTTGACAATGTTCTCTTATTTACTTTAAAGAGTGATATTGCATTTTTTCAACAAGATGGTGTCATAGAGAAGATAACAAATGGATGTGTTAGAAAAGAGGGAATACCATGTAATCTTGTTAAGATCAAGGGGAAAAATGTAGTATACAAACTTGATCCTTTGTCATTTCACTTTGCACATATTAAAGAGGATGAAAAATACTCTTTGAAAAAAATGGGGTGGATCTTATTTGAGAAGGTAAAGGGCACAAAAGACATTATATCAACATTCCAAAATAGTGAGCTACTTTCCCTATCAAGAAAAGGTGATTGCCGCCCCAAGAAAAGAATGAAGCTCGAAGATAAACAAATAGACTTGAGATCTTCACCTGCTCCTCAAGAAGAAAATAATTCACCAAATCCCGTAAGCTCAAAGTCAAAATCACCTCAAAAAAGTTCCTTGTCACAAGCTCTAGTTGCTAGTGAAAATGATGCCACTTTACCTTCCATGCTGGAAATTACACTTGCAAAGCCAATAATTTCTCTTGAGGTCAAGGGAGTAGAAATAACATTTGATTTTTCTGAGATAGTTAAGAAGAAGGAAAAGAATGAAGAATCTGGATCTCACATGTTTGAAAAATTCTTTCCATTTGGTCCAACAACACAAATTTCTATTCTCATTGATAGGTGCTATGAAGAGGCACCTCTTTTGTATGCTTGTAGGTCACTATGTTGGGATTAAGTAGAGAAGCTAACCACATCTTTCATAAAGAACCCCATGAATCCAACAACAACAACATATCTTATACCTTTTGTACAAGAAATGCTAGAATATTAGTTGATTGTCTTACCAAATTGTGCATTGAGCTTTCACAAATGACAAATATGGAATCACATAATGTTATGAAGAATGCCCCTTATGTTGAGCAACTTCAACAATTATGAGAACAGTGGCTAGCATTTGGTTCTCTACCAAAACCCCAACAAGGACTTTCTAAGACAAGCTCTCAAAGAGTACCATGTCAAGTAATCACATATAAGCTTACCTTCTCTTTTTGTGAAGATTAGTGTGATGCTCTTTCTTTTTTTCTATGCTCACTATTTTGATCTTTTTTTTGCAGAGATTTGTGACATACATTGGAGAAAATTGTGTATCTAGAGATTTCCATATGATTGTTAGCTCCCAATAAATATTTGATAACTGGATCAAAATCATGAAGAGATACTCTAGAGGTGAGCTTATATCCCAAGAGGAGAGTTCAAGAAAGAAAGGAAGGCAACCTTCTCCTTTTACATTTTGTTGCCTTATGGGTCTAAAGGATGGAGACATCCTTACACTACAAGAGGAGATCAATGAAGGTCATATCCTTTTTCTTAGAAACAAATGGGATAAGGAAGATATGATTGACATGGAAACAAGGGCTAAGCAAATCAAGCAAGATAGGGTCTTAAAGGAGGAATTAGTCACTCTTTCCAATGCCTTAGTTCTAGAAAGTAGCACTATGATGAAGACTTGGGAAGAGCTTGTTGATGACTATGATATCACTTATGAAGTCTACACAAAGATTTTAGGCCTTTGCAATTATTGGATATCCAAGAATCTCACATGTGGAGCTGATGCAAGGTCCCTACCAAAATGGAGCAAAAGATATTGTGAACTTCCTAATTTGAAAAAAGAAATATCCTCTTCAATCCTCCACTAGTTCGCCTTGGCATGTACATGTTGTTGGATGCAATCTAGAAACCTTTGATCTTATACATAATGTTTACAGAGATCCGATTACCATTGGGGTTGTTGTTCTAGATGCAGCACATGGGTTTGAGGAAATGAAATGGGACTCTATAAAGTTTGGAAAGGTTGTATCCACTCTACTACAGATGACATGTGAACCTAAAAAATTCATGTTGTTATCATTTCTTGATTGAAAGCAAATGGTAGCTTTGAAAAATTCTCTTAAAAGCATTTATTGCAAGTATCACCTGCTAGTTTGTAGTGTTGACTTCCTACCAATGGATAGAATCTTTGCTTTTGGATCTATAGATTATTTTGTGGTTTTGACATTAGTGACCATAGAGAAAAGCTTCATCAAATTTGAGTGATATATAAATAATGTCAACAAGTCTTCCATTTTGGACTTTGAAGGCTTGGACAAGAAGTGCAATGATGAAGACCTTGAAGAAGACAAGAGGATTGCAAAGGCCGTTTTCAGAAAGAAAATGAAAGTTATGGAAACTACAATCAAAGCATTCAATGATGCTCATGAGGTTTTATTTTATTTATATGCAAGTGAACTTGCATCTAAGGTGGCATTGGTAAATCACATGAAGACTATTGCAGTGGTTTGCAACACTCCAGAGCAAAGAGAGGTCGAAGCACAATTGTGGAGAGTCCATAAGAGTGCCAAACAAAATTCAAATTCCCAAGAGGTTCCTCCTAGTGAAGTTCAAGTTCTAGTAATACCACCCGAGGGCATAGATGAATCAAGCCAAGATATAGCAAGTCTAATTATGAAAGAGAAATTAAAGGCTATTTCAAGCGTTTAAACTTTGTATCAAGGAAGATACATTGATGTAATTTTGATTTTTTTTTCTTGAGAAGTTACTTCCATTAGCATTTGCGATATTTTCTTTCTTTAGTGATATTACTTAAAGAAACATTGTCTTTAGTTTTTTAAAATTTTTACAAAATATACCAAGCATGTTTGATTTTAAAAATCTATTTAAGTAAATATTTTGTTAAAATAGTATTAAAAATCTCATTAAAATTTATCCTCCTTTGTAAGGATAACTATTTAAAGGAGATATTGTAATCTAGAGTGTAAGAATACTTATTATAGTGAAAATTTTGAGCTAGCTATGCAAAAAGTACTTAAGTTTATTTTAAATATTATTTCAATTAAACTCTTATATGTGTTGTGTAATGATATTGTCATGTTAGTTTTGATTAGATTTGTCCACATGGTCAAATCTCTTATCTCTTATAATCTCTTTTACTACATTACTAGTGTATGCCTATGCATATATCTTAGGATAAGAGAGCCAACAATATATTGCACACCCTAAAAAAGTTTCATTGCACCTTTGAAATGAGTATTACCTCACTAGCAAATATTGCAACAAAGATTTCACCTCCAATGTATCTTTTGATGTAAAATGCTTGTTACAATTCATGAGTTTAAATATCTATTGGATATAACTAGTTCAAAAATTGAATGGTTAGTCCTTAATAGAGTATAGCTTATCTCAATTAAATTATCATGTGTCACTTATATGTGACAGTAGTTTTGGTCACATGGTCAAAAGTATCATGCTTAAATCTTCATTTAATAATTAGGACTAATAAACACCTTCTTTGTACATGCCATTTTGAAGGCCTTTCTAGAATCTAAATATTTAATATTATAATGATAAGATAATTTTTGTAACTAATTACAATAATTTATTGTTAGTATCCCAAGTATACTTATAATTAGTGATAAAAAGTAGGTATGGAAAAATGACTTTATTAGAATAGATTTTACCTCAAAGAAATAATCATATATATTTCCTTCACCTCATGATATTACTCTTGGTTAGATTTGTTCACATGGTCAAATGCCTATTTTCTTAAATCATCATTTATTAACTAGTACCTATGCATGTATTTGTCAATATGAAGTTAAATTGCTTTAGCATTCTATGCCAGTTTATAGCTCAAACATTAGGTAGAATGATGAGGAAGTAAATAAATCTAATGTGCTTCTTTTTCTTCTTTGTCCTCGATAAGAAATGCAACACCATTATATGTAATACTTGATCTCAATTGTCTTCTTTTACAATGATAGTTTGCTGTCTAAAAAGTTTCAAAGTTTTCAAATGGGAAAGTAATGGCTTGTTTTTCGACCGGGATGTATCGAGTTTCTTGAAGCCTTATTTGCAAGATTCCAAGTGGGAGTTTGGTCAATAGCTTTACATAAGAATGTCATGGTAGTTATTAAGTACTTGAAGATTCATGCAAAAAGGAAGTATCCTTTCTTCATGATTTGGGGCCAAGAACAATGTCATAGACATCGACTCAAAATTATATATAGGCCAGATAATATGGGAGTAAAAGCAATGTTCAAGCCTCTGAAGTATGTATGGGATCAATATGGAGATGTATGTCAGCATACCAAGGCTATTCTCATAGGTGACAATCCTTACAAAGTATGTCCAAATCCTATTGAAAACTTCATTTATCCAAAAATATTTGATATTCATCGTGGAGACTTTATCTTGATCAAAGAACTTCTACCATATTTGACTTGCTTAAGCAAATACCATGATGCATGTGAAGTCATCAAATTTGATCCATATGGACAGGAGCCAGTTCAATATGGACATGAATTGTATGTACAATTCAAGGTTGTCATTGATGAATGGATGAGTAGAAAAGGATGGTATTTTGTCTTATCATCAACAATGTACAAGACCATGATTAATCATTATGGTAGATATAATTTAACCTCCAATTACTTCTTGCTTCAAGAGACAATCTATTATACAAACATCCTCAACAAATGCCTCACCTCATCTATCTCTAACATTGAATAGCTCCTCACAATTATCCAAATTGAAGCAGACTCCTTTAGTCTCTACTTTGAAAGATATGGAAGCAATGCAACTTGCTTATGAGTTAGGATATCACAAACATTTCATAAATGATAATGTAGCTAAACGTTTTATAAAAAATCTACAAAAGTTGTATTTTTTCAATATACATGATGTAATAAGGAAGTGACTCTATATGGACTAATTTTGACTTCCATAATAAATATATCCCTTGCATTAAGGGCTTTTGCATGGCTATGAAATATATGCTTGTTAGAAATTTAAAGTGTTTTATGTAGTTATCATGGTGTTTCTAAACACCACCAATATCAATGAGAGAATCTACTTAATATTTTTTATTCTTTCAATAATATTAGTTAATTGTATTGAATTTTTTAATAAAGTGATTTAAGTCCAATTTTGTACTTTATGACCATCTATTATACAAACATCCTCAACAAATGCCTCACGTAATCCATCTCTTACATTGAACAGCTCACAATTATCCAAGTTGAAGCAAACTCCTTTAGTCTCTACTTTGAAAGATATGGAAGCAATGCAACTTGCTCATAAGTTAGGATATCACAAAAATTTCACAAATGGTAGTGTAGCTAAACGTTTTGTACAAAATCTACAAAAGTTGTACTTTCCCAATATACATGATGTAACAAGGCAATGACTCTATATGGACTAAATTTTACTTCCATAATAAATATATCCCTTATATTAAGGGATTTTACATGGCTATGAAATATATGCTTGTTAGAAATTTAAAGTGTTTTATGTAGTTACCGTGGTGTTTTTGCACACTACCAATATCAATGAGAGAATCTACTTAATATTTTTTAATCTTTCAATAACATTAGTTAATTGTATTGGAATTTCTTATAAAGTGGTTTAAATCTAATTTTGTACTTTATATCTTAGCTAACAAATAAGTCTTAATTAATAATAACATCTATATCTATTTTTAAAAAAGCACAAACCATTGGTCAAAGTTAAATCTTTGGTCTTAGAAAATTTATAAACTTCTAGCTTGGTATATAAATCTTCATTTCATGATATGAAAGTTCATTTAGCTATTCAAAGTGTTAAGTTAGTTGATTTTGTCCAAAGCCAATATCCATCTTGTCCATATATTGTTAAGATAGATTGAAATTTTGAACAAAAAACATTTATATATCATACATATACATTAAAAAATGCAAATGAGTGAGCAATTATTTAACATACTTGTGTCTATTGGTTTACACAAAAAAAAAGAACCATCACATCATAGGTTATCCAAACTTACTACTATATGGTATTAGATCAAGTTATTAAACCACACCTAGTTGTGACTCTTTTAAGGCCATAGTTCATGAAACTTATACATGTCACTTTAAATGATGTTATATCTAAATGAAAAAACTCATATTATAATATCTTCAAATCCATAACATTATAAATTTTGGCCATGATAACATATCTTCATAAAATGTTTAAGGCTCTTCTATTCTAAATTCTCTCTACACCTTCAAACCTTTGTATTCTTACATTAAACTTGAAAATTTCTTAGATATATCCTAGCTAAGTCTCCTTGATATTTTCACCACCATACAACATCGCATCTTGTTAGTATGCTAGAAAAGATAGAGGTGAAATCCAAATCTCCTAATGGCCACATAGCTTACACTTTATCATTTAAGCTCTCAAGATGCGTGATCTAATATTTGTAACATACAAAGTGCCCTTTAAAGAAAAACATAAACATAGTGCTCTCTTTCATTCACAAAAGTAAGACATTCATTAAAAGTGGGACTTGGGAAATTCCTAAAATCTCTAATATGGTGTTTCTTTCTATTTCTCTCCCTTGGTATTTGTTCAAATGTTTTAGGAAATTTTCTTGGGATTAAATAAAAATTAAATTAATTTTATGTTATTACTTTGAACATTATTAATATAAAATATGATGTGTCTAACTTTATGTAAATTAAACATGTTGACAATGTATTAAGTTATACAAATATGAGACAAGGAAAATATTTTTAAGAGTTTATGGATTTTTGGAATATTAGTTGATTTGTTTTGAATGTTTATTAATTAATAAATAATAAAATCAATTTATTATATAAGGGTAGAGAAGAGATAATTTAAAGGGAATTTAAATGGAGATGTGCAGATAGATCTATTGGATCTATGTTCTGAAGTTAATTCTCTAAGGGATAAAAATCCTAGGTTTAGTTTTTTAGTGTCCAGTATAGAGATAGAGATGAAGTGTGAGAATAAGTAAGTTTATTATATTAGTTAGACTACTACGAACGAGTGTCATAACTATTGAGGAAGACTAGAATAAATCATAGAAATTAGTTACCAATACCACCTATTCAGTGCAACAACTCCTAGAAGTTGTCTTGACAACTTGGTTAAAAGTGGCTTGGTCTTTGGCTAGTCAGAGACTGCCATAAAACAAGCCTATGCTCTCCCCCTCTAGAGTCTCGAGCTCTATGTTGTCGGTTCAACTAATGTTGTGTATACATCTGATATACTATTACCATCTTTTTATGTTAATTCAATGCAAATGCAGTCATAGTTATTGTCTTTGGAGGATGGTCCAGCAATCCAACAAGAGGAAAAAGAAGGATGTTACATTGAGCATAGTGTTCTAAGACTTGTAGTAGAGAAAAAGGGGTTTTTGCTAATCTTTGTAGAAGTGATAAGTTGTAAGGAAAGTTAGAGGGGGAGAGAGGGATTAAAGCTTTGATAGGGATGGTAAGGTCAAGACATTTAAAGGTATTGGCTCAGATAGCTAGGGGTGTAGCTAGTTTTGTAAGATGCGAGTCCAAAGCAGTACAACAGGAAGGGAAAGTATTGACAATTAGTTGGCACATAAAGATTACTCTTTGTCATCTTGCTCAGCATGAAGTAAATGTTAAAGATATGGTTGTCTGTTGGAAGAAATTTTATCTTATAGTCTTGTTGAGCTCATTGCTCATAATCTTATTGACAAAGCTGCCAATGCTCAAGAACAAGAAAGACATGGAATTTGGGAATAGTTGGGAAGAGTTTATGCATGTCTTGGAATACTTGCCATCACGTGTACCATCGTCGGATTACTATATGCTTCCTCATAACTCTGGGCTTAATCATAGGAAGAGTTTAACCTTAAATGGTTTAAAGGGAATAAAATGAAATGGATTTTGAAAAAAAAAAGGAAAAAAAAAAGGTTGCAACCATGATAGAGAGTGCGCACCTTCTTGGAAAGGGATTTGTAGCGGAGAGCGGGAGAGACAACGACAATGATCAGATAACAAAAACAACTTGCTCAATGCCTGAAATCAATCAATGCCATCATCGTGTTCATCAATCTAGTGATTGTTTCCTTTATGATTATCACCATGATCTTGGTTTGGATCTTGTTTAGAGAGAAAATATCAAACAGAATGATCAGTGCATGAAGAGAAAAGGCACCTTCTGGAAGTGTTTATCAAAGAGCAAGAGAGAAAGGGTGCTATCAAGGGAATCAATGATTTGAACAAGGAAGGCAAAACAAAGTTGTGAGAGAGCATGGATAATACATAGAGACATTAGCAGAGCCAAATCCAATGCTAATTTCTCTTTTTATTCTCCATTGCTCTCTCTTTCCTATAATGGCCAACTTGGAGCTTCCATGTACTTGGGTAAACTGAAGTTGTAGGCTTGTAGAAGAATTTTCCAGCTTCCAACCGCCTGGCTTCACGTAGGATTTTGTACATAGATGGCTCAGATCTTGAATTAGTCTCCTCTCTCTTCATTCATTGTCACCTATGTTTTAAGAGAAGCCATGCCTTATTTCTTCCATTAAGCTTTTACTTAAAGCTTAAGTTTTAGCTCATAAGGGATGGGGAGTCTCAGGAAAGGGGAAAGTCGATAGCTTGTTGTTTGAGACAAAATCGCTTAGCTAGACTGTGGGACATGCACTTCCAAGGACGTGATTACGATCCACGTGTTACCAACTAAGTGCTTCATTTAGTTTAACAAAAATAAGTAGTATGTTCCAATTTTCTTAGGTTGAAATTTTTATATGATGTCTCAGAGCTAATTTCTCAATTTGATTGGTTGTTAATGTTTTTCGATGCTTGATTTAATTTTTAAAAATCCAAAATGCTAAAAATGCTTGAAAATTACTCTAAAACTAAATATGAAAATTTTTATAAAATTTTGGAGTGAATATTTACCCAATCTAATATTTTTTTAATAAATTTAATATCATGAAAGTTTGGTAACTCTTTTGAGAATTTTTATAGATGGCTTAATATGTTTTAAAATTCAAAAAGTAATTATTTTAAGAAAAAATAAGAGTTTTTAATGATGAAAATTTATGTTTTTATAACAAAAATTTATGATATTTAAAGGAAAAGTTAAAAAATACAATTTCTAAATTTTAGTGACTTTTTAAAAAATTGTAAAGAAAAAATCAATTTAATGATATTTTCTAAGAAAATACTCACCTGAAATGTTATGTTTATGAATTTATATAAAACAAGAATATATGCATTACGTCAATTAGTGCCACATGGAGACAAGGGAAGTGTATGGGTATTCTTGGTCAACATTACTATAGGAAAATTTGCTAGGATTTATCAAAAATAATTAATAAAGAATAAATTATTGTTAAAATATTAAATATAAAAATTCTACAATAACACTGAAATTCAGTTGGTCAACTTGATGGCATGAGGGAAAACCTCATCATCTATGTTGGAATCTTACATGCTATTCCTCTAAACATTGCTTAGGTGATCAAGAAAGTAAAGAGTGGAGGGTCATTAGAGTAATTTATTAATTAAGGGGAGATATTGGGTTTAAAATGAATTGTATATGTGTATGCATAAGCATGTGGAAAGAACTTGTTTTTATCTTGATTGATGTTTAGTTTAAAGAGAGGAGAGAATGAAGTTTTTATTGGAAAATGAGAATGAAGTATTTATTTGAACGTTAAAGAGCAATGACATATTGCACAATATGGAGAGGGTTTGCGCTTTAAAAAGGAGAATTAAATTTTATGGTTTGTGGAACATTAGTTGATTTTCTTTGAATGTTTTTTGATTAAATAAATAAAAGGAATTAATTTTATAAAATGTGGAGAAGAAGACAATTAAAAAGAACTTAAATAGAGATGTACTGATAGATCCATTTGATCTATATTCTGAAACCAATCTTCCTAAAGTTAAACAAATTTCCTAGATAAACCACCACGAGTATAACAAGAGCAAATTATGAGGAGATGCCCCTAAAAGATGGGGGGAAACCATATCTATCCTAGGCTTAGCATTCTAGTGCCCAATCTAGAGACCTACCCATTAGTGACTATGGAAAAGGGAAACAAAAGAACCGAGTAGACTTGCTTAGTTCTTAGGCATTGAGTGATATTAGTTGGACTACTATGGCAAAACACTGTCATAAATACCCGGAAGGCTAGATAGAGTTATTGAAATTAGTAACAAATATCACCTAGCTAGTGCAACAACTCTTAGTGGCAACCCAATTAAAAGTGGCTCAATCTTTGGCCAGTCATTTTTTTGGTGCATTTGCTGAAGGTTAGAGCTCGGTTGATTTTGTGGTACCTCTTTAACTTCCCTCTTCCTTCTTTCTCAAACTCTCTTTGTCTATCCTTCTTCTTGCTCTATCTTTGTGCAAAAAACTATGGACCTTGAGTGTGTAGAGGAAAAGGAGGAGCCACCTAATCTCATCTCTTGGTTAGTGTGGGATTGTCTTGAGTCTTTTTTGTATGTGCATTTTTAGTGCAAGATAGGTGTATTTGCAAGTTTCATGATGAGGACCAAATCTCCAAGCATATACTTTGTTGTGCTCAGTTACCTTGGTTTTGTGCTTCTTGGTGTACTACAGTCATTCTTGGTTCAAAGCTCACAGGATAATCGAGATTATAGTCACTAGGTTGGCACAAAATAGCTCCCACTGCAAACTTTGATGCATCAATGTGCACGTGGTGGCAATGCCATTCTTAGACACCACATACCCTAGATACATCCATATTTTACCCTCTGAACTAGCACTTCAAGGGGTTCAGGAAAAAATTATATAGCCTAGACCACTCAAAGAGTGCACGAAGTTTATCTAGGTGTTCCCTCCAATTGGAGTGGACACATAGATTGTCAACAAAAATCTCCAATTCTCGCCTAAGCATGTCTCTGAAGATGGCGCACATGAGGCACTGAAAGATAGCTAGTGCATCCGTTAGCCCAAATGGCATGACTATATAGGCAAATATGTCCCATTCAATCACAAATGTTGTCTTATGTCTATAGTGAGGATGCACTTGCACTTGGTTGTAGCCTAAGAAGCCGTCCCAAGAAACTGTAAGCTTCCTTCCACGCTACTTTTTCAAGCATGTGCTCCATGCAAGGTAATGGATAGTCATCCCTCTTCATTGCAACATTGACCTTTTTATAATTCACATGCACTCGAATATTCTCATTCTTCTTCAGGACAATCAGTATAGGTGACATCCAGTTCATGTGCTCAATCTCGTAGATGAATTTGGCCTTCAATAGCTTATATATCTCCTCCTTAACAGCACGTGCATGCTTCTGATTCATTGGGTATGGTTGCTACTTTACTAGCATTGTATCAGGAGTCATGGGGATATTATGATCACAACCCTCGAATCTACTCCTTTTAGTTCGCCAAGCAAACACATCTATGTACTCTTGTAGAAGAGCGATGAGATTAGCCTCCTCTTTTTCAATTAGGTCCTTGGCTATGAATAGGAGTCGAGGCTTTTCACCTTACCCCGCTAAGTTGGCTTCCTTGACCTTGGCAGGCCCCTCTATTGGTTCACTTGCATGTCCTTATCTCTTAGCTCCTAGTAAGATCACCACTCTGTCGCCATTTTTGAACTTCGTGAAGTGCTCCAGTAGATCTTGGGGCTTACTTTTCTCTTTAGCTTCTGACTCCTTTGATTTCCTCCTCTTTTCCTACTTCAATCGCCTATGCCTTAGGTGGATCGGTAGGTCCCCTTTGGTACATTTGGTCTTAGGTGGTCGGGGTATCTCTAGATCTCTCTCTCAGAGCTCACTTTCGATTTGGAGTTAAATTGACAACCCTCACTAGAAGAAGGAGTTTCCTTGATGGAGGTCGTAGCTCTGAGGTCGATTCAATTCTAAAGGGTGGTGCAGTACTTGGTTGAACTAATCTAGCTCACTCATAGTCCATGACACCTAGGTGGTCCTGCATTCCGTCCTAAAGACTACTCTTTCAACCCTAAAGGCGTTGGATTTCTAGGGCTTGGAGTCCACTCGTACCTATTCAATCACTCAACCATCCATATCATACTCTGTTGTACCGGCCTCTTCCCCACTTTCTTCATTCATAGAATAGTAGGCTTCATGCTCATCATTCGAATCACATTTTGATTGATCATCATCTCCTAGGATTTTTCTCTCAGCCTTCTTTTCATCCATGATTAGTGTCCAATTGTACAACAAGTTCAAGTCATACACTTTGGTCCATTGCCACTTTGGGTTGTCCATGAGGCCCTTGAGAGGTTTGATATTGGCAGCTGGGTTACCAACTAGATCTCTTGTCAAAAGTATTTAAGAATCCCCTAAAGTTAAAGTCTGTTAGATGGGACATGGAAGGGGACAAGTGTTGGTCGACTGCCAAAGCTCCTGGCCATCATGCAAAATGGTACTAATGGTGGGACTTTGTGGGACTCGCTGGCTATCCTTGTGGCCTGTTTGTAATCCTTCTCATCAACTGAGAACAATAGATCAATGGTGGCTAGCACATGCATCCAATCTCACTTATCCTCGAGGTAAGGGATATACTTTATTAGTGGCCTATAGGAATTGCTGACTTGTGAGTCCTCTTTCAAGATAGCAAAGATGGCATCTAAGTTGATTGGCGTGGTCTTCCAAGTATCCATCTTGACTCTTATAGCTTCCAATCTATTGCCTAACAATATTATACCATTTCCTCAGTCTTCTATCACTTGTGCATTTTGCATCGATGGTTGGTCTACTAGGATGTCGTAGTCCACTCCCTTCATGACTATGAAGTTCATTGAGAACTGGACTTCTGCTATCTTCAAGGGCTAGTATTTCAATACTCCAAATGGTCTAACCTTCATTCTGTTAACTAGTGTAACATTTAACATAGTGGTCTCCATAGGTGGGTTACCCCAAGCTTGCAAGACTGTATGTCTGAGCACACTGACTCCCACTATTGTAT
Source organism: Lygodium microphyllum (assembly GCF_053477565.2). Taxonomy (NCBI): domain Eukaryota; kingdom Viridiplantae; phylum Streptophyta; class Polypodiopsida; order Schizaeales; family Lygodiaceae; genus Lygodium; species Lygodium microphyllum. Next base: position 4,852,821 of record NC_141141.1, on the reverse strand, counting down.
CTACAATTCCCTTCCTTGTGTGGCATCTCCTAATGCATTAGTGCATCTTTGTGCCTTCTCAAAAAACATTTACATGCAAAGACTTAGGCATTGAGTTCAGGGTTGAGCTTGGTATGTGTGTTACTACATTATGGTCAGGCAAGTTGGTCATTCCGAGCTTCTCAATTCTTTCTACCCACTGCTTCAACCCTTGCCATAGCATTGGGTTCTACCTAAGTAGCTCTCCCAAAGGTAGTCACAGAGGCTGATATCAATGTCATGAGCAAGACACCAACCTCTTGCTTTTAGTTAGGCTCAATTATCTCGGTCCGGTCTACTTGCCTAGGCTTCGTCCATGCAGTGCTACATGGGGGTGGGGATGCGTCTCTTGATCTTAGCTGCATAGACAAGACTAGTGTGCTCATGCTAGAGAGCTAATCAATCTCATCTTCCATGATGGGTTCACCATCCTTGAGATGCTCTTGGGTTTCCTTCACCCTCTCCTTGACCTTATCCACTACCTCCAATTGGTGCCTCGAGTGGGGGTACTCCCCAATCTTGGCACTCCCATTTTCTACTATCATAGGAGTCGATGTTTCTACTTTTGCATTCGTGACTTGCTTCCCCTTCGGAAGTGTGGTGGCACTATCTATCTTAAGCATTACCTTTGTCTCAGCCCTCTCTTTCTCCATCTCCTATGGCTCTTCTTCCCTATTGAAGCTGTGTCAAGATTGCTAGGTCCAGGTAATGAGATACCGGTCTGCTTCGTTTGTGCTGGAATCATGACATTTAATGAGATTGAGGTGGCCTCACCATCAAGTGTCTCAACTCTAAATAGCACCAAGTGTATGGATGGCATGATTGCTAAACAAGTATAAGGTCAAAGCTTGAATCCATTGGTCCTGACAATGAAACCAAAATGTGGGAGCTTTTTACTCAACCGCTAAGACCCATGGACTGCTTATTGTTTCAAGCATTTCAAGCCAAGTGCAATGGCTACCTCTTGCATAGCCATGTGCACTCTTATACCTACGAGTGTAGTGAGCTTACATTCATGCCCGATTGAGTTGCCTCCTCCCTCAAGCTCTCTGGTAGCTCCACGATCCAAGGTGCAAGATCAAGCAAGCTCAATCCTCAAGCTCCAAGCTCCAAGCTCCATTTCCACACGCGCGACAAGAGAAGAGAAAAGAAGAGAAGAAGAAGAGATGAGAAGATGGAGAGTTTCTCCACCACGGTCCCTTACCCTCATACACACTCTCTCACACTCCTCTCAAGCACAAGCACAAGCAAGAGCAAGAAGAAGTAGAAGAGAAGAGCTAGTTTTGTCCATACACCAAAATGAGCTTCTTCGTTCACTTTTTGGCCTTTTTATATATGCTCTAATCCTCTTGGGTGCCCATCTCTTTTTTACATAACCAACCATTTTAGCCTAGTTCCTCTTTCCCTATTCCCTTCCTATTTACATTGTTTCTTCACCCATGCCCATCTATATTTACAAATTGCATATACAAATTTTGATGGAGCCCGTTTTTGGAGCCCCGAGAGGCGGTAAAGAGCCAATTTTCATGAAAAATCAAACGGTGGCAGATGGCCAAGCTAGAGTTTTCCTAGATGCATTTCGACGTCTGGAATCCAACACAAGTCTCGGTTCGTTGATCGGAGGTCGTTCGACCCCCCCATTTAATCCCCGCAAGGGTTGGAGTTGTAAAGCAACTATTAGATCCAGGAGCCAAAAAGTGTGTGCAAGGCCCAACTTTATAGATTTTGACATCACGAAGCTAGCTATCCAGTTGGATCGCGAATGGGAGTCCGTTTGTACCCCCAAACAGGCTGAAAACCCTTCCATAGTAGTGTGAATGTGAATTTTTTTAAAGTGGATATTTTATAAATGAAATGAAATGAAACTTTAAATGAAGAAAACATGAAAAAACATGTCGTGATGCAAGGAGGGACGTTTTTTGATTGACACCCCATTTTTTGGGGATATATGTGCTACTTGGATACTCAATCATATAGAGAGAGAAGGGGAGATCCTTGATCTATGGAGAGAGGGCAAGATTTTGATGGTAGCCACGTGCAATATGATGAAGGTGTCAAGATTGTGGGAGAGAAGGAAGGAGTCTCACTTGTAGCTTTCTTGCTTGCACAATGGGGGAATACACGCAGAGGTGGAGGCTGAAAACAGTTTTCCTCTTCTTAGTTGTGTAAGCCAAAAAGAACTCTAGTACAAAGAAATAGAAGAACCCTATATATGGGTCTCAAACCAAACTCAACTAACTAAGGTGGCATACTAACTGAGCCACGAACTAGAGTAGATAAGGATAGCTATCATGTAGCTATTATTCATGGCCGGTGTACCAACCGCGTCTGCAACAACTGACAAGTCGGTGACGTAAATACACAACGGTCACCCTGGCGTATCAGGAGTGGAGCTCGATATCTCAACACTCCCCCTCGAGCTCAATCCCAATTCCTGCACACCAAGCAGGTCTCTAAACTTGCGCAGCTTCTCTGCGTCCAATGCCTTCGTGAATATGTCAGCTACCTGATCCTCTGTGCTGACATAAACTAGATCAATAATACCTAGTAAAACCCTCTCTCGCACATAGTGATAATGCACCTCAATGTGCTTTGTTCTAGCATGATAGACTGGGTTATTTGCCAAGTGTATACTACTCATGTTGTCACAATAAATGACAATTGACCCATCTGTAGACTGATGCATATCATAAAGTAGCTTATGCAACCAAGCTACCTCACATGCAGCCATTGCTGCACCCCTGTACTCAGCCTCTGTGCTCGACAAGGCAACTGTAGGCTGTTTCTTGCTGCTCCAACTGACTGCAGCACTCCCAAAAGAGAACACATATCCACTGGTAGATCGTCTATCAGAAATACTACCAGCCCAATCAGCATCAGTGTATCCATGCAACTGTATCTGAACCCCAGTCTCATAAAATAGTCCATACTGCAATGTGGACTTCACATACCTGAGTATGCGTCTAGCCGCATCCAAATGTGGTTTCCTTGGAGCCTGCATAAACTGACTTACCAATCCAACAGTATAGCTCAAATCTGGCCTGGTAATAGTCATATAAATCAAACTTCCTACTATGCGTCTGTACATATTAGGGTCTTCTAGAAGCTCACCTGTATCTGTGCTCAGCTTCACATTCTGTTCCAAAGGAACTGAAATAGGCTTACAGCCTGTCATCCCATATTTGGACAACATGTCCAATCCATACTGCCTCTGCAAGAGCTGTATCCCACTTGGTGATCTAATCACCTCAATGCCCAAGAAATAACGCAGCTCTCCCAAATCCTTCATCTCAAACTTCTGCTTCAATAGCATTTTCACATGAAGGATATCTTCATCACTGTCACCTGTCATAATCAAATCATCAACATAAATGACAAGTAGCATAATACCTTTCTCTGTTTTTCTCACATAAAATGAGAAATCTGCCTTGGAAATCTAAAAGCCAATAGTGACAAGATACTGTCCTATCTTGTCAGACCATGCTCTAGGTGCTTGCTTCAAGCCATACAAGGCTTTCTTCAACTTGCAAACAAACTCAGGATGAACAGCATGCACACAACCTGGTGCCTGCTCCATATAGACCTCTTCTTGCAAATCACCATGCAAGAAGGCATTCTTTACATCCATCTGATGTAAAGACCATCCCTTTGATGCAGCCATAGCAACGTCTGCTCTTACGATTGCCATCCTTGCAACCGGACTGAATGTTTCTTCATAGTCAATGCCATATGTTTGTCCATACCCCTTGACTACTAATCTTGCCTTGTATCTGTTCACAGAACCATCTGCATTGTGCTTCACCTTATAAACCCACTTACAGCCAATTGCATTTTTACCTTTAGGCAAAGGTACCAATTCCCATGTAGCATTTGCTTCCAAGGCATCCATTTCTTCATCCATGGCTTTCTCCCATTTTTCTTTTCCCATGGCTTGCTCAAAAGAAGTGGGTTCTGGTTCCTGTATCACTTTAACCATATATGCATAGTGAATGGCTGTAAATCCATCATATTTCAGCCTATCCACAGGATACCTAGCTCTCGTAGACCTGCGCAAAGTAGGTTCACTCCCAGGTGCTCTCAAAACATCCCTGGTCTTCCTTACTCCAGGTGTAACAATAGAAGGAAAACCCAACTCATCATCAATGCTCTGTTCTGAGCCACTGGATTCACCATCCACATAAGAGTGACATGCATTCACATCAAACATGGGCTGATCAACCTTCTCTTTTCCTTTTCGTGATACCTGCATACCACTATCTGCATTGCTTTGAGAAGATTCTCCTGATCTCAATATGCCTGTCCATGGCGAAGAATGTGAACCACTGCTAGAGGACGCTCCAGGTCCACTAATATTTTGTGACTGCTGCTGTGAATTCTGTGCAGCATTACCATTTTGTGCATCTACATCATCAATCACATTTACTGGTTTATACCAGCTACTCATCTCATCAAAAACAACATCTCTGCTCACTGTAAACTTACGAGTAGAAGGGTTATAGCATCTATACCCTTTTTGCTGCAGAGAGTAACCAATAAAGATGCACTTCTCAGCTTTTGGATCCAACTTGGATCTCAACTCATCTGGCACATGTACATAGGCAATGCAACCAAAAATTTTCAAATGAGAAATATCTGGTTTCCTACCAGTATACCTCTCCTCTGGAGTCATTCCATGTATTGCTGCAGTGGGAGTCATGTTCATTATGTAGACTGCTGTAGCAACTGCTTCAGCCCAATAAAAATCTGGCAAGTCTTTTTCATTGAGCATGGCACGAGATACCTCTCCAATATGCCTGTTTTTCCTTTCTGCAATTCCATTTTGTTGTGGGGTATGACTGCATGAATATTGCTACTTTATGCCATGCTCCTGCAGGAACCTTGCAAACTCATTTGAGAGGTACTCTCCCCCTCCATCTGACCTTAGGCATTTTATCTGCAGGCATGTTTCTTTTTCAACCATAGCTTTAAGAGTTTTGAAATGCCCAAAAACTTCACTTTTCTTTTTTATAAAATACACCCAAACTTTTCTGCTATAGTCATCAATAAAAGTGACAAAATAATGACAGCCTCCAAGAGATGCAGCTTTAGTAGTCCACACATCAGAGTGGATTAATTCCAATGGCTTCTCACTCTCTTGAACATGTCTAGGAAATGGTTTCCTTGCCTGTTTTCCAAACTGACAGGCTTCACATACCTTATACATTTCTGCAACCTTGAATTTGGGCAATCCTGCAACAATATTTTGGGCTTGTATTGATTTAAGTCGCTGTACATTAACATGACCAATGCGTTTATGCCAGATATCAATATCTGCAACTACACCGGTCCCATGTGCAAACATTGCTGCACTCAATTCATACATGTCTACATCCAACGTAAACATTCTACCCTTCTTCTTTCCTTTTGCTATCAAGTGACCTTTATTTTTCATATCCTCAACAAAGCATCCATGAGGATTAAATCTGACCTGCAAGCCCTCAACCATTTGACCAACAGAAACCAGATTCTTGGTGATATTCAGGACATGAAATACATCGGACAGGTATTTCTTTTTCCCATCCTGCATAGACAAAGGAATTTTTCCAATCTGCACAATAGGATGTGCAGTATCATCACCAGTCTCCACAAATCCCAGTTTTTCCATTTTCCTTGCATCCTCCATCCATTCTGCATGATCTGTCATGTGGTTTGATGCACCTGAGTCAACATACCATACATCATTGCTTTCTTCTGCACTTGTCACAGAATTGTTCATGTGCTGCACCATAAACAAATGCTCATTTCTGTCATCACCCTGTCTACTAGAAGATGCATAATTCCCTTGTTGCAGTTTTCCATTCATGATGTCATTCTGCTTTTTATAGCAGTCTTTAGCCATATGACCCATTTTACCATAGTAGTAGCATTCAACATTACTGTTTGCATTTTGGCCTCTTTGCCATCCACCACAACCTCTTTGGCTCCCCCTGCCTCTAGAGTTACCACGTCCTCCTCCATAGGACTGGTTTTCTTGAGTTTGCTGCATATTATGATTTCTACCACGGCCTCCATATTGGCCTCCTCTACCTCTGCCTCTACCTCTTCCAGCATTTGAGTAGAAGACAGCTTTTTTTGAAGTTCCTCCTGAAGAAGATGCACCACCATTTCTCTGCTCCTCAGAAATTAGAAGAGCAATCAACTCCTCAAAATCAGGAAATCTTTCATGGACGGAAATGGATGTTCGGAACTGTGCATAATCCTTTCCTAGACCATTCAAGGTCACTGAGACTAAATCATCATCTTCCACTGGCGACCCAATGGAAGCAAGTGCATCTGCAATCTTCTTCACCTTCATGTGGTAGTCATTGATGCTCATACTTTCTCTTTGCACATTGTGCAACTCTTGCTTGAGCTGCATTTTCCTAGCTTGCGTATTTGTGCTATACATTTTTGACAAAGTATCCCATGGCTCCTTTGGCGTACTTGCATCCTAAATATGCACAATCATAGAGTCTGAAATGCTGATAGACAGCCAGTACATAACTTTCCTAGCTCTCTCATGCCATGCTTTAAATGCCTGCATTTGCTGTTGATTGGGAACATCAGGAAGAACTGGTTCTTCTTCATTTCCTGCAACAAATTCCCAATATCATTTTCCCATAAGGAAATTCGTCATTCTAAACTTCCATGCTTGGAAGTTGTTCTTGTCAAGCTTTTCAGTGACAATCTGTGAGAGAGAATCAAACGCCATTACAGAACACTGCAAAAAATTATGTCACTGCAAAGAACACAGCTTCAGCCTCACAAAGGCAAATCTGCAAAACTGACGAAAGTGGTATTTGACCACACAGTCACTTCCTAGTGACGATTTTGCATCAACAGGCAACAGGGATGATTCTGTAACTCCCAATGTCTCTGCGCACAAGCATACGATGCAATTTCTACAGTAACTTTTCACCGACCTGTAGAACAGTGGCTGCACAGCATAAAACTGGGCCTTTTCCTGAGTGCGTGCAGAAAACTTCCGCCTCCAAAACAGGCCCCGAAATGGCCTCAAATCAAAAAAACAAGGTCGCCAAGGGCTAAATCCCTTTCCCGCAGCATATACTGCCCTCTTGCTTCACCGCGAAGGGCGTCTCAACCTGAGACGATGCACTCCTGCACTTTTCGGCTGTGCTACCTGCAGAGATTTGCTCCCAAAATAGAAAATGAAAGCAACACTGCTCCTCTTACCAGAACACCGCGAGCTTAGCTTGCTTTCTTGAGCTCCTTACCACGAACAAGGCTCTGATACCATGTCAAGATTGTGGGAGAGAAGGAAGGAGTCTCACTTGTAGCTTTCTTGCTTGCACAATGGGGGAATACACGCAGAGGTGGAGGCTGAAAACAGTTTTCCTCTTCTTAGTTGTGTAAGCCAAAAAGAACTCTAGTACAAAGAAATAGAAGAACCCTATATATGGGTCTCAAACTAAACTCAACTAACTAAGGTGGCATACTAACTGAGCCACGAACTAGAGTAGATAAGGATAGCTATCATGTAGCTATTATTCATGGGCGGTGTACCAACCGCGTCTGCAACTGACAAGTCGGTGACATAAATACACAATGGTCACCCTGGCGTATCACGAGTGGAGCTCGATATCTCAACAGAAGGGAATGAAATTCTGATTTTTAGTATTTCTCTCTTCTCTTTCTCTCTCCTACATAGAGCCAATTCATGTGGCAAGAATCAAGAAGAGAATCGGGTGATAGATGCTTGTCTAGGTGGCACCGGATTGTTCCAAGAGGTTGAGGAGGTTGAAGACTGAAGTTCCATGCTGAAATCCATGGCTGGTTGGTCGATACATAGTCCCAATTAATTATTCAAGAAACCCGAAACACGGAAAAAGGCGGTATGCTCTATTTTATGAAAGAATTTTGCTTGTTTTTTTATCATTCATGATCTAAATGGTGTGCATATGGGCTGAAATTTTATTTCAATGTTCCTTGCATTATGTTTGAGGGCTGCAATCACTGTTATGTAGAAACTGTATTGATTTACAACAATTATAAATTTTCAAAGCTTGAAAAAACACTAATTTTGATGGAAATTGATAGTTTCTTTGATTTTGAGTGGGAAAAAATGAGTGGACATGGGATAAAATAAAGGAAAATGCTGAGTTTCAGTTCCGATGATGAGTCATTTTAAAAAAACCCAAAAATTACCTATTTTCTATTAAAATAAAATAGAAAAAAATAGAAGAAAAATAAAAAATGGATTTCTTGCGTTGAAAAAAAATGAAAAAATAAGATCTATGCATGTGTATGTCTGACAGGGCTGAAGCATGAGGTTAAGCCTCAGTTTGGCCCTTGTCCTTTGTGTTAAAGTGCATCTTTATTGCTTTTACATACAAAAAAGGACATTAAAAACCCTTTACACCTATACACCGCTGCAAAATTTAAACGGTGAGGGGGAGGATGATGTTATACATTAGGCTAAGCACTGAACTCTTTATGCATAACATTTAGAATGTTGTTTATTTTGGAAATAATGGATCTAGTAACACGAGGCTTGCCTTGGTGCTAGGTTCCTACAATGACGCATTGCATATTAGCGAAAATTCATTAAAAGGGTTGTTTTTGCACGACACATGGGCTGATTTTAAACCATAATTGTTTGTGCACAAAATAAATCATCCACCATTGCATGAATCATATATACATGGTATCTATTCTTAGTATGCATAGCACTTGGTTGAAGTATAAATGACCCACGCTGGAGAGAGTAAGGCACCCAAGCTATAGGTCTAGACGGTGGCTCCAAGGGGACGAGTAAGTGAGGACTGGTATATTCCTGAAATGATATAATATTGGTACCAAGAGCGAAGTCTATTTCATGTGTTATATGTGTTAGCGATGCATCGAGGGGCCAATCCCCAAGGTGTAGGAGGGTCGCAATGGGGCCACGACAATCAACCAAGGAGTGCCTCCTATGTTGTTTTACGTGGTGAATTACACCAAAATGTGTAGGGTCTCCCTCTGAGGAGTCTAAGAAGGTTAAGGGTTGGACTACAAAACACGATACAAATGCAAAATTTACATACGATGGCAGGGCAATGTGTCCTGTAGACACTTCTGACCACGAGGCCGGGTTGTCTTGTGCATGTTAGAGGTCCGGCTAGTGCTATAGCCAGTGCCGGCCCATTTTAGGTTCCATCAGTGGTGCATTTTCCAGGAGCTACCTATAAGTGGCGATCTCCAAATCTAGGTCGTGAAGGGACCTATGTTTATCATTTCCATTAGGAGTGTGCTAAGCTAACCATAAAATGGGGTTTGTTCAAGGATGGAAAACCTTGGCTTTCCCTATACAAAACTTACTGATGGACTTAGTTAGTTATGTAGAGCATGAGTCCTCTACAGGAGATAATTTAGGTGATGAGAAGAGTAACCAGTTAGTGCTTACCCCATCCTCTAACGCGATGGCATGGGCTGAGGTTTGCCTTGGTGTGGTCTCTACCCAAGAGAAATCATGTATAACCATCCATCAACCTAGAGGGCATGGGACCAGTATGTTGGAAGCTATGGCAATCATGGCATCGACAAGTGATTATCCTAAAACTGTAGTGCCATGGAAAAAACTCGACATACAGTGGAGCATAGTTATGGCTAAAACATCCCATGTGGTGGGGCATCATGCCAAAATTTTAGGTATCACAAGGATGTTAAAAGCCCTAGCTGTAAAGGGAAAACCATTGCTTAAAAGGGACGGTCCCCATGACCTAAATGCTAAGGATAAGTTTGCTTTTGACAAGGGGCAGAAGCTCCTAGATAAAGCCATCATGGAACTAAGGGGCAAGATATGGAAGATCCTCTAAGAAAGGATCAGAATGACATGCTAAGATCTATAGGACTCCCTAGACCGCTCTGTGATTTGGCAGAAAGGGATGGCAAAGATAATATTAACCTCCCTACACTAATAAAGGTAGAAATGGAAGAGGTTGGAGACCCTAAGACGCTGTGGTTAGGTTATGATTATGAGGATTTTAATGCCCCAGTGACTAAATGCCCTCCTCCTTATAAGGATCTCCCAGTGTTTCATGGGCTGGTTAATGAGGATCCGATGGTACATTTACGAGAATACGGCCTAACTTGCCTTGCAAGTGGGTTTAATGATATTCATCGAATGCTTGTATTCTCAAGTACCTTGAAGGGAGAAGCTAGGAAATGGTACTGGAGCCTCCCAAGAGGGTCGATTAAATCCTTTGATGAGCTATGTGATACGTTTTTAGATAAATATGAGAAGAAGGTGCCTATGACCCAAGTTCTAGGGCAGTTGATGCAGATTAGGCACGAGTCCTATCCTTCTGTTAAAGAATACACTAGAGCCTTTGATGATCTTTTGAGGCTTTGGCCAAGAAGAGCTACTGCATTGCCAAGTGATGTGCTATGTGAGCTCTTTTTGAGTGGCTTAGAGATTAACATGCAAATCCAAGTGGGAATGAGGAATCCTAAGTCGTTGAAGGAAGCAAAGATGCATGCCATTGATTATGAGGAACATATTTAGAGATTTTGGGAAAACTTTTGGAGTTTTTTCCACTTAGTACAAGTGCATCCTAGCTTCCAACCATTTCTACAAGGAGATAGCTCACTTGTTGATACCAAGGCAACCTATGAGGAGAACCTTGGTAGCCAAAATCTCCAAGCAGAAAATGGCAATAGTAGGGATAATATACCCCTTGGGGATGAAAAGATTCCAAGCCTAGTAAGTCCCATCAAGGCTTGCAATGCTCCCATGAGAGGTAGTTGTGATGGCGGCATTGATAGGACCATCGGGCCTATGAGTATGAATAAGTGTTCTATAAGTGGTCCTAGTTGTGCTGCTAGTAAGGCTCTTGAGAAGCCTTTTCAGTTTAGTGATGAATCATGCTTTCAAGTAGATGCTATTCCTTTTAGTAAAAGCATGGTTCCTATGGCTAAGCAGTTGTAGAGTGGACAAAAGCAAGTAAAGACCTCTCGTATGAAGAAGATGCATGATGCCAAAGGTCCATCTATACTAAATAGAAGTCATAAGGATGTGAGGCCATCTAGCTATAGCAATAAATCCACAATGATTCCATTGGACCAATGTGGGCAATCAAGGCAGCCTAAGAATGCAAGAAGGGATGTGAGATGGGTTTGGAAACCCAAGATCTCTCAAAATGTGGCTGATGTGTTAGATACAAGGTCAATAACACCATGCACATATATTGTGATCAATTCCCATGTAGGTGTACGTCTGACAATATGCACCGCCCTAGGATACAGTCATGTGATGGGTCTTGGTTTGAAACCCTACCTAGTTTCGGTTGCAACACTGACTTATGTCAAAACCCAAATAGGGAAGGTTCGAAAGAGCACCAAGTTGTGATTCTTTTTGTCGAAGGAGCCTCTAAGCCACTTGAATGACCAATTCATTTGGATGACAATAAACATAGGGCATGCGAGCCCAATGACGTCATTCACCTAGCCAATGATATCCAAGGAAGGATAGGCCATATCGAGGTTATATCAGTAGAAAGGCTTGGGCTAGTGGATTTACAAAAGCCTAAGATCAAGCCTTGAGCTGTGTGGCATGAGTAGCATGGGGCTCGCCGTCCAATTGTTGCTATCCTTGGTATCCTAGTTAGTTTGATAGGATGTGATGTATATGTCAAGACGACCATGTATTGCATGGATAAGAATGACCTATCCATCTTTAGGCCAGGAGGGCGAGCTAGTTTGCAATGAAATGTGCTATTTCTTTAGGCCAAGAGGGCCCTATATCTGTTTGGTGCAAGTACAGTTAATGGTTTTTTGTTGTACTGATTGCATCATACAAGTTGACCAAGTCGCTGGAGGGAGCCTTTGCTGCGAAGGAGCTTCTTGTGGCCATTCCAGGTGGTTTCGTCCCCTTTCCGAGTATTTTCCCTTCAGCACTTAATGCTATATGTGCATGTAAGGGTTACTTTCTTTTGTTTGTTGGGGACCGGCACTCGAGGCATGAAGTCCCAGGTTTAGGCTCTGTATGTCTAGGGGAGGTCTGAGTAGTCATTGCCTCCTGCAAAGGCATTAAAAGCATTGAAAGACCTATTCTAGAAGGCAATTCTAGTCCTCCTGTTCTACTGACCTGCTAGTTGGCCATTCTAGGAGTTCCTGTTAATTGTGAGGCAGTTAGAGAAGCCTATTAAAATAATGATGGAAAAAGGCAAAACAATAAATATCTGAAAGACAATATATGAATATATGCAGGTGTGTAAAAAGGGGGTCTAACCCCTATAAAAATAAAAATGGAAAGAAAGAAAAAAATCATTGAGCTATTGTTTATCACCTTGCGAAGGCCTGGCAGGTTCTTGGGGATGAGACAAGACTCGAAGCCGATGCCTTGTCTTCCGAGGGGTGGCATCTAGCTGATAAACAAAGAATAAAAGAAGGTTGGAGAAAAAATAAAAGTGAGCATTAGAAAAAGATTCACTGTCGCCTTGCGAGGGCTTGGTAGGTTCTTAGATACCGAGACAGGACTTGAGGCCAATGTCCTATTCTCCTTGGGTCAGTACACTCAACTCCCTCCTTTTATCATGCCCGAGTATGGAAAAAAGAGGCTAAAGAGCAATGTGCTCAAAGATAATAGTTCTTGATCAGGCTATAGGAGTTCTCGCATAGTAGAAGCTCAACGTTGAGTTGTCCTTAGTTAGGTAAGTAGTTCAGACCACCACTTAGGATGACCTCTTTAATAGTTCTTTTTCGCTTGTCTATGTTGTAGCAATTGGTTAGTGACTAGCTTGGGTTTTCTGTCAGATTATGCTAGACCTCCTCCTCGTAGATTTCATGCCTTAATTTTGACAGGGGGTAGGGTGAGAGCTATAATGTGTTTTGTTGTGTATCTATTTTGTATCAGCTTGATGCTCTTTGTGGTTGTGTTTATTTGCAGATCTATTCATGGGATTCGACGGGCTGAGTCGCCCTATCCCGTGGTCGCCAATGAGAGCTGGGTTTAGGAGCCGATTTGAACCTGTTCTCAAAGCAATGGAGCCCATTTTTGGAGCCAAAAAGTGTCCAAGAGACAGTAAAGAGCCAATTTTTATGAAAAATCAAATGGCGGTGGATGGCCAAGCTAGAGTTTTCCTAGATGCATTTCGACATCATGAATCCAACGCAAGTCTCAGTTCGTCTATCGAAGCTCGTTTGACCTCCCATTTAATCCTCGCAAGGGTTGGCATTGTAAAGCAGCTACTAGATTAGGAGCCAAAAAGTGTGTGACAGAGCCCATATTTATAGATTTTGACGTCACGAAGCCAGTCGTCTAGTCGGATCGTGAATCGAAGTCCGTTTGCAATCCCAAATATGTTGAAAACCCTTCCATGATAGTGTGAAAGTGGTTTTTTTAAAGTTGACATTTTGTAAATGAAATGAAATGAAACTCTTAATGAAGAAAACATGCAAAAACATGTCGTGATGCAAGGAGGGGCGTTTTTCGATTGACGCCCTACTTTTTGGGGATGTATGTGCCTCTTGGATGCTCAATCATGTAGAGAGAGAAGGGGAGATCCCTGATCTATGCAAAGAGGGCAAGATTTTGATGGTAACCACGTACAATATGAAGAAGGGAATGAAATTTTGATTTTTAGTCTTTCTCTCTCCTCCCTCTCTCTCCTACATAGAGGCAATTCATGTGGCAAAAATCAAGAAGAGAATCGGGTGATGGATGCTTGTCCAGGTGGCACCGGATTGTTCCTAAAGGCTGAGGAGGCTGAAGGCTAAAGTTTCATGCTAAAATCCATGGCTGGTTGGTCGATACACAATCCCAATTAATTATTCAAGAAACCCAAAACACGCAAAAAGGCGGTATGCTCTATTTTATGAAAGAATTTTGCTTGTTTTTTATCATTCATGGTCTAAATGGTGTACATATGGACTGAAATTTTATTTGAACATTCCTTGAATTATATTTAAGGGCTGCAATCACTGTTATGTAGAACTTGTATTGATTTACAACAATTATACATTTTCAAAACCCAACAAAACACTAATTTTGATGGAAATTGATAGTTTCTTTGATTTTGAGTAGGGAAAAATGAGTGGACATGGGATAAAATAAAGAAAAATACTGAGTTTCAATTTCAATAATCAGTCATTAAAAAAACAAAAAAATACCTATTTTCTATTAAAATAAAATATAAAAATATAAAAAAAGAGAAAATTGGATTTCTTGCATTGAAAAAAAATGGAAAAATAAGATCTATATATGTGTATGTCTGACGGGGCTGAAGCATGAGGTTAAGCCTCAGTTTGGCCCTTTTCCTTTATGTTAAAGTGCATATTTATTGCTTTTACATACAAAAAAATACATAAAAACCCTTTACACCTATGCACCGCTGCAAAATTTAAACGGTGAGGGGGAGGATGATGTTATACATTAGGTTAAGCGCTGAAATAATAAAAAATCTGATTGTTCTCTTTATGCATAACATTTAGGATGCTTTTTATTTTGGAAATAATGGATCTAGCAGCACAAGGCTTGCCTTGGTGCTAGGTTCCTACAACGACGCATTGCGTATTAGCGGAAATTCATTAAAAGGACTGTTTTTGCACAACACATGGGCTAATTTTAAACCATAATTATTTTTACACAAAATAAATCATCCACCGTTGCATGAATCATATACACATGGTATTTGTTCCTGGTATGCATAGCACTTGGTTGAAGTATAAAATGACCCACGCTAGAGCGAGTAAGGCACCCAAGCTGTAGGTCTAGACGGTGGGTCCAAGGGGACGAATAAGTGAGGACTGGTATATTATTGGAACGATACAATATTGGTACCAAGAGTGGAATCTATTTGATATGTGTTATATGTGTTAGTGACACATCGAGGGGCCAATCCCCAAGGTGTAGGAGGATCGCAGTGGGGCCACGGCAATCAACTGAGGGGTGCCTCCTATGTTGTTTTAGTAGTGAATTACACCAAAATGTGTAGGGTCTCCCTCTGAGGAGTGTGAGAAGGCTAAGTGGACTACAAAACACGACACAAATGCAAAATGTACGTATGATGACAGGGCAATGTGTCCTGTAGATGCTCCTAGCCGCGAGGCTGTGGGTTGTCTTGTGCATGTTAGAGGTCAGCAGCTAGTGCTATAGCCAATGCCAACCCATTTTAGGTCCCATCAGATTCGCTTTGATCTCTCAATCCTATCCTACTCTGAATGCAATAAAAATCACAACTTAAGTACTAAAATGATTTATCCTACTTGCCAAATCATCAAAACCCAAAATAATTACTTGCATTGAAGATTAAACTCCAAAATCTCCTACCTATATTAAACACTGGTTTGGGGATGAAACCCTACTTTGACGCTCAATTTGAAGCATGAAAGTGCTCAAGCTTGAATCTGTTGGTCCCAGCAACGGAACCAAAATGTAGTGGAAGCTCACACTCAACCACCAAGACCCCCGAACTACTTATTTTTCAAGTGTTTCAAGTGAGCTCTAATGATTATCTCTCACCTAGCCAATGCGCCTCCAATCCCACGGGTGTAGTGAGCTTACCTTGATGCCCGAATGAGTGGCCTCCTCCCTCAAGCACTCTAGTAGCTCCACGATCCTAGTTGCAAGATCAAGAAACCTCATGCCTCCTCCTTCGAGCTCCATCCTCCATAGCCATCCGCGAGTCAAGAGAAGAGAAGAGAAGAGAAGAAGAGAGGAGAGAGCTTCTCCACTACGGTCCCTCACCCTCACCCACTCACTCCCTCTCTCAAGCGCAAGCACACACAAGCAAGGAAGAGAGAAGAAGAGAGGAAGAAGAAGCCACTTTAGCCACACACCAAAGAATGAGCTTCTCATTCACTTTTTGAGTTTATATATAAGCCCTAAATCCCTTGGGCACCCATCCCCTTTTTTACATGACTGGGCATCTTGCCGAGGTCCTCTTTCCCTATTCCCTTCTTGTTGCCTAATTCCTTCACATCGATGTCCATCTAGATTTTACAATTTGCACAGGAGGGAGCCTAGCGCTCTTTTACAAAATTTTGGTGATGCCTTTGCATTTTAAAATTCTCCTTTACCTTTGACTTGACCTTTTGCACTTTTGGCCTTTCCTTTTTTCGTGTTATTCCCTATTTTGAATTTTTGTTTTTTCCATCTCACATTGAGGTTAGCAACAACTTAGTGCACCTACACATCAAACACACCCCAACCATGCATGCACACTAAACACACATGAGGGAGTGGATGGGCAACTACATGATGGACATGATCATGGCAATGATTATTATTTTGATCATCATCGTACACTAAACACACATGAGGGGATGGATGGGCAGAGCTACATGATGGACATGATCATGGTAATGATGATTATTATGATCATTGTTGGGAAGTGCAACATGTGTGCCATATTAGATGTGATATAAGAGCAAACATGCTAAAAGCTATCATTGAAAATGATTTTGGTGGGAATGATGTTCAATCCACAAACTCCTTGCCCCCCATCTCTCTCTTATGATGAATGCAAGATTTTGCAAGGATGGTGCAAGTATTCTTTGGGGGGATAAGCAAAGGAGATTATCTCTCCCCCCTTCTTGATGGCACAAGTATATGTCATGAGGGTGACAAGAGTGGTTGCAACTATATAGGTGAGGCATAGATGCAAGTGAGATATTGATCTTGGTATCTTTCTCCCCTCCCTCTCTATATTGAACAAAGTGAGTAGCATGTTAGGTTTCTTGTAAATTTTTCTCCACCTATTTTATATATATATATATATATATATATATATATATATATATATATATATATATATATATATATATATATATATATATATATATATAGAGAGAGAGAGAGAGAGAGAGAGAACAAGGTGAGTAGTATATTAGGTTTTTAAAGGTTTAATTCCTTCTTCTCTCAATAATTGGCATGGAAGAGCAATATATTAACTATTAATACAAGTACTTCACGATGGTTTTAGGGTCTCTCATGGTCTGTTTTTTAAGGACTCAACTAGCCATGAATCATATTGCCGCATAAGACATGCACCAAGTAGTGAAATATGTTAACCAATAGTAACACTGGTGCTTCAAAGTTTATCATGAATCAGCAAACTTAAGCTAGAATATAGCACTAGCCCGAACAACGAGAGAAAACTAGGCGCAGAGCACCTACTATTCATTATGATCAAGTGTGGTGAGCCTTTGCCAAGGCATAGACATGGGTGTGGGTTTTCTCTTAGGGATCTAAGAGGCTAAGAGAACATTTGTGTTTCAACTTTGTACCTATTGAAAGAGTATGAGAGTTGGTCAATGCCACAACCATAGGAGAATCATGATATGTTTAACAACTGAACCACAAAGTGCAATTCCCTTTGTGATTCACCATTTTTGTGTACTCCTTGGAGTTTGAATTGGGACTTTTCTTCATGGACTATGCTAGGCATAGATCTATTTTAAGTGTAGGTGTAGATGTAGATGGTACTTAGATGTAAGCTAAACTAGACATAAGCTAGTCCATATATTGCATAGGTGTAGTGATAGACCTAGTGTAGGTGTAAGCATAGGCATAGTTTTAGGTCAATGCATAGGTGTATATGTGGGATAAGCATAGGTGTAGGCATAGTGTAGCATACACATACGCATGACCTAGATTGAGGGAAATCACAAGCCTATACATAGCATAAACGTATGTCTATGTCATGCCTAGCATGGTTTATACTATGTCTAGAGTATGCATGTCATGTGCCTAGGCTATGCCTAGTCTATCCATGCATAGGCTAGGCTAGATATAGGTATAGGTTATGCTAGGCATGGCATAGATACTTCAAGCCTAGGCCTATGCCTATGCCATGCCTAGCCTCTAGCCTACACATGTGCCTAGCTTATGCACATTCCTAGCTTATGCCTACATATACCTGGTCTGTGCAATGTGTAGGATAGGCTAGGCCTATGCATAGGCTAAGTTAGGCATGGTGTAGACTAAGGATAAATGCAAGCCTATGCTCTTTGCCTATGCCTACTACACACCTATGCATATTGCATCACTAGCATTTCCTATGCCTATGCCTAGCCTGTGCTTGCTTAGCATATGCTTATTCCTAGCTGAGCATGTGTGTGGCCTATAGCTAGTCTCTCCCAGTCATGGAGTAGACTAAGGGCAAGTGCAAGCCTACACCTAGCATATAGCTATACCTATGGCATTCCTTGCCTATGCATGGCCTAACCTGAGAGTGGAATTTTGGTGTCGAGAAGTGCTTAAAAATAGCTAAAAATTATGAATATCAAGGGAAAAATATTCAACATCGAAGGCGGCGACTCGATCTAGGACGATTTTAAGTGCCAAAGTGCTTTAAAGGCGCCCGAGCGACACTTGTTGATTTTTCATAATTTTTCAGACTGTCGTGCAGGTTGACAAGAGTTACTGGCAAATGCGGGATGCCAAGCTGAACGCCTAGGATTTTTCAGAGCTCAATTCAAAGTCCGGACGGGGAAGGAGCCAAGAAACCGAGCAAGATACGAAAAGGTGGACCAAACTTTGGCCAAGTGGGCATGACCCTTGGGAAGTTGGACATTTTATGCAACATTTAACTTGGCAACAAATTGTGGGATGAGAGAGATGAAGAAAACGTGGCCAACAGAGGGCGCAGAAAATCACGCCATGGATGGATGGGGCTTCTTCCTGCCTGCAAACAACCACTATAACTGATCATTGCCCTTGCTTCCCTCCTGGATACCAATCATATTGCCGCCTCTCGCCCGAGAAATAGTGGTCTCTGTGAAGAATTCTGATTTCAGTATTTCTCTCTCCTCCCTCTCTCTCCCCTAAAGGCAGATTCATGTGGTGAAGAAGAAGAAGAAGAATGGATGACAGATGCTTGTCCAATGAAGACCGGATTGCTCCATGGTTCAAGAAGAAGGAAGATTGCTGATTGTGGACTGTCATGAGCATTAATGGTGGCTGGAAATCAGTCCCAAGATATGGCAAATAAAAACCCGCAACCCACAAAGAACGGTAATCTCATTTTTACAAAGGAATTTGGTGTTTTATGCAAGTTGCTTCATGAATATTTGTTCCCATGGGATGATTATGCATTATGATGTTGTTTGCAATGTCTTCCAACTGTTTTAAATTAGAAAATCAGAAAATCATAAGTGTTGTGGATGAAATTAATAGTGTAAAACCCGTAAAACACGCAAAATATGGGAAAATTGGGTGTTTTTGAGATATAAATGGAAAATATAATAAGACACACCAACTAAATTTGTGATTTTGCTGAAAATAAACCTAAGGGCCACATGCCACAACTCATTTTGAATTTTCAGTCATTTAATATTGCAAAAAATACAAGAAAATAGAGAAAACCCATTAAAAATAAGGGAAAAATGGATTTTGAGTGCCGAAAATTAAGGAAAAATAAGATTCATGTTTGTGGATGTATGGGGGGTCTAAATTATGAGGTGTAGCCTAAGTTCAGCCCTACCTCTATGTTCTAGTGAGTTTTTATGGCTTTTTATACAATAAAAATGTAAAAAATGAACCCTAAACCTATGCAACATGCACAACCTAAAGGGGGGAGGGGGTAGAGTGTATAAAAAGTGTTTAAATGTTGAATGAAATGATGAAAAGTTTTCTAGTTTTTATGCATACAATTTAGGTTGGTCGATATTTAAAAAATTAAGAACCTAGTAGCACAAGGGTTTCTCGGTGCTAGATTCATGCAACGCCGCATACGAGCGATAGTCAAAATCATTGAAAGAAATGTTTTCCACATGTGCACAAATGCTGATTTTCTTAATTGTTTGAGCACATGGACATTCACAATTTGCATGAAGCATGAAATTTAAAAGGTATCAAATAATATCTCCTGGATGCATGGCAATTGCTTTCTAGAAGATCGTGACCAACGTTGAGTGAGTAAGGTTGTCCTAAACTGTAGGCTAGGCGTTGGGTCTAAGGGAAAGTAAAGTGAGGAAGCATGGTATATCTCCTGGAAATACGCGAATCATAAAAGAGAGAAGTTTGTGTTCGCGTGCTATATATGTTTAGCGACGCATCGAGGGGCTAATCCCCAAGGTGTAGGAGAGTCGTAGTGAGGTAGCGGCAGTCAGCCGTGGGAGGACCTCCTATGTTTGTGTTTCGTGCTATTTGGCAATGTGCTAGGGACTCCCTCTGAGGAGTGTTAATTGGGTTAGATTTGGACTACGAGACGTGATACAAACGCAAGATGTTTAGGAAGATGATGTATGTGTCATCCACGCTCCTGGCCACGAGGCCGTGGGGTTGTTGAGCACATGATAGAGGTCTGGCTAGTGCATGAGCCAGTGCCGGCCCGTTTTAGGTCCCATCATAACCCTAGCCTATGTTTGTTCCTAGCTTGCATCAAGCCTATGCAAGCCTATGACATGTATAGTCTAGGCCAAGCATAGATATAGGCTAGGTTAGCCTAGACATGGAGTAGACTAAGGGCAAGTGCAGTCCTATGCTTAGTGTGCACTATGTTTATTCCATGCCTAGCATATTCCTAGCCCTATATCTAGCCTATGTCTAGCCTAGCTATACCTCTACATATGCCTATGTCTAGCATTTGCCTTCCATGAATAGGCAAGGCTAGATGTAGATGTAGATTGTTATATTTTGTATCTTGTTATATTGTTAGATTTTGGTATATTGTGTGTAGATGTATGTCACTAATCCTAATGTGTTACATCTTTGTAGATGTATATATTCATGTTGTTGAAAATATTGTTGTGGATCCTCATCTTAGAATTCCAATCCCAATACTAAAAGGGATAATGTGACCCATGAGAAGTTTATGGAAATGGTTGAGGCATCCCCCTACCCCAAATGAGTTATGAGAATATATGATTGGCCCTTGGACTTCTTGGACATAGATGATTTCTAGATTCAACTAATAGGCCCTTATGCATCACAAACTAGTTTGCAACTAGATCCTTATAAATCCTTTTCAAACAACCCAATACCACCACATCCATTCTTGTGTTGCCCACTTTGGCTACATCCGCTCCACTATTGCCATTACTGGGGCTATCCTAGGAGGGTGGTAGTGATCATGGACATTTTAGATATAGAGAGAGAGGTAAAAATAAAGTCCTAACAAGTTGTTTTGGTCTTGGGAGTAGCCCTTCACAATCATTAGGCCATTAGATCCACCCTCACATCACCATCAAGCCATCAAGGTAACTCCTCACCCATCAAGCTATCAAGACAACCCTAGAATTCCACCACTTGTATTATAATTTAAGTTGAATAAAAGGGTAAGTATCTTCTAAGATGATTGTGGAAATGAAGTTTTGAGCTACTTGCATTTCATACTACTCACAAATTATAGGGATTGCGTGCTCAATTTTTCTTTCCAAGACCCAAGATTGAATGCAAGAAAAGGTTAGATTCATCCTAAACAAGTAGGGGGAGGTTAAATAAGAGAGAATTAAAGAGTAACAACAACTAAGAGCAAGGACTAACTTCACTACTACAAAGGCCTCCAAGTGCTCATTTGGGCAAGTGGACCGAAGCGCAAGGAAGTGTGTTGGTAGGAATCTTTGGTCCACAACATAAGAAGGTGTGATAAATCAAAATGGAGTGGTGTGAACCTTTTCATTTTGGATTAGGATGTGTCAAGACATGGGAGGCCAGGTTTATAATTTTATATATCTCTTTTTATTGTTATATATTTTTAATGTTGTGATTGATTTCTATGAATACTCATTGATGTTTTTATTTTGCGATTTCATATTATGGGCTAACCTCCCACTAGCCATGAGACTACATAGAAGTGCCATCATATTAGATTAGATACACATGTGTACTCCTTTCTCACAAACCAGATATGGCATGCCTTCATGGTACTTACTTAGAATTTGTTAAGAAGATTTTCTTAGTGATAGGTAAGGCTATTAAAAGAGCAAAACAACTAATGGAATAATTAAAAACACAAGATTGATGAAAGAGCCGATGAACAAGATATAACTAGGAAAAGGAATCCACAATGAAAATCAAGAGTACAATGGTTGAGCACTAATTCACACATATCACAATCTCCCTATCTTCCCATGAAGAATCTGCAAGTATATGAATGAATGACCATGGGCATGCTCCCTTCTTTTATAAACAAAAATAAAGGAGTTATCCTACCATAAAATAGGTTTGCCAATAATCAAATGGATAATAAAGAAGTTTTCCATAAACTATGCCATAAATACTTGTGTGCCTATGATATGGCCACTTCTAGCACCCTCTCTCACAGATAATGTTGACAACCAAAGAAGAAGAACACTCAAGTTGCACCACGGATACTCCACTAGCATGTAGTTCGCTGGATGTGCCTTGGTATAAAAGCATCCTAAAAAATAAGTCCAAATGCCATAACCCTCTCTAAAAGAAAATTAGTCATGCTAGTGCTTTTTAGCTCCTATAGCCACAAAAATTCCATGGATGGCTTGCCATGATACCAAGATTCCTCCACTAGAGAATATGCATACCCCTATATTGTGTAATTTCTTTGTCTTGTCCAATCTTCTTGTCTTGCTATCTTTTTGTTAGCATTTATCCTCCCTCCTAGACAAGTGCTATGTTGAAATGCATGGATCTAGAGCATGGCAGCTATGGAGGATGGAAGATGAAAACTAAGTTCATAGTGACATGGATAATGACCAGACCAAATGTTACACAAGTGAATTAGGTTCCAACATACATTAACTTGGACTCATAAACACAATCTTGTGTAAGGGACTAAAAATGACAATGAGACTAACTGAAAGTACACAGCATCATGATATTGCATTCATCATTTGTCTATTTTTCAACCCCCCCCCCCTCAAATAATGAGGCCCTATACTTGCTGACTTTTGTCTCCCCTACATGGTGACATGGCCCGAGAGACTAACTCATAGGCAGCCTAGTCAAGTTAAAGCTTGAAACTTTACATCTTTGGTAAGTGATTTTACAAAGTAAATCCATTAAGGGAAAGATACAAAAAATTCTTTAAAACAATCTGTCAGAGTTGTTGATGGTAGCAAAAGCATCTTCTTCTTCTTCTTCATTCATGAACTGGTTCTGGTGGTGATCATTATGGATCTATTGTGCTCTTTTCTTGTGGAAACATTCACTGGCTATATGGCTAGTCTTGCCATAGTAATGACATATAATCCAATCCTTGTTGTTGTTGATGCTAAGTTCTCGACCATGGCCTTTTGCTCCATAAGCGGCCTTGGTGTATAAGAGACTGTTGTTGGTGGTGTGTTCCTTTGCATCCTTGCTTTTAACTTTGCTTTCTCCATCAAGTAGTGAGTGCTCGATATCTTTAAGTGAGAGACTTGGAACATTACTTAGGGTGGACACAAGATTCTCATATGGGTCCTTATTTATACTTGCAAGTAGTACAGCTATTGCTTCATCTTCATCAATATTCTTCTTAAGGGTTGCAAGCTGGGTTTTTAGGCTCTTGAACTTGTTAATGTGTATGGTCATGGAAATACTATCTTTTATATCCAATTTATAAAATTGCATAAGTAATTTTACCTTTGAATTCTTTCCTTGGGTACCAAAGATCCTATCAAGTTCCTCCCAAGCAATTCTAGCATAATTGATGCCAAAGATATGATGTAGCACATCATCACTTAGTAGAAAGAAGTGCCCTGATGTGTAGAGGATATATCTAGAAGAAAGCTTCAGTAGATATTGCTTGGTTTTGGAAATCCAGAGGCTCCAAGGTAGGTGGGTACTATTTTGGCTATGACTGCCACAAGGTCGAGTGGAGATGGAAGTGAGAAATGAGACCATGAGCTAGATTTGAGCTTACCTAAGGTTAAAAGGAATTGAGAGAGCACAGAAGTGAGTTTATGTCATGCTCATCTGAGCTCTGATAACATGTTGAAATGCATGGATCTAGAGCATGGCAACTATGGAGGTTGGAAGATTAAGGCTAAGTTCAACTAGTTTTCTGACCCTTTCTGACCTCCTCAATTGTGGCTCACTCTGAGCTTGCCTCTCATGAGGCGGTACATACCGATTCTGCCTTGCACCAGGCATCATAACAAAAGGAATCCCCAACTCACTGTCCAAGCTATCACTGTTGGATGACTCATAACCTGCAGTAAGTGGACCTGTTACATCCTCAAACATATTTTCTTTTTCCTTATCCAATCTCCCCCTCACTGACATGTCCGTGTGTCAATGGATGTAGGAGTGCAATTTTGCAACCGTCCTAACCAAGGACTCCATTGTAGATGACAAATCACCTATCGAACCACTCATAGATGTACTAACTATAGGGGTATTTTCAGAATTGCTTGTGCTGGCTGATGCATCAGTAGCCACTGCAACTGGATTCCCATGCCAAGAGGCCATCTCGTCAAAGACAACATCTTTGCTTATCAATGTCTCATGAATAGATGACACATAGCATTTATAAGCTTTCATGTCCTGTGCATAACCCAAAAACGCGCTCTTGACAGCATTAGGATCCAATTTCTTCCTCTTTTCATCTAGGATATGCACATATGCAATGCATCCAAATACCTTTAAGTGCCTAATGTCAAGCTTATGACCATACAACCTCTCATAAGGTGTTACATCTTGAAACCCTACTATAGGGGTTCTATTCATCAACACATATACACCAGTCACCACTGCTTCAGCCCAATAAGCATTAGGCAAACACTTTTCATTTAGCATGGATCTAGCTGACTCCATCAGTACCCTATTTTTCCTCTATATTGATAGTACATGCAATACATCATGCAAGCCCTTTTTCTTGCCATCAGGCATCATCAATGGAACAACCCCTAAGTATTGAATGTCATGTTGGGTGTCATCCCCAGTACAAACATAACCATGTGAACCTGCAACCAACTCATTGGTCTTAATCTTCATCGTGTAAGCCTGGATGCTTCTTCCATTCCTAAACATATTGTTAAATTGTTGTTTCAGTTGAATCTTTCATGCATGTGTTACATTTCCATAGTTCTTCATGAATATATCCCAAGCATCCTTTGGGGAATCACATCCAATTATCTGTATTACCATAGCATCAGATATACATAATGAAAACCAATCTAGCACTTTGCATGCTCTCTCTATCCACTATTTATGAGCTCTTCTTTGATCATGTGTCGGCTGTTTAAGCAATTCAGGTTCAGCTTCATCACCTGTGCATAGATCCCAATATCCTCTACCAACCAAAAAGTTCTTCATTTTGAATTTCCACAAGGTTAAATTCTTGTTATCCAATTTCTCACCAACAATCTGGATAATGTTATGAGTACCCTGTGCATTTTCCATGTTGTAATAGACTATGACTACCTGCAAGTCAACAAATCTCACTGACCAACTACAGTCCTTGACTGTTTATAATAGTTTCTCTGCAAAAAACTCACTATTAAAACTAGAGTATTTCAGCCCATCAACATCTCAAAACCATCCACAACATGTGGCATAACCCGTAGGTACATCAGTCAATACATAGACCATGTAGTTGCTTTAACTCTGTCGTCTCATGCAACTTTACAGTCGAAGTACATACATGCAATCTAAAATATGTAAACTATCAATGACTAGTAGCTAATTCAAAGCTAAAACTAAGATGTATATATGTCATACATGCTCCAAAACCTCCAGAATATCTGCTAGTAATGTAGCAGTCCAAATATGACCATAGGGGCACAAATCAGTGCATATACATCAGGTACAAGTGTCAAATATCTTGCATGGAGGTTGCAGTCAACAAATAGTTAGCAAAACAAAGTTTGTCTAGCTCCAAAATTTCTTCAAATCACTTCATGCATTTGCTTCAGTGTATCGGAGTCAATACAAGACCATACATACAACCGTAGATACTCTATCTTCAAGAAGCCAATTCATAGATTGCATTTACAGTTTGTACCCAGCTAAGACACTTTAAATGCATTTTTTTTCAACTCTAGACTTCAGTTTTTAGTAGCACTCAGTGCTTGTCTTAGTCCTCCAAAGATTCAGTAGACATATCCCAAGCCATACATTTGATAGAGACCAATCAATGTCATGTAGTGCTTCAAGTGTAAACAATGCTTGCTGTCTACAAATTCATGACAGTTTTCCAACCAAGTAAATGCTTCTAGATTTGAGTGTTTTAACCTCCAAATTTCAGCTCCAAGGCACAAGAACAAGTGCATATGTCCTTCTTTCATATACCACTACTTCAATGATGCTTTCTGAGCATGTCAAGAAGTTCATGTGTGTCAATCATGACAAAGTATATACTGTCCATTCAAGTATACAATAGTTCAGACTTAATTTCAGATCTGTACATTCATGTCTCAGCTCACAATTGAGCCCTCTCCAAAGCATCTTCATACAATAGTCTTCAAGCACCTTTCAAATGGTATGGGCTAGCATTTTAACCACTTAGTAGCCACTTATGTGATGCCTTGGCAATCAAGGAAGTTTTGCCTGTAGCATGCGCAATTCACGTAGCTTGACATGCACATGGTGCACATTGACAACTTATGCATGCTCAATGGAGTCTTGATGCACTCCCAAACAAGCTATAGCAACAACTTGAGCAGTGGGAGACAAGAAGAACCCATGCATACCTTTGCCAAGAACAATGGCAGCCTGTGTCTAGGAAAGGAGCCATTCTCCTTTAGTTTCCTCCTACCCAACAGTCTGCGGAGGGTCCTACCTCTCAAAGTGATGGACGAGGTGATCGCGGTCGGTGGGTGGCCGGCTTCCTAATATAGCTTATCTCATTCAAATCACATTGTGGGGCAACACTTTTAGAACCAAAGAGAAGACCTTGCTAAACATCCTAAACATCCAATGCTTGCTCACAACTTATGCTTTGACCAATTGTTGATCTTTTCAATACCCACCAATGTGACACACAACATCAGTTATATAAGCTACTAGGATTATTGTAAATTCCCCAAGTGTTACCAAGGAGCTCAATTTTTGTGACATCAGAATTGTTGATAGTTTTCCTTAGAAATAGTAAGTGTAACAAGTGGGATACACACCGACTTCCTCCTTCCTTCTCTCCTCTTTTCTATCTTTCTCTCTCCTCTTCTAGTCTTCTTTTCTCTTCTTCTTGCTCTCTTTCTCTCACTTCAGCTCTTCTCCTCTCTCCTCTCAGCTTCATTCATTACAAGTGGTATCAGAGCTTCAAGCTTTGGTTCTTTTCTTCTTTCCCATTTCTTCCTTTTCAAATCCCAAAAACCCTAGTTACTCAACTAACAGGTACATGTACAACAAGAAGGACTGTAGTTAACTTCAGCTTTTTGGAGCAAGCAAGAACTATGATTGGAGACATATGTGGAGGTAAAATGGTTAAAATAGCAGGTCGTAACTTCTTTTCATGCAAAATTTAGGGGTCCCAAGACAAGTTTGGAGTTTTGGGAGTTGGAAGAGGGCAAAAATTCTAGTTACTTTTGCCTCAACCCTCCTCTCTCCTTCCTGCAAGTTGCCATGGCTGCTAGCCCACACAACCTCCACAAACTTTCTCCAAACACCTCCAAGGCTCTAGCCACCACTTGCACTTGATCCCCACCATCTCTAGCTCCATTTGGAGTACCTGGGTGACTAGGGAAACCCTGCCACAAGTAGCGTGCAGCAGCCTGCAATTTGCGGTGCAAATTGCGCTATTGCCCCTGGCCCCCTCCTGTCTCCTGCTCTTGCTCCTGGCCTTCCCTTGGCACTCATGGCCTCTTGGTGGGCAAGGGCTAAACCCCCTTAGCAAGATTTGACCCTCCCTTCCTCCGACATTGACACCCTGATTGAACCTCCTATTGAACACTCCCTATGGGCAGCCATTACTACTCAGTCCAAGCTCTTGATCCATCCCATAACCTTTGGAGCTTAGCCATCAAGAGATCTCTCAACCCCTTTTGACCTTCCCTACTCGGATTGAAGACATGGAGTTCAACATGCATGGGAGCCATGAAAGATTCACCTGATGCTTTCCCTCTCAAGCTCGAGGATAATCACGGGAGCCATCCTCATTAGTAGGCACATTTGAATGGTGAAGTCTTCTTCCATGGATACCCCAACCAATCGGACTTGATCGATGGAGCAATTGGTATTCATGATGAGTTATGCTTCAATGGTCTCCCCAAGCACTAAAGAGGTATGCCAATCTAATCTTAATCTCTCAATTTAGCCACTTGTTGAGCTTAATCCCTTGTTGGAGAGATTCAAGATTGCATAGGTTTAGTAGCTCAATCCTCTTTGTGTACATGTATCATATCTCTTCTTGAAATTCGTTGTATTGATTGAGATTAACCCCATTTTGTATTTTGATTTCGGGATAATCCCCAAAATGAACGATAGCCATTGTAAATTGGGTAAGTAGCAGTCAGTGAGTCACTGGGCTGCCAAGGTAACCCTTACCCCAACCTTTGTTCGTTCCTTGCATCTCATGAAAAGGCCCAATGTCTCCTTTCCAATGCACCTCATGCTAATTGCTTAATAAAATGTCTGCCATGTATGCTCCGGAAGGGGTGCACAACCTGGCCCGGGTGGAACTTTGCCCACCTCTTGGTGATCCAAAGCCCAATACTTGTATGCAAGTGCAGATACCTTCCATGAGTTCCACCCTCCTCCTGATACAATGATCCCCCTTGGACACCCCCACAATGCTCATGGCACCCATGTATGACACTTGAAGTGCATGTAGTCAAAAGAGATGTATGGCAGTGAATTCACTTATGAATTGACGAGAGACAAGATGGATATGCAATGATGCTTGGGATAATGCTTAGTATGCTCAGTATGTTACTGATCAGGCCTCTCGAACTATGCTCTATCCATGCAAGGCTTTGCAATAAGGGACATGTAGTGTTTTGGTCACAGTCCTGCAAGACAGTCACAAATATCCTATTGCAGAAAAATTCTATTTTGAATATAAATTGAATCCTAAGCTCAGCTTGAAGAGGGCTTTGTCCCCTCCGGTTTGAATCAAAAACCTCCCCAATCAGAGCTACAATTTGAGAGTTGTGCCCATTTTTGTGCACTAGGGTCACTGTGGACAGGGTGTAGACTGGCACAATAATTTCATTACAGAAAATTCTGATCATTTTTTATCACAAAGGTTAATAGCTCATCTCAAAGAGGACCTTGTCGCCTCCAACTTGAGCCAAATATCTCATCAGTTTCCTACAAAAAGTTATGCTCCTTTTACTGACAGCAGGTCCTATGGGGATTGCATCTAGATGGCTAGCTTGAAAGGCAAAAGCAAGGCCCAAGAGGAAGTCCAGAGGGAGATTAGAGACTCCCGAACCTCCATGAATGAGGAACCAAGCTTGGCACAGGATTACCATGGGGACATATAGGAGGAAATGCCCAAAATGGACCCATACATCCAACTCAATCACACCCTCTATCAGCATGAGCTTCGTCATATGGAACGACATAATGATATGGTCACCAACCACCACCAAATGATGCCCAGGACCATGTATGTGGAGAGCATTAGCGATGATGCTAAATTGCACAAGTATATCTATGGGTTGGAATCGAGCCTATCGATAGATGTCATGGCCCAAAAACCTACCACATTGTTTGATGCAATTGAATTAGTTGAGAGATATGCAAGAAAGTATCGTAAGAATGAACATTTTCAGCAAGGCGTTGGACAGTCCCGCATTCCTTCACGATCAGCCCCATATGGAGGTGGTTTTCGAGGCACTTCTATGCCTAATAACAGCCCCAAAGTACCCACTTACCTCACCTTCCATGTTGAAAGAAAAATAGGCATTTTTGGGATAGCATTTGGCTCTAATGCTGAAAATAAATCATCCAATGCATCACCTTCCCATGGATCCAACAGCTAATGATTCATTTCTCTGGATGTTGTGAAGGAACGGAAGGAAAAGGGCCTATGCTTTAAGTGTGGAGATAAGTACAATGTTGGTCATGCCTCCAAATGCCCGTACAAGACAGCTAAGGTCAAAGTTCATAGCATGTATGTCAAGGAAGATTGGCACAATGATGAGGATGACCTGCCCAATGACCAGATTGAGCCCATGGAGGATGTTGATCACGAGCAGTTCTATGACCTGGAGGATGGATTTTCCTTTGACCTAGGAAGTGATCCATCACAGATACTTGATTTGACATCCCACCCACCTCCCACTTCCCTTTGGTCAAGGCAGTATAAATGAAAATAATGTCTTCATCCTTGTGGATAGTGGGAGCACTCATAGTTTTATCAATAAATTAGCCATTGATCGATTGAAATGCACCCTATGGCACTACACCACCCTTGAAGGTCCAGGTAGCAAATGGAGAAGAAGAAATCAACACACATGTATGTTTCGTAATTCCCTTATGCTTGGTTGAAAATTATGTAGCATTGGTTGATCTGATTGCCCTAGATATGGGGCCCATTGATGTTGTCTTGGGCTATGAATGACCAAAACAATTGGGGAAAATTGCTATGGACTTCTCTCAGCTTTACATGGAGTTTATGATGCATGAACAGCCTATCCACCTAGAGGGAGTTCAAGATCATGCTGATTTTCAGCGCATTACAGCAAAGCAACTCAAACGGGAGTTTAAGAAATGCTCACAAATCTTTGTTTTGCAATTAAATAAGGAAAATTCCAGTTAGCCCTCTGTAGTATCTAATGATTCAATCTTGCAGGCCTTACTTGAGGAATACAATGACCTATTTCAGATGCATACATCCCTTCCTCCTAAGAGACAAGTGGACCACCCACTTGACCTAGAGCCCTATTCCAAGCCAATGAACAAGCCCCCTTACAGACTCTCCAAGTGTGAGCGTAAAGAGGTTGCAAAGCAAATCAAGGAGTTGTTAGAGATGGGTTTCGTTGAACCGAGTTCTTCCCCCTATGCGTCCCCTATCCTCTTAGTTAAGAAGAAAGATGGCTCCTTTCGCATGTGCATTGATTATAGAGACTTGAACAAAATCACAGTGAAGAACCGCTACCCCTTCCCACAGATTGATGATTTGCTGGATGAGTTGAAAGGGCCATGCTTTTTCACTAAGATTGACTTGCGCTTTGGCTACAATCAGATTTGTGTGAGGGTGGGAGATGAGGTCAAAACGGCCTTCAGGACTGATCGTGGACTTTATCATTTTCTAGTGATGCCTTTTGGTTTGACTAACGCCCCTGCCACCTTTCAAAGCCTCATTAAAATAATCCTATAGCCCTTTCTGTTCAAGTTTGTACTTGCTTTCTTTGATGACATCCTCATTTACAACAAGTCATCTAAGGAGCATTTGATACACGTCAGAAGGGTGTTTGACATATTGAAAAAGCATCGACTCTTTGCCAAGGAAAGCAAATGCACCTTCATGCAGATATCTATGGAGAACTTGGGATATATTGTGAGAAAAAATGGCATACAGGCTAACCCAAAGAAGGTGCAATGTGTTAGAGACTAGCCCACTCCTTCCACCACCACTTCTTTGCATGGCTTCCTTGGCCTCTCTTCATTCTATAGACGCTTCATTAAGCACTATGCCACCATTGCAACACCTTTGACTAATCACTTAAAAACAAAGTCATTCTTTTGGGATGCCACTGTTGATCATAGTTTCAAACAGTTAAAGGACGTGCTTACTTCTGCCCCCATTCTTGTCTGCCCCTAACTTCTCTAAGCTGTTTTCCATTCATTATGATGCCAGTGGCCAGGGTATTGGTGCAGTATTGTTGCAAGAGCATGGTATGGTTGCATTTGAGAGTCGCAAGCTTGATGAGAAGGAGATGCAAATGAATGTATATGACTAGGAGATGTTGCCATCCTCCATGCTATCAAGAAATGGCACCACTATTTGTATGGCAGCCGCTTCTAAGTAAAAAGAAACCACTGAGTCCTCCAATACTTCTTGACTCAGTCCACTATGACTCCTAAGCAAAGGCGATGGGTGGCAACCTTACAAAACTATGACTTTGACATTTTACACACTCGGGGCAAGGATAATATTGTGGCTGATTCATTCTCTCGAATGTGGGCATGTAGAGTGTTCTCTATCTCAGAATTGCACAGTGATTGGGTTGAAGAGCTTCAAGAGGCTTACTTGTTAGATGATCACTTCAGCCACATATTCCAGAAATTGCAACATGGGGTCATGGGCTGAAAACTCCCAATATCAACTCAAGCATGGCGTTATTTGGTCCCATGGCAAGATTGTCATCCCCCACACTTCCCCCTTCATGTAGAAGATCATGGAAGAGATGCATTCTTACCCCACTACTAGTCACTTGGGTGTTTTCAAAACATATGACAGGATTTCCAGGAGCTTCCATTGGAAAGGATTATGGAGGGATGTCAAGGACTTTGTGACCAAATGTGTTCCATGCCAACAAAACAAGGATAGTACACTTAGACCCACTGGCCTCTTACAACCTCTCCCTATCCCTGAAGGGAAATAGAATCACATCACAATGGACTTTATCATTGGCCTTCTCGTGACCAAGAAAGGGTTGAATAGTATCTATGTGGTGGTTGATCACCTCACCAAAGCTGCCCCTTTTATCCCCACTAAGACCCAATACATTGCCTCAAGTGGCCACTCAGTTTATGGAAAATGTCTTAAGTTACATGGCTTACCATAAGTCATAGTACATGATCAAGATGCAAAGTTTATGAGCAACTTCTGGTAGACAATTTTCACCTCCATAGGGACCAAGCTTGCTCCATCCACTGCATACCACCCTCAGACTAATGGCCAAATTGAAAGAGTGAACAAATGGCTTGAAACATATTTGAGGCACTTTTGCTATGATGTACAACATAGTTGGGATACGTGGCTCCACTTGACTAAGTTTGCATATAATAACTCCACACACTCTAGCATTGGAGTTTCTCCTTTTGAGGCCTTATATGTGTATAAGGTTCACCTCCCCACAGTATTATTTAATGATAAGTTCAATCCTCAGAGTCAGTAGGCTAAGTTGGATCACATGCAAGCCTTACTTCAGTAATGTAAAATGAAACTTCAAAAGGCTCAAACTCACATGAAACTCTATGACGATGAGAAAAGAAGGAATTTGGAATTCTAGGAAGGGGAATTGGTCCTTTTGAAAGTGTTTAAGTCTCACTACTCGACTCTCAAAGAGGACAACAATAACAAGTTGGCCCACCACTTCTATGGCCCATACCGGATTCTAAAGAGAGTTGGTGACTTGGCATACCGCTTAGGACTTCTCTCTACCACCAAAATCCACAATGTATTTCGTGTCAGCTAGTTGAAACCCTTCATGGGATCCTAAGTGGACTATGTGAAAGAACTTCCCACCATAGATGAAGAAGGCATCACTCAGTATATCCCTGAGGCAATCATTGGGGGCAGTGAGATAAGCACTTGCGATCTCGATCCATTAAATAATACCTCATCAAATGGCAAGGCCTACCCGTAGAAGAAGCCTCTTGGCACCCACCAACCATTGTCAATGAATTCCCCTACCTCCAAGAGACCCCACGGTTGGAAGACTAGCCGCTCATGCCCCATTTGACCACCCTCTACCTGCAAACTGCACACTATTTTAGAATAGTTTTGTACTTATTCAAATCTTACGCATGTGCATCCTACATAGACTAAAAGTACTCGTCATAAGCTCCGTTTCGACATGTGGTACACCCTATTTGGAGCAGCCTATCACAAGTTATGACCTGTTTACTTCAACAGGCCGATGGTCTTGGACAGCATGTTGTCCCTAGTTTTTACCCATCCAATTTTCATTGTAAAAGGGCTTAGAGTAGTACTGTGCAACCCTCCCTTAGCCCACCCATCACTCCCCTCTACTTTTGCTTGTTTTTTAGGGCAAAAACCTTTAGGGTGGGGATGGATTGTAACAAGTGGGATACACATTGACTAGGGTTTAGACACCCAGTCACACTAACCAAGGTATATAAGGTGTAAGAGTCCCAGATTAGGGCAACTAGTTGTTATCAAGAACATACTCTTCACCTTCATCTCTAGCTTCCATGGCTTCCTCCTTCCTCCCCTCCTCTTTTTTGTCTTTCTCTCTCCTCTTCTAGTCTTCTTTTCTCTTCTTCTTTCTCTCTTTCTCTCTCTCTTTAGCTCTTCTCCTCTCTCCTCTCAACTTCATTCATTATAGTAAGAAAAGCATTACAATATTATGCACAATTTTTTATTATGTAATGAACAAGGTTCTACTCAATATTCTATGTTCAACTAGTTTTAATTCCATATAATCAAATTGCTAATTGTGTGGTGGTAAAAAAACAAAATTTACTCTAAGATTTTAGTTTTTCATCGAAGGGGTCCTTGCTTCGATCATGAATTGCTACTACATCTCATGTCCATTAGAAACTAGCACCTTTCTATCCATGCCTTGCACAATTTGAATGTTGTTCCCATACTTTGAACATTTGGACTATCCCTTCATAATAATGTGGAGAGAGGGGAGGATGAAAATGAAGGCCTTATGATGTGTGATAAGGTGATAAAAGAGTGAAAGAGAACTGGGAGTGATGGGTAATGGAGGAGAAAAGGGGGATAATGGAGGATGGTATTGAGTGTTGAGATATCGAGCTCCACTCGTGATATGCCAGGGTGACTATTGTGCATTTATGTCACCGACTTGTTAGCTGCTGCAGATGCGGTTGGTACACCGCCCATGAATAATAGCTAGATGACAACTATCATTATCTACTCTAGTTCGTGGCTCAGTTAATATGCCACCTTAGTTAGTTGAGTTTGGTTTGAGACCCATATATAGGGTTCTTCTATTTCTATGTACTTGAGTTCTTTTTGGCTTACACAACTAAGAAGAGGAAAACGATTTTTAGCCTCCACCTGTGTGTGTATTCCCCCATTGTGCAAGCAAGAAAGCTACAAGTGAGACTCCTTCCTTCTCTCCCACAATCTTGACATGGTATCAGAGCCTTGTTCGTGGTAAGGAGCTCAAGAAAGCAAGCCAAGTTCGTGGTGTTCTGGTAAGAGGACCAGTGTTGCTTTCATTTTTCTGTTTTGGGAGCAAGTCTTTGCAGGTAGCACAGCCGGAAAGTGCAAGAGTGCATTGTATCAGATTGAGATGCCATTTGCGGTGTAGCAAGAGGGCAGTATATGCTATGGGATATGGCTTTAGCCCTCGGTTGCTCTGTTTTTTTGATTTGAGGCCATTTCGGGGCCTGTTTTGGAGACGGAAGTTTTCTGCACGCACTCAGGAAAAGGTCATGTTTTATGCTGTGCGACCACTGTTCTACAGGTCAGTGAAAAGTTACTGTAGAAATTGCATCGTATGCCTGTGCACAGAGACATTGGGAGTTATAGAATCATCCTTGTTGCATGTTGATGCAAAATCGTCACTAGGAAGTGACTGTGTGGTCAAATACCACTTTTATTAGTTTTGTTGATTTGCCCTTGTGAGGTTGAAGCTGTGTTCTTTGCAGTGACAGAATTTTTTGCAGTGTTTTGTAATGGCATCTGATTCTCTTTCACAGACTGTTCATTGAAAAGCTTGACAAGAACAACTTCCAAGCATGGAAGTTCAGAATGACGAATTTCCTTATGGGAAAAGGATATTGGGAATTTGTTGTAGGAAATGAAGAAGAACCAATTCTTCCTGATGTTCCCAATCAACAGCAAATGCAGGTATTTAAAGCATGGCATAAGAGATCCAGGAAAGTTATGTACTGGATGTCTATCAGCATTTCAGACTCTATGATTGTGCATATTCAAGATGCAAGTACGCCAAACGCGGCATGGGATACTTTGTCAAAAATGTATAGCACAAATACGCAAGCCAGGAAAATGCAGCTCAAGCAAGAGTTGCACAATGTGCAAAGAGAAAATATGAGCATCAATGACTACCACATGAAGGTGAAGAAGATTGCAGATGCACTTGCTTCCATTGGATCGCCAGTGGAAGATGATGATTTAGTTTCTGTGGGGAATAATTATTATCCACAGACAGTCAAACAGGAATGGTCTAGGAAAGGATTATGCACAGCTTCGAAGATCCATTTCCGTCCGTGAAAGATTTTCTAATTTTGAGGAGTTGATTGCTCTTCTAATTTTTGAGGAGCAGAGAAATGGTGGTGCATCTTCTTCAGGAGGAACTTCGAAAGAAACTGTCTTCTACTCAAATGTTGGAAGAGATAGAGGCAGAGGTAGAGGAGGCTGATCTGGAGGCCGTGGTAGAAATCAAAATATGCAGCAAACTCAAGAAAACCAGTCCTATGGAGGAGGACGTGGTAAATCTAGAGGCAGGGGGAGCCAAAGAGGTCGTGGTAGATGGCAAAGAGGCCAAAATGCAAACAACAATGTTGAATGCTACTACTGTGGTAAAATGGGTCATATGGCTAAAGACTGCTATACAAAAAAAAATGACATATGAATGGAAAATTGCAACAAGGGAATTATGCATCTTCTAGTAGACAGGGTGATGACAGAAATGAGCATTTGTTTATGGTGCAACACATGAACAATTCTGTGACAAGTGCAGAAGAAAGCAACGAAGTGTAGTATGTTGACTCTGGTGCATCAAACCACATGACAGGTCATGCAGAATGGATGCAGGATGCAAGAAAAATGGAAAAACCAGGATTTGTGGAGACTGGCGATGATACTGCACATCCTTTTGTGCAGATTGGAAAAATTCCTTTGTCTATGCACGATGGGAAAAAGAAATACCTATCAGATGTATTTCATGTCCCGAATATCACCAAGAACCTAGTTTCTGTTGGTCAAATGGTTGAGCAGGGCTTGCAGGTCAGATTTAATTCTCATGATGCTTGTTGAGGATATGAAAAATAAAGGTTGCTTGATAGCAAAAGGAAAGAAGAAGGGCAAAATGTTTACGTTGGATGCAGACATGCCTGAATTGAGTGCAATAATGTTTGCACATGGAACCGGTGTAGTTGCAGATATTGATATCTGGCATAAACGCATTGGTCATGTTAATGTACAGCGACTTAAATCAATGCAAGCCCAAAATATCGTTGCAGGATTGCCTAAATTCAAGGTTGCAGAAATGCATAAGGTATGTGAAGCCTGTCAGTTTGGAAAACAGGCAAGGAAACCATTTCCTAGACATGTTCAAGAGAGTAAGAAGCCATTGGAATTAATCCACTCTGATGTGTGGACTACTAAAGCTGCATCTCTTGGAGGCTATCATTATTTTGTCACTTTTATTCATGACTATAGCAGAAAATTTTGGGTGTATTTTATGAAAAAGAAAAGTGAATTTTTTGGGCATTTCAAAACTCTTAAAGCTATGGTTGAAAAAGAAACAAACCTGCAAATAAAATGCCTAAGGTCAGATGGAGGGGGAGAGTACCTCTCAAATGAGTTTGCAAGGTTCCTGCAGGAGCATGGCATAAAGCAGCAATATTCATGCAGTCATACCCCACAACAAAATGGAATTGCAGAAAGGAAAAACAGGCATATTGGAGAGGTATCTCATGCCATGCTCAATGAAAAAGACCTGCCAGATTTTTATTGGGCTGAGGCAGTTGCTACAGCAGTCTACATAATGAACAGGACTCCCGCTACAGCAATACATGGGATGACTCTAGAGGAGAGGTATACTGGTAGGAAACCAGATATTTCTCGTTTGAAAAATTTTGGTTACATTGCCTATGTTCATGTGCCAGATGAGTTGAGATCCAAGTTAGATCCAAAAGCTGAGAAGTGCATATTTATTGGTTACTCTTTGCAGCAGAAAGGGTATAGATGCTATAACCCTTCTACTCGCAAGTTTACAGTGAGCAGAGATGTTGTTTTTGATGAGATGAGTAGCTGGTATTAACCAGTAAATGTGATTGATAATGTAGATGCACAAAATGGTAATGCTGCACAGAATTCACAGCAGCTCACAAGATATTAGTGGACCTGGAGCGTCCTCTAGCAGTGGTTCACATTCTTCGCCATGGACAGGCAAATTGAGATCAAGAGAATCTTCTCAAAGCAATGCAGATAGTGATATGTAGGTATCACGAAAAGGAAAAGAGAAGGTAGATAAGCCCATGTTTGATGTGAATGCAGGTCACTCTTATGTGGATGGTGAATCCAGTGGCTCAGAACAGAGCATTGATGAAGAGTTGGGTATTCCTTCTATTGTTACACATGGAGTAAGGAAGACCAGGGATCTTTTGAGAGCACCTGGGAGTGAACCTACTTTGCGCAGGTCTACCAGAGATAGGTATCCTATGGATAGGCTGAAATATGATGGATTTATAGCCATTCACTATGCATATATGGTCAAAGTGATACAGGAACCAGAACCCACTTCTTTTGAGCAAGCCATGGGAAAAGAAAAATGGGAGAAAGTCATGGATGAAGAAATGGATGCCTTGGAAGAAAATGCTACATGGGAATTGGTACGTTTGCCTAAAGATAAGCATGCAATTGGTTGTAAGTGGGTTTATAAGGTGAAACACAATGCAGATGGTTCTTGAATAGATACAAGGCAAGATTAGTAGTCAAGGGGTATGCACAAACATATGGCATTGATTATGAAGAAACATTCAGTCGGGTTGCAAGGATGGAAACCGTAAGAGAAGTCATTCCTATGGCTACATCAAAGGGATGGTCTTTACATCAGATGGATGTAAAGAATGCCTTCTTGCATGGTGATTTGCAAGAAGAGGTCTATATGGACCAGGCACCAGGTTATGTGCATACTGTTCATCCTGAGTTTGTTTGCAGGTTGAAGAAAGCCTTGTATGGCTTGAAGCAAGCACCTAGAGCATGGTCTGACAAGATAGGACAGTATCTTGTCACTATTGGCTTTCAGATTTCCAAGGCAGATTTCTCATTTTATGAGAAAAACAGAGAAAGGTATTATGCTACTTGTCATTTATGTTGATGATTTGATTATGACAGGTGACAGTGATGAAGATATCCTTCATGTGAAAATGCTATTGAAGCAGAAGTTTGAGATGAAGGATTTGGGAGAGCTGCGTTATTTCTTGGGCATTGAGGTGATTAGATCACCAAGTGGGATACAGCTCTTGCAGAGGCAGTATGGATTGGACATGCTATCCAAATATGGGATGGCAGGCTGTAAGCCTATTTGAGTTCCTTTGGAGCAGAATGGGAAGCTGAGCGCAGATGCAGGTGAGCTTCTGGAAGACCCTACTATGTACAGACGCATAGTAGGAAGTTTGATTTATATGACTATTACCAGGCTAGATTTGAGCTATGTTGTTGGATTGGTAAGTCAGTTTATGCAGGTTCCAAGGAAACCGCATTTGGATGCGGCTAGACGCATACTCAGGTATGTGAAGTCCACATTGCAGTATGGACTACTTTATGAGACTTGGGTTCAGATACAGTTGCATGGATACACTGATGCTAATTGGGCTGGTAGTATTTCTGATAGACGATCTACCAGTGGATATGTCGAAATTAAAGATTTCATTAATGTTTTCCTTTTGTCACCCTTGTCTACCCTTCCTTAAAAAAAGATGATGCTGATGCACTGTGCCAACAAGCACCAGTTCCACACAAGACAAGAAACTTAGGATTTGTATTGAGAAGCTGTATGGGACACATTCATAAGAGATGTGGATAAGATTATAAACCCTAACTCATCATGACCTAACACAATCTTAAAGTAGGAAAATCCAGACGATGAAGAGTAGGCGTTTTACACTAGTGGATAGGATGTTAATTATGGTAGCTAGAAGATTATGATAATTGACAAAGTAGACCAATATGCATCCCTAAGTTTCCTCAAATTTGCAGCAAGAATATACATATGCAAGTTGCATGTAAGGATTGTTCTACCTTTTCAGTAAGTGGAAGGTTCATAAGTAGAACATCAATATAGTATAGATTTAGTATAGCCAAATTTTAGCATCTCCATTTCAAGGCTTTCTATATAGGCATCTCCCCTACTCATACAAATCTATTTGCCCAATTTTAGACCCGACCCTTGATTTAGGGTTACCTAAACATGGCATTTCCTTCTTGATGGGCAGCTTCCACCCTCACATTTCACATATTTCATTTCACAACCTATGGCATACATAGTGATAGGTGTTCATAGGAGCATAACCTACACCATACACAGAAATAGGCTTTCACAAGGATGAAGATATACCCAGATATACCTGACCTAGATGCATCATCTTCTTTGTTACTAGCAAAAGATGCCTCTCTTTATGGAGCCCTAGATCTCTCGTATGCTCATGGAGGTAACATGAATACGAAAGTACTTCACCAACAATTTGATTACTTAAGAGCTTGCGCTCAATTTTGACATGCCACGTTTTTTAAACTTATATTAATCACATTTAATTAGATGTTCAAATTTGTGTTTTCTTGAGTGAGAACTAATCATCATTAATATCGATGGGTGGGGTATCTTACTATCATATCCTTAAATCTTTGAGTGCACAAGTACCAGCATACATGATGGCCCCTATGCACACTATGCACTCCCTGCTTCGTAGACTACTATAAAACATAGATAGATGAGAAGCAACCCACATATGTAGACACATTTAGGGACTCATCTTTGACTACATTGAAGACCAATATCCATGGTGGCTTTTGAGAAGAAGCATATGGTAGTATTAACATTGGTATCCATGATAACACGTGAGTGTGTGATAATAGCATGGGGAATCACTAGCTATTATAAGCAATTAAACATTGATTTGATCATAACCTTGGTCCAATAATATGGTCTTCCCAATCATTCTCCTTACACATAGTCCATGTACAAGAATACACAAACACAGGGCCTATGAAATGGTAATCAGCCTTATAGGTAGATTAATATGCATAGATGCCTCTACACATTTCAATCCTATGAGCAGCAAGAGCCCTTCTACATTGATGGCCAAATACTTATCATGCATTAGGGGAGTTTTGAGGTTTCGAAAATGCCTTTTAGGATGTGGAGAGAGAGTGCTCTAGACCAATGAGAGCAAAGCCTCCATAACAGAACTTCTATTTTAAAAAAATAAAAAATCATTTTACAAAAACATATAAATATAATAAAATTACGAATTTTTATTTTTATTATCTATTTTTAGTCTCTTATATTCATGATTATGACATCTTTTGCATTAATGGCATAGAATCTCGGCTACTTTTATTTAATGATATATCTAGATTAATGATAATGACTGATGTAATCAAAATTCAAATTAGTGAAAAGCATGGTGCTCAGTTTTTTCCCTCCTTTCTTTTATTCCTCTATTGTTTTTCCCTCCATTATGGTAGCCTAGTCCTCTCTCTCTCTCTCTCTCTCTCTCTCTCTCTCTCTCTCTCTCTCTCTCTCTCTCTCTCTCTCTCTCTCTCTCTCTCTCTCTCTCTCTCTCTCTCTCTCTCTCTCTCTCTCTCTCTCTCTCTCTCTCTCTCTCTCTCTCTCTCTCTCTCTCTCTCCTACCATGGATACAGAAATTCGACCTTCAACAAGGCGTCCAAGCTCCCAAATCACATCCATATCAGTGTTTAACTCATTCCAAATTGATGGAAGATGGATTCCTACTATCATTAGCAAAGGTAGCTGGATCACCATGCAACAAGCAAAACATGGAAAAAGGCAAAGACATGAGAGCTCGTTTATCTCTGCTTGGAAGGGCAGAATCTGAGATTTTAAGCGTGGAGCAAATAAGAATAGCATCAAAGAGGTACTAGTGCAACATGTGTTCATGCATAGAGAGCTGTGTTTGGAACCTAGATCTGCAAAGCTTCCAATGTATAGACCAAATTGTAAGAATTTGATTCTTAAAGTTTTTCATTTCTTAAACATGGTTTAGGTTTTTCCATCATAATATTTGTTTGTCTTGTAGATGTCTATCTCTCTAATCTTGAGGAATGGCAACCAATGGAGTCTATTATTGATGTTATTGATGTTATACATGGTTCAATTGGAGAAGAAATGTATAGAGGTAGAAAGAAGACAGAGCTTGCAGAGAATGGAATATTCTGTTATGACCATTCTTATGTTATTCCTATGCAGCGTTGCCAATGGGGATCAATAAACCTCCTCCTTTTGCCAAATTTTTCAAGCTTTGAGTGGCCTTTGCCAAGTCCAGCTACTAG
Organism: Lygodium microphyllum; assembly: GCF_053477565.2. Taxonomy (NCBI): domain Eukaryota; kingdom Viridiplantae; phylum Streptophyta; class Polypodiopsida; order Schizaeales; family Lygodiaceae; genus Lygodium; species Lygodium microphyllum. The sequence goes on along the minus strand of NC_141141.1, from coordinate 4,810,852 downwards.
TGAGGGCTATAGATGTAAGATATTTTCTGAGATCCAGAAAGCATTAAAATCTAATATCTGTCTTTAGAGCACCTTGGATCTTCACTTTCTTTAGGTCTTCTTCACTGCCTCCTACTCCAGAGAGGCCACCTAACATGGCTTTGATACCATATTGGAAGAGAGGGAGAGACATAGAGTGGAGGAGGACCATGAGCTATCAGCTCATCTTCTTCTTCTTTGTTATTCCATTCACTTAGTCTACTAACTGAAAGAGAGAGTATTACACTAGGTTTCAGTAACCATCATCTAGCTATGGTTAGGTCCCAACTTATTAATGTCACACACATGTACAGCTATCTCCAACTAATGTCGCGGTCAGACACACACAGATAAAGACGGGTGGAGCTTGATATTCTAACAGCAATGGTATGGATCCATGTGTTGAGGGTAAATGCGCATGTACCTATACTGCCCATGTATTCACTACATTGACAATACCCATATACTTGTACATTGCAGGTGATGGCTGCCCATCACTATCACTTCATTTTCATTCTTTCAGTGACTAATGAATAAGAGAGGCTAGTTACACATTGTGACTATTGGAGTTTCCACATCCTGTGTGTCTCTCTCTTGTTCTCTTACTCAATCCTCCATAGCTCACATCTCCCTTACTTCTACTTGCTTGTGCTCCCACTTGTGCTTCTTTCTTCAACTAATATCAGCAGTGAGATCAAGGATCTTCACCCAACATTACTTCAGCTTGGATTTGGAAACCTATAGCCCATTGTTCTTGGTAGCCATGGCTTTTTCCCTCAAGGTATGCATTTGATGCTCCACTTCTTCTCGGCTTGTGTGGGCTTCTTCCAGGCCTTGAGTAGGCTTGTTTGAGCACTTCTAAGTGTTCCCCCACCCTCATTCCCCTCAAAAATTATAGCAGTAGGTATAGCAGTAGTAGCATGATTTGTGCCTACTACTGCTATCCCCTTTCTTGATTAGCTTGGTGCATCCTCCTGTGTGGCATTTGATACTCCCCTATGACACTTGGCCAACCTCTTAGATACTTTTCTAGCATTTGCATTCATCATTGGACACTAATTTGAGCCTCCAAACCTTGGTTATTTGTTGTAATATAGAACAAACCTATTGTAATACAAGTCTCTATAGGGTCTCTTCAGTGATTGGAGCTCAATCTTGTCTCTATTGATGTTGATATCTATGTGTATTGATGTTGGGATGTTTGGCCAATGTCTTGAGATGCTCTTGGCTTGAGCTTCAGCTCCATTTGGGTTGTATAAGGTCAATCATTGTTGGTTATCACATATGTCTATTGTATACCCTATGGGACAACATACATAGAGCTATCTATTGCTTCTGTAGTGCCTTTGGCATGCTACCATTGTGCCCGTATGTTATGTGGATGCTCTGAGGTGCATTTTGGATTGGATAGAGCTTATTTGGATTATTTTTAGCAAGATTTTTCACTACTACTATAATACAATGGGCAACAAGCATTTACACATAAAAAGTATACGCCTATTGCCATTTGATGCTATTCATGTACTTTAATGGATGTATTGATGTATGACATTGATGCTATGCACCCAAATATGCTTATGGAATGCCTTGAGCTTTGCATTTGATCTTAGTTACATGTCTTCGAGCTTTGATTAGTTGCTATAATGATCATTCACTTACGGGCTTGAAGATCTATTGGATTTTATGCTCTCAACTATATACTTGTGAGGTATCCGCTAGGCTCATTCCAAGCGACACCTTTTTATAGTCCATCAGTAGGCTTTCCAAATGAGCCACCCCCAACGCTCTCTTGGAACATCACGAGATTTGTCACTTAGACCCCACTGAGTCTACATCACAGTGGAAGAGTTCTGGCCAAACCCACTAGGATTGACCTGAATTTTCGAGTTTCTAAAATCAAACGATTCTCCTAATAGCCATCTAGCATCAATAATTTCAAGTTCCCACATCTACAGGATTACTCAAACTGAAGCCAACTTGCCATTGCACTTAGTTCAAAGAGAATGGGAGATGGAGGGGAGTGCAGTACGGCAACCCTCCTCCCCATAAGGCAAAACCTCATTCCAACCCCCTAAAATAATGCAAGTCAATCCTACCTAAAAACTAGTTTTTTCTTCCTATTTCTATTGTCGATTTAGAAAAGCTCCCAGCTAATCGGGACCACCCTACCATTGGACGGACTCATCGGAGGTTACGCCCACATGCTTTTCTTTGATGGCAGAATCATCTTTAGTTTTTTAATTACCTACAATACATTTATTGGAACGTATACAACTAGCTTCCTTAATTAGTCCATTAAATCACAGGTTCCTTCACGTAATTTATCTCATGGACACGCATACAATTCAAACAATCCTTGAATTTAAAAAAAATCTTTATTATATTGGAAGTTTATTACAATTTCCATCTTTTCGACCTTGCGAAAGATATACAGAATTCCACGAGGGTATTCTACCCAGCAAGATTCCACCCTTGTAACTAGTATTTAGGGTTCTAGGATCCCATCCTGGCCTAGGAGTAATATGGAATTTACGGCCAGAGACCCCCCTGGCACCCACATTTCCCACTACTCAAGGCTATCCCTACGGATAGACCTTTTGCTATGGAGCCGTTCTAAGCCTCTCAAAGAGATAATCATGAGCCCCTTGGAATAGGGTCTCGCCACTAGCTTGGGGAAGTACTTCACAGCACCCAATAACTAACACGGGATGTGGGACCACATATATAAGAATACAAAAGAGCCAGAGGCTTACCCATGCACGTAATGCTAGACTTCTTATGAGAACTAAATGTCTGCCTACCATAAAGACAATGGTCACAAGAATCAACACATTTATAATCAAGAGGAAGAAGATACTATAAATAAGTAAGCATTTTCATTCCTTGTAAGAACATGCGTCTAAGGCAATGATGCTATAGCAATACATGTAGTATGTCACCCACAGCCAAAACATGGTCAAGAGACCTAGATACAAATAAAGGATAGAGACTGTTAGCCTTGGTACCTCAAGCAAAGACAAGATTCCCACAAGTAATTTTCAATACCTCAGTCATATCTGCATTGAAAATTATACAAGGCTATCTTAGTCAAGGTTTTGAGGATCCTTTTAAGACCTTTCAATTGTCACTTTTGAGAATATAAGGCATGGCCTATGGATGTAGAAATCACATGGCATAGTGGACAAAATCTGAGCAAGGAGAAGAGAATACACAGCAAATATGAGAAGAACAGAAACTGCTTTAATTTCAAATGAATTGATACAAAGATGGCTCTATTCACCCATATGCTTCCATTTTGAAACTTAGATGGTGATCCAAATAGATGATAGGCGAACAGCTTAAGGATAGCTGGAAGATCTCTAACTAGGTGAAAGATAGATTAATGATGGCTTTGGAGGGATCTTCCTTTTATAGCCTAGGAAGGTAGTCTAGTCGGCTTGTCCAACCATATTATGAATCTTCCCTATTTCGCTAGGGAATGTATTTCCTTTACTATCGACTATTAGCTTTGTGCCTTAAGTTGCTACCAGCATAACTACTTCATCTAACCCAAAGGCTAGATAGAGTCAACCAAGGAATATTTCAAGAAATATTTCCTTTATTATCGGGCCAAGGGTCCTTCATATTTCCCACACCCTGCAACTTGATGCATTGTGCCTAGAGTTGCTACTAGCATAACTACTTTTTCCAACGCAAAGGTTAGATCCACAAAGGTCATCTTTTTGCAATCCAATCACATAGATCTCATTTGACATACAAGTCAGGACCTAAGCACTATCCATGCTTACACGTAGCTTCTTCTTGTTATGGGGACCTTACAACTTAGAGCACCATAGATCATTAATGGCACCTTACAAGCTAGGACATTGAGCATATACAGACTTCAATCCCCAAACAATAGTACAATAAGCCCAAGTCTATCATTTCAAACTCGGAGCTCAAAGCCTTTCGAGTCTGACAGATCATATCTTCATAGTCACCTCTAATAAGATGTTTGTCTACATATAAGACAATCACTACAGGCTTTTCGCCATCCCTATAAACATACAAGTTAGCAATCTGAGACACGTCTTTTGAAATTCAAGCCTCAAAAAAAATTATCTATCTATTAGTACCATGCTCTAGGGACATGTTTGTTGAGATATCGAGCTCCACTCGTGATACGCTAGGGTGACCGTTGTGTATTTTGTCAAGATTGTGGGAGAGAAGGAAGGAGTCTCGCTTGAAGCTTTCTTGCTTGCACAATGGGGGAAGACACACAAGGGTGGAGGCTGAAAACAGTTTTCCTCTTCTTAGTTGTGTAAGCCAAAAGAACTCTAGTACAAAGAAATAGAAGAACCCTATATATGGGTCTCAAACCAAACTCAACTAACTAAGGTGGCATACTAACTGAGCCACGAACTAGAGTAGATAAGGATAGCTATCATGTAGCTATTATTCATGGGCGGTGTACCAACCGCATCTGCAACTGACAAGTTGGTGACATAAATACACAACGGTCACCCTGGCGTATCACGAGTCGAGCTCGATATCTCAACACTCCCCCTCGAGCTCAATCCCAATTCCTGCACACCAAGCAGGTCTCTGAACTTGCGCAGCTTCTCTGTGCCCAATGCCTTCGTGAATATGTCAGCTACCTGATCCTCTGTGCTGACATAAACTAGATTAATAAGACCTAGTAAAACCCTCTCTCGCACATAGTGATAATGCACCTCAATGTGCTTTGTTCTAGCATGATAGACTGGGTTATTGGCCAAGTGTATACTACTCATGTTGTCACAATAAATGACAACTGGTCCATCCGTGGACTGATGCATATCATAAAGTAGCTTATGCAACCAAGCTACCTCACATGCAGCCATTGCTGCACCCCTGTACTCAGCCTCTGTGCTCGACAAGGCAACTGTAGGCTGTTTCTTGCTGCTCCAAGTGACTGCAGCACTCCCAAAAGAGAACACATATCCACTGGTAGATCATCTATCAGAAATACTACCAGCCCAATCAGCATCAGTGTATCCATGCAACTGTATCTGAACCCCAGTCTCATAAAATAGTCCATACTGCAATGTGGACTTCACATACCTGAGTATGCGTCTAGCCGCATCCAAATGTGGTTTCCTTGGAGCCTGCATAAACTGACTTACCAATCCAACAGCGTAGCTCAAATCTGGCCTGGTAATAGTCATATAAATCAAACTTCCTACTATGCGTCTGTACATAGTAGGGTCTTCTAGTAGCTCACCTGCATCTGTGCTCAGCTTCACATTCTGCTCCAAAGGAACTGAAATAGGCTTACAGCCTGTCATCCCATATTTGGACAGCATGTCCAATCCATACTGCCTCTGCAAGAGATGTATCCCACTTGGTGATCTAATAACCTCAATGCCCAAGAAATAACGCAGCTCTCCCAAATCCTTCATCTCAAACTTCTGCTTCAATAGCATTTTCACATGAAGGATATCTTCATCACTGTCACCTATCATAATCAAATCATCAACATAAATGACAAGCAGCATAATACATTTCTCTGTTTTTCTCACATAAAGTGAGAAATCTGCCTTGGAAATCTGAAAGCCAATAGTGACAAGATACTGTCCTATCTTGTCAGACCATGCTCTAGGTGCTTGCTTCAAGCCATACAAGGCTTTCTTCAACCTGCAAACAAACTCAGGATGAACAGCATGCACATAACCTGGTGGATGCTCCATATAGACCTCTTCTTGCAAATCACCATGCAAGAAGGCATTCTTTACATCCATCTGATGTAAAGACCATCCCTTTGATGCAGCCATAGCAATGACTGCTCTTACGGTTGCCATCCTTGCAACCGGACTGAATGTTTCTTCATAGTCAATGCCATATGTTTGTGCATACCCCTTAACTACTAATCTTGCCTTGTATCTATTCACAGAGCCATCTGCATTGTGCTTCACCTTATAAACCCACTTACAGCCAATTGCATTTTTACCTTTAGGCAAAGGTACCAATTCCCATGTAGCATTTGCTTCCAAGGCATCCATTTCTTCATCCATGGCTTTCTCCCATTTTTCTTTTCCCATGGCTTCCTCAAAAGAAGTGGGTTCTGGTTCCTGTATCACAATAGAAGGAATACCCAACTCATCATCAATGCTTTGTTCTGAGCCACTGGATTCACCATCCACATAAGAGTGACCTGCATTCACATCAATCATGGGCTGATCAACCTTCTCTTTTCCTTTTCGTGATACATGCATACCACTATTTGCATTACTTTGAGAAGATTCTCCTGATCTCAATCTGCCTGTCCATGGCGAAGAATGTGAACCACTACTAGAGGACGCTCCAGATCCACTAATATTTTGTGACTGCTCCTGTAAATTTTGTGCAGCATTACCATTTTGTGCATCTACATCATCAATCACATTTACTGGTTTATACCAGCTACTCATCTCATCAAAAACAACATCTCTGCTCACTGTAAACTTACGAGTAGAAGGGTTATAGCATCTATACCCTTTTTGCTGCAGAGAGTAACCAATAAAGATGCACTTCTCAGCTTTTGGATCCAACTTGGATCTCAACTCATCTGGCACATGTACATAGGCAATGCAACCAAAAATTTTCAAATGAGAAATATCTGGTTTCCTACCAGTATATGTCTCCTCTGGAGTCACCCCATGTATTGCTGCAGTGGGAGTCCTGTTCATTATATAGACTGCTGTAGCAACTGCTTCAGCCCAATAAAAATCTGGCAGGTCTTTTTCATTGAGCATGGCACGAGATACCTCTCCAATATGCCTGTTTTTCCTTTCTGCAATTCCATTTTGTTGTGGCGTATGACTGCATGAATATTGCTGCTTTATGCCATGCTCCTGCAGGAACCTTGCAAACTCATTTGAGAGGTACTCTCCCCCTCCATCTGACCTTAGGCATTTTATTTGCAGGCCTGTTTCTTTTTCAACCATAGCTTTAAGAGTTTTGAAATGCCCAAAAACTTCACTTTTCTTTTTCATAAAATACACCCAAACTTTTCTGCTATAGTCATCAATAAAACTGACAAAATAATGACAGGCTCCAAGAGATGCAGTTTTAGTAGTCCACACATCAGAGTGGATTAATTCCAATGGCTTCTTACTCTCTTGAACATGTCTAGGAAATGGTTTCCTTGCCTGTTTTCCAAACTGACAGGCTTCACATACCTTATGCATTTCTGCAACCTTGAATTTAGGCAATCCTGCAACAATATTTTGGGCCTGCATTGATTTAAGTCGCTATACATTAACATGACCAATGCGTTTATGCCAAATATCAATATCTGCAACTACACCGGTCCCATGTGCAAACATTGCTGCACTCAATTCAGACATGTGTGCATCCAATGTAAACATTCTGCCCTTCTTCTTTCCTTTTGCTATCAAGCGACCTTTATTTTTCATATCCTCAACAAAGCATCCATGAGGATTAAATCTGACCTGGAGGCCCTGCTCAACCATTTGACCAACAGAAACCAGATTCTTGGTGATATTCGGGACATGAAATACATCGGAGAGGTATTTCTTTTTCCCATCCTGCATAGACAAATGAATTTTTCCAATCTACACAATAGGATGTGCAGTATCATCACCAGTCTCCACAAATCCTGGTTTTTCCATTTTTCTTGCATCCTCCATCCATTCTGCATGACCTGTCATGTGGTTTGATGCACCTGAGTCAACATACCATACATCATTGCTTTCTTCTGCACTTGTCACAAAATTGTTCATGTGCTGCACCATAAACAAGTGCTCATTTTTGTCATCACCCTGTCTACTAGAAGATGCATAATTCCCTTGTTGCAGCTTTCCATTCATGATGTCATTCTGCTTTTTATAGCAGTCTTTAGCCATATGACCCATTTTACCACAGTAGTAGCATTCAACATTACTGTTTACATTTTGGCCTCTTTGCCATCCACCACGACCTCTTTGGCTCCCCCTGCCTCTAGAGTTACCACGTCCTCCTCCATAGGACTGGTTTTCTTGAGTTTGCTGCATATTCTGATTTCTACCACGGCCTCCATATCGGCCTCCTCTACCTCTGCCTCTACCTCTTCCAGTATTTGAGTAGAAGACAGCTTCTTTTGAAGTTCCTCCTGAAGAAGATGCACCACCATTTCTCTGTTCCTCAGAAATTAGAAGAGCAATCAACTCCTCAAAATCAGGAAATCTTTCACGAACTGAAATGGATGTCCGAAACTGTGCATAATCCTTTCCTAGACCATTCAAGGTCACAGAAACTAAATCATCATCTTCCACTGGTGACCCAATGGAAGCAAGTGCATCTGCAATCTTCTTCACCTTCATGTGGTAGTCGTTGATGCTCATATTTTCTCTTTGCACATTGTGCAACTCTTGCTTGAGCTGCATTTTCCTGGCTTGCGTATTTGTGCTATACATTTTTGACAAAGTATCCCATGCCTCCTTTGGCATACTTGCATCTTGAATATGCACAATCATAGAGTCTGAAATGCTAATAGACAGCCAGAACATAACTTTTCTGGCTCTCTCATGCCATGCCTTAAATGCCTGCATTTGCTATTGATTGGGAACATCAGGAAGAACTGGTTCTTCTTCATTTCCTGCAACAAATTCCCAATATCCTTTTTCCATAAGGAAATTTGTCATTCTAAACTTCCATGCTTGGAAGTTGTTCTTGTCAAGCTTTTCAGTGACAATCTGTGAAAGAGAATCAGACGCCATTACAGAACACTGCAAAAAATTCTGTCACTGCAAAGAACACAGCTTCAGCCTCACAAGGGCTAATCTGCAAAACTGACGAAAGTGGTATTTGACCACACAGTCACTTCCTAGTGACAATTTTGCATCAACAGGCAACAGGGATGATTCTGTAACTCCCAATGTCTCTGCGCACAGGCATACAATGCAATTTCTACAGTAACTTTTCACCGACCTGTAGAACAGTGGTCGCACAGCATAAAACTAGGCCTTTTCCTGAGTGCGTGCAAAAAACTTCTGCCTCCAAAACAGGCCCCGAAATGGCCTCAAATCAAAAAAACAAGGTCGCCAAGAGCTAAAGCTCTTACCCGCAGCATATACTACCCTCTTGCTTCACCGCGAAGGGCGTCTCAACCTGAGACAATGCACTCTTGCAATTTTCGGCTGTGCTACCTGCAGAGATCTGCTCCCAAAACAAAAAATGAAAGCAACACTGCTCCTCTTACCAGAACACCGCGAGCTTGGCTTGCTTTCTTGAGCTCCTTACCACGAACAAGGCTCTGATACCATGTCAAGATTGTGGGAGAGAAGGAAGGAGTCTCGCTTGAAGCTTTCTTGCTTGCACAATGGGGGAAGACACACAAGGGTGGAGGCTGAAAACAGTTTTCCTCTCTTAGTTGTGTAAGCCAAAAGAACTCAAGTACAAAGAAATAGAAGAACCCTATATATGGGTCTCAAACCAAACTCAACTAACTAAGGTGGCATACTAACTGAGCCACGAACTAGAGTAGATAAGGATAGCTATCATGTAGCTATTATTCGTGGGCGGTGTACCAACCGCGTCTGCAACTGACAAGTCGGTGACATAAATACACAACGGTCACCCTGGCGTATCACGAGTGGAGCTCGATATCTCAACATATTTATGTCACCGACTTGTCAGTTTGCAGACGCGGTTGGTACACCGCCCATGAATAATAGCTACATGATAGCTATCCTTATCTACTCTAGTTCGTGGCTCAGTTAGTATGCCACCTTAGTTAGTTGAGTTTGGTTTGAGACCCATATATAGGGTTCTTCTATTTCTTTGTACTAGAGTTCTTTTTGACTTACACAACTAAGAAGAGGAAAACTGTTTTCAGCCTCCACCTCTGTGTGTATTCCCCCATTGTGCAAGCAAGAAAGCTACAAGTGAGACTCCTTCCTTCTCTCCCACAATCTTGACATGGTATCAGAGCCTTGTTCGTGGTAAGGAGCTCAAGAAAGCAAGCCAAGCTCGCGGTGTTCTGGTAAGAGGAGCAGTGTTGCTTTCATTTTCTATTTTGGGAGCAAATCTCTGCAGGTAGCACAGCCGGAAAGTGCAGGAGTGCATTGTCTCAGGTTGAGACGCCCTTCGCGGTGAAGCAAGAGGGCAGTATATGCTGCGGGCAAGGGCTTTAGCCCTTGGCGACCTTGTTTTTTTGATTTCAGGACATTCCGGGGCCTGTTTTGGACGCGAAAGTTTTCTACACGCACTCAGGAAAAGGCCTAGTTTTATGCTGTGCAGCCACTGTTCTACAGGTCGGTGCAAAGTTACTGTAGAAATTGCATCGTATGCTTGTGCGCAGAGACATTGGGAGTTACAGAATCATCCCTGTTGCCTGTTGATGCAAAATCGTCACTAGGAAGTGACTGTGTGGTCAAATACCACTTTCGTCAGTTTTGCAGATTTGCCTTTGTGAGGCTGAAGCTGTGTTCTTTGCAGTGACAGAATTTTTTGCAGTGTTCTGTAATGGCGTCTGATTCTCTCTCACAGATTGTCACTGAAAAGCTTGACAAGAACAACTTCCAAGCATGGAAGTTTAGAATGACGAATTTCCTTATTGGAAAAGGATATTGGGAATTTGTTGCAGGAAATGAAGAAGAACCAGTTCTTTCTGATGTTCCCAATCAACAGCAAATGCAGGCATTTAAAGCATGGCATGAGAGAGCCAGGAAAGTTATGTACTGGCTGTCTATCAGCATTTCAGACTCTATGATTGTGCATATTCAAGATGCAAGTATGCCAAAGGAGGCATGGGATACTTTGTCAAAAATGTATAGCACAAATACGCAAGCCAGGAAAATGCAGCTCAAGCAAGAGTTGCACAATGTGCAAAGAGAAAGTATGAGCATCAATGACTACCACATGAAGGTGAAGAAGATTGCAGATGCACTTACTTCCATTGGGTCGCCAGTGGAAGATGATGATTTTGTCTCAGTGACCTTGAATGGTCTAGGAAAGGATTATGCACAGTTCCGAACATCCATTTCCGTTCGTGAAAGATTTCCTGATTTTGAGGAGTTGATTGCTCTTCTAATTTCTGAGGAGCAGAGAAATGGTGGTGCATCTTCTTCAGGAGGAACTTCAAAAGAAGCTGTCTTCTACTCAAATGCTAGAAGAGGTAGAGGTAGAGGTAGAGGAGGCCGATATGGAGGCCGTGGTAGAAATCAGAATATGCAGCAAACTCAAGAAAACCAGTCCTATGGAGGAGGACGTGGTAACTCTAGAGGCAGGGAGAGCCAAAGAGGTCATGGTGGATGGCAAAGAGGCCAAAATGCAAACAGTAATGTTGAATGCTACTACTGTGGTAAAATGGGTCATATGGCTAAAGACTGCTATAAAAAGCAGAATGACATCAAGAATGGAAAACTGCAACAAGGGAATTATGCATCTTCTAGTAGACAGGGTGATGACAAAAATGAGCATTTGTTTATGGTGCAGCACATGAACAATTCTGTGACAAGTGCAGAAGAAAGCAATGATGTATGGTATGTTGACTCAGGTGTATCAAACCACATGACAGGTCATGTAGAATGGATGGAGGATGCAAGCAATGCAGGCCCAAAATATTGTTGCAGGATTGCCCAAATTCAAGGTTGCAGAAATGTATAAGGTATGTGAAGCCTGTCAGTTTGGAAAACAGGCAAGGAAACCATTTCCTAGACATGTTCAAGAGAGTGAGAAGCCATTGGAATTAATCCACTCTGATGTGTGGACTACTAAAGCTACATCTCTTGCAGGCTGTCATTATTTTGTCACTTTTATTGATGACTATAGCAGAAAAGTTTGGGTGTATTTTATGAAAAAGAAAAGTGAAGTTTTTGGGCATTTCAAAACTCTTAAAGCTATGGTTGAAAAAGAAATAGGCCTGCAGATAAAATGCCTAAGGTCAGATGGAGGGGGAGAGTACCTCTCAAATGAGTTTGCAAGGTTCCTGCAGGAGCATGGCATAAAGCAGCAATATTCATGCAGTCATACCCCACAACAAAATGGAATTGCAGAAAGGAAAAACAAGCATATTGGAGAGGTATCTCATGCCATGCTCAATGAAAAAGACTTGCCAATTTTTTATTGGGCTGAAGCAGTTGCTACAGCAGTCTACATAATGAACAAGACTCCCACTACAGCAATACATGGAATGACTCCAGAGGAGACGTATACTGGTAGGAAACCAGATATTTCTCATTTGAAAATTTTTGGTTGCACTGCCTATGTACAAGTGCCAGATGAGTTTAGATCCAAGTTGGATCCAAAAACTGAGAAGTGCATCTTTATTGGTTACAATCTGCAGCAAAAAGGGTATAGATACTATAACCCTTCTACTCGTAAGTTTACAGTGAGCAGAGATGTTATTTTTGATGAGATGAGTAGCTGGTATAAACCAGTAAATGTGATTGATGATGTAGATGCACAAAATGGTAATGCTGCACAGAATTCACAGCAGCAGTCACAAAATATTAGTGGACCTGGAGCGTCCTGTAGCAGTGGTTCACATTCTTCGCCATGGACACGTAGATTGAGATCAGGAGAATCTTCTCAAAGCAATGCAGATAGTGGTATGCAGGTATCACGAAAAGGAAAAGAGAAGGTTAATCAGCCCATGTTTGATGTGAATGCAGGTCACTCTTATGTGGATGGTGAATCCAGTGGCTCAGAACAGAGCATTGATGATGAGTTGGGTATTCCTTCTATTGTTACACCTGAAGTAAGGAAGACCAGGGATGTTTTGAGAGCACCTGGGAGTGAACCTACTTTGCGCAGGTCTACGGGAGCTAGGTATCCTGTGGATAGGCTGAAATATGATGGATTTACAGCCATTCACTATGCATATATGGTTAAAGTGATACAGGAACCAGAACCCACTTCTTTTGAGCAAGCCATGGGAAAAGAAAAATGGGAGAAAGCCATGGATGAAGAAATGGATGCCTTGGAAGAAAATGCTACATGGGAATTGGTACCTTTGCCTAAAGGTAAAAATGCAATTGGCTGTAAGTGGGTTTATAAGGTGAAGCACAATGCAGATGGTTCTGTTAACAGATACAAGGCAAGATTAGTAGTCAAGGGGTATGCACAAACATATGGCATTGACTATGAAGAAACATTCAGTCCGGTTGCAAGGATGGCAACCGTAAGAGCAGTCATTGCTATGGCTGCATCAAAGGGATGGTCTTTACATCAAATGGATGTAAAGAATGCCTTCTTGCATGGTGATTTGCAAGAAGAGATCTATATGGAGCAGGCACCAGGTTATGTGCATGCTGTTCATCCTGAGTTTGTTTGCAGGTTGAAGAAAGCCTTGTATGGCTTGAAGCAAGCACCTAGAGCATGGTCTGACAAGATAGGACAGTATCTTGTCACTATTGGCTTTCAGATTTCCAAGGCAGATTTCTCACTTTATGTGAGAAAAACAGAGAAATGTATTATGCTGCTTGTCATTTATGTTGATGATTTGATTATGATAGGTGACAGTGATGAAGATATCCTTCATGTGAAAATGCTATTGAAGCAAAAGTTTAAGATGAAGGATTTGGGAGAGCTGCGTTATTTCTTGGGCATTGAGGTGATTAGATCACCAAGTGGGATACAGCTCTTGCAGAGGCAATATGGATTGGACATGCTATCCAAATATGGGATGGCAGGCTGTAAGCCTATTTGAGTTCCTTTGGAGCAGAATGGGAAGCTGAGCGCAGATGCAGCTGAGCTTCTAGAAGACCCTACTATGTACAGACGCATAGTAGGAAGTTTGATTTATATGACTATTACCAGGCCAGATTTGAGCTATACTGTTGGATTGGTAAGTCAGTTTATGCAGGCTCCAAAGGAAACCACATTTGGATGCGGCTAGACGCATACTCAGGTATGTGAAGTCCACATTGCAGTATGGACTATTTTATGAGACTGGGGTTCAGATACAGTTGCATGGATACACTGATGCTGATTGGGCTGGTAGTATTTCTGATAGACGATCTACCAGTGGATATGTGTTCTCTTTTGGGAGTGCTGCAGTCACTTGGAGCAGTAAGAAACAGCCTACAGTTGCCTCGTCGAGCACAGAGGCTGAGTACAGGGGTGCAGCAATGGCTGCATGTGAGGTAGCTTGGTTGCATAAGCTACTTTATGATATACATCAATCTACAGATGGGCCAGTTGTCATTTATTGTGACAACATGAGTAGTATACACTTGGCAAATAACCCAGTCTATCATGCTAGAACAAAGCACATTGAGGTGCATTATCACTATGTGCGAGAGAGGGTTTTACTAGGTCTTATTGATCTAGTTTATGTCAGCACAGAGGATCAGGTAGCTGACATATTCACGAAGGCATTGGGCGCAGAGAACCTGCGCAAGTTCAGAGACCTTCTTGGTGTGCAGGAATTGGGATTGAACTCGAGGGGGAGTGTTGATATATCGAGCTCCACTCGTGATACGTCAGGGTGACCATTGTGTATTTATGTCACCAACTTGTCAGTTGCAGACGCGGTTGGTACACCGCCCATGAATAATAGCTACATGATAGCTATCCTTATCTACTCTAGTTCGTGGCTCAGTTAGTATGCCACCTTAGTTAGTTGAGTTTGGTTTGAGACCCATATATAGGGTTCTTCTATTTCTTTGTACTAGAGTTCTTTTTGGCTTACACAACTAAGAAGAGGAAAACTGTTTTCAGCCTCCACCTCTGCGTGTATTCCCCCATTGTGCAAGCAAGAAAGCTACAAGTGAGACTCCTTCCTTCTCTCCCACAATCTTGACAATGTTTTAATCCATACAATGCCTTCTTGAGCTTACAAACTTTGTTCTCAGAATGGGAGGCTCAAATCCTAGTGGTTGAGCTACATACACCACCTCCATGAGATCTCCATTCAAGAATGTTGATTTAACATCCATTTGGTAAATTGGCCACTTCTTATGAGTGGCCACTACAATACTGTGTGGATAATGGTCATTCTAGTAGTTGGAACAAATGATTCTTGAAAATCAAATCCTTCAACCTATGAAAATCCATGTGCAACTAATCTAGCTTTGTACTTTTCTAGGCTACCATTAGCCTTGTATTTTACCTTCCAAAACCACTTGATGCCAATATTCTTTCTCTTTTCTAGCCAATCCACTATCTCCCAAGTATCATTCTTCATTATGACATCATACTTAGCTTGTATAGCTACTCTCCATGCCGGTGGATCACTTCCAAGTCTATTAACTCATTTACTTCTCTCATAATCTCAACCACCATCAAGGCCATATTGATTATGTGAGCAGAAGTTGTTCTTTGCTCCTCTATTCTCAACAACCTCTTTGGTCCATCTACCCTTTCCTCAACCATGGTAGGTATAGGATCACTATGATCATAGAGCCGCTTTACCATCACAGCAATTGCTTTTCTTTGTGGCATGATTTTGCTGGTTGGTGAACTTTTTCCTCATCATCCAAAGATGATACTTTGACAACAACCCTCCCACGAGCATAATCAACCACAAAACCAGGGACAAAGCACGCAAAATCTATGTGTATGGCTCTGCCATTAATCTCAAAAATTGAAAAGAAACCATAAATCTCTTTTTTAATAATGAACAAATTTGTTATCTTCATCATCTTCATCCATAACTTCAACCATTATGCAAGAACAAAAGGGAAAAGAGAAATTTCTACACAAAAGATAGAGGAGAGAGGAGAGAGAACAAATTTTTGGCACCACCAAAAGGAGAATATGCGATTGGAGAAAAGAGAGAAGGGAAAGAGGCACATAACCACTCGTGCACTCCACCCCACCTCTTCCTCCCAAAAAGCACATCCCTTCGTATTTTATTATTTCTTTGAAACTTTGATACATTTGATATTATAAGACCTTTAGCCTTTAATTTTGAGTATTCCTACCCTTCACAAATGCATGCATGTAACACTTTTGTGTATACCATTTATTTATGATAAATGTGGATGTGGATGTGGATGTGGCCTCCTCATATCTCTATCTCTTTTTGGTGATTTTGTAACAATGTAGTATTATTCTCTTGACAAAAAATAAAAATATGATGCATGCTTGGATTCTTTTGTGCCTTGTTTTTATGCTTCTTTGGGTGTCATCATACTTCCTCCTCCGTGAGGGTAGGGACAACTCTTGGGATAAGTTCATAGTGGACTACTTCTTTCCTAGATGATAAAGTGGAAGAACTTATATTCTCCTCCTCCACTGTGTGTAACTGGTCCTTGAACACCACATCACAACTCTCGCTATGATCTTCTTTGCATCTTGGTTGTATAAGGGCAAGCACCTCAGGTGGATTATTTTTAGCATATATATGAACCTTAGCTTATGTATGGTGACTTTTTATATCTTAGGAAGTAAAAATGGACGTTTGGCTTTTCTGTTGAACAACCACATACAGTTATGTAAGACGGATGCAAGGGGCGGAAGTTATGTAAGGCTATGGCGGAATTCTGATATGACAGATGTAGTCTGCAATTTACATTATGTCTTCTTCTCTGTCTCAATAGTCAATGTGTGTGTCTTGGTCTTTATGTATAAGTTCAGTGTAGCAATGTTCAGTTAAAGATATGTGTGCAGTTTAAGTGATGTTTTGTGCAGTAGGTGAAATTCTTATGTTTGTCAAGATAGAAGTCACACAGTTTTGTCAGAGGCTAAATAGGAAATTGTTTGGCTAAACATTCCAATATATGCTGGCGATCACGATGCTTATGATGGGTGTTCATGGTCGAGTTTGCTCTCTTCTGTAAGGCCAATGAGTGCCAAGAAGATGTCGAGCAGCAGTTATGGTGGTGGTTACAATGGCAGTTATGGTTTCTCGGAAGTCAAATGCTGAATGATAATTTGCTCTGGAGACTTCACAACAGCTTGCTCATTAGTATTTCACAAGGTTGGCAGTGCGGCAACAAAGGGTGCAACAGCAAGAGAATGACCAGCATCCATGCAGAAGGGCATGCAGGAGGTGAAGTTAGTGGGATGCAAAGTGATACTTCTAAATATGAGATGGATCCGGATATAGAGAAATTAGAGAATATAGAAGATTATGGGGGAATATTTAATGAACCTGAGGATGACAGGAAATTAAATCTGCAATTTGTTGGAGAATTTATTTTGTAGCAAGTATTTCTAGCTAGGAGAAGATTGGAATTTGACCCTTTGGGCATCAAAAGAGCTGCACCAACACAACCAGTATCATTAACAACAACAGCATGGAAGTTATCTCCAAATACGCTTAGGAATATGGCGGTAGCTAGAGTGGATTTATCCGGTGTCAAGTTCAGGACCTTTTCAAAGAATCTAAACAAGACCCTGATTGCTACGTAGCTCAATTTGAGACAAGATGGCAAGCCAGAGGATTTGATGGAGTATATGATGTGCAAGCCAAGATGCACTAGTTTCAAGCAACATTTGAGGGAAAAGCCATGCAATGGTTTAGTAACTTTAATGTGGGTCATTTTGCAGATTATATCACATTGAGGAATGCATTTTTGAACAGGTTTTGGAAGGAGAAGACTCCCAATGATGTGCTTGCTAAGATTAAGAAGATCAAGCAGAAGAAGATGTTTGTGGAAGATTACACACAAAAATTCAATCAGTATTTGAAGAGGCCTACAGAGATGAAATGTTGGTCAGATATTATATGAAGGGATTGCAAAAAGAATTTTGAAATGTGGTTGCAAGTGTAGATGTAAGAGCATGATTAGATGCATTGGTGGAAACTACTACAAGAGCAGAGCAAAGCTTTGGAGTGTCAAATCTGAGTACTTCCAAGAAAAGTTCTCGGGAGAGGAAGAAGATGAAGACAAAGGGAAAGAAGAAAAAGTCTGCCGATGACAATAGTGATGACAATTTTGATTCAGATTTCAATACAAATTCAGACACATATTCCAATTCCGATTCAGAGACTAGTAATATAGATTCAGATTCCAATTTGGATTCAAAATCAAAGTCAAAAAAAGAGGTTAGGAAGATCCAAATTATGGAGGACTCAGCAAAATATTCAGCAAAATATGGCGCAAGCAAGCGGAGTATTTTTGAAAGCTATATGATAGTAGAATATTTTTAATAATCAGGGATGGCAAAAACAATAGCATTAATCTTTTGGATGGCAACAATCTTTTAATCAAGATAGGCCATTTAGAGGAAATTTCAACCAAGGATACCGATCGAGGTTTGGTGGATTTCATAATTTTAGACCTTGGGGATGAAATTGGAACAAGTAGCAAGGTTGGCCACAATAGTAGAGTTGGCAACAACCACCAAATTAGAATCTGCAAAATTGGTATCCACAAGGGTGGTGTGGGAGCTACAAGCTCTACCCCGAGACCTACGGACCACTTATTGCTCAAGTGTTTCAAACCAAGAGGCCATGGCTACCTCTCACATAGCTGACGTGCAATGCCTACCTTATGGGTGTAGTGAGCTTACCTTCATGCCGATCGAGTTACCTCCTCTCCCGCACACTCCGATAGCTCCACGATCCAAGTGCAAGCTTCAAGCAAGCTCCATCCTCAAGCTCCACGCTCCAAGCTCCATTGCTCCGAGCAAGACAAGACAAGAGAAGAGAAGAGAAGAAGAGAGGAGAAGATGGAGAGCTTCTCTCCTCGGTCCCTCACCCTCACACACTCACTCCCTCACACTCTCACACTCCCTCTCTCAAGCACAAGCTCAAGCAAGCAAGAACAAGAAGAAGAAGAAGAAGAGGAGAGCTACTTTTGGCCACACACAAGAATGAGCTTCTCATTCACTTTTCAACTTTATATACAAAACCCTAAATCCCTTTTGGGCGGTCATCCCCTTTTCCCCTTTTTACATGGCTGGTCGTAGCCTAGGCCCTTTTTCCCATTGTCCTTCTATCTTCCTAAATTCCTTTCCACCGCCCGTCTACATTTACAAATTGCAAGGGTGAGAGCCCAGGGGCTCTTTTACAAGATTTCAGGGTGCACATTTTTATTTTAAGATGCACCTTTCCCCTTTTGCATTTGCCTTGGACTTTTAAGGTTGCCCTTGAGCTTTTGGCCTTTTCTCCTATTCTTTCTTCAGTCGGGCTACGTTTTTTCCGCCTTTTCCCTGCGTCTTTTTTATTTCCTTTTGCTTTGCTTTCTTCATGTTGGGGTTAACATTACC
Source organism: Lygodium microphyllum (assembly GCF_053477565.2). Taxonomy (NCBI): domain Eukaryota; kingdom Viridiplantae; phylum Streptophyta; class Polypodiopsida; order Schizaeales; family Lygodiaceae; genus Lygodium; species Lygodium microphyllum. The sequence continues at coordinate 4,791,730 of NC_141141.1, read as the reverse complement.
CCCCTCCTAGATGAGTGCCAGTCCCATGGCACTCACCGTTGTAGGTAGCATGCGGAGCTTGCATCGAAGACGTGGGTGGAAGGGACTATTGTGGCTTGCCTTGGAGGAGTTCTAATGTTGGTGCGGATGAAGGTCGTTGGTGGCACTTTGTTGTTTTGATTGCCTGGTGATATGAATGTTGTAGGTGGCGATAGGGCTAGTCTTTGTTGCGAATGGTCACTCATAGCTGGCATAGGTGTTGTGTTCTTGGGATGCTCGTGGTGGATTCTGCTCGTGATGATTTTCTGGTGGTCTTGCATGATGAAGTAAAGGACAAGAGTTCAGAGTTGAGTGTTGATGTAGAGGTGACGGCACTTTCGTTGGAGTCTTTAATACCTGCAATTGGAAAACCTCTCATGTGGTCTCTCCCTAAAGGGTAGTGCTAGTCTTCTTATTGTGCACAAAACATATTTTGATTAGTTTGGGAGATAGGTCGAAATCTAAGCAAGCTGAGAGTATTGTCCTACACTTGAGGACCCAAACTGTGTATATACTTCGGCGCAGATATTATGTAAGTGCTCGTGCATACTTAGATATTACGTAGTTAGAAGACTGTCGGCCTGGTTCCTTGTATAGCAATGGGTCAGTGAAGCAAGGGGTTAAGTTGATGGAAAAATTTGTCGATGAAGAAGGAGAGTACACTGGAAGATTGCTTGAGACATCATTATGGTCGTTTCAAGGCAATGTAGCATAATTGAGCTCCTTGATGTCTTAGCTTTTGGTAGCTACTGGCTGCTTGTAGTGCTTGAAAAGTATGGTGTACTTTGCCATTGTCTTTCAAAGAAGTGTGCAAGTGGTTCAGGGTGACAGGTCTCTAACCATAGGTGAGGCGAGCTCCCTAGGTATGTCCTGCCCTTAATGTGCCTTGAACAATTGTGGGGGATGTACAAAGGGCTAGGGGATTAGGGATGGAGCTAGCCGACCAAGGTCACTGGATGTACCTAATTTGAGGACCCCTAGGTGCAGTGCTGTGACCGTGTGTGCTTTTTTTTCTTTTTCTTTTTCTTTTTCTTTTTCTTTTTTTTCTTTTCTTTTCTTTTCTTTTCTTTTCTTTTCTTTTCTTTCTTTCTTTCTCTCTTTTTTTTTGTTGAAAAAAATGAATACAATCAATGCCATACATTGAGGCTGTTAGCCTTTCATTTGGATTGAGAAATGTTGGGATCCAAAGGCTATGAAGAATGGATATTACAGAGATGATTGTGTCACCAGCCTTGATGCTAGAGGAATTATTGTCGAGATGAAGAGATACATTAGAGATTTACAATCCTCTTTGTAACATGTGAGACTTCGAACAACTGAGGTAGCACTTGGAGTGAGCTGCACATGGACAAGGGCAAAGCATCTTGCGAATTGAATCCTGGATGATGAAGAGACGTTCGCCCTTGTTGAGAGTGTGGCTCCTGCCCGAACATAGAGTTTGGCCAAGAAGGAGGAGGTAATCGATGATTATGCTTCGGCCATGCTCAGTTGCAATATGTGCTTTCTGCAGAGGTGTCCTTGGGTTCTCATCCAGTGGCATTTCCGTCATGGCTTTTGTTGTTTTTTTTTTTTGGTATTCCTGTCACTTCCTCCATAATGGTTCTTTATGGGGTTGGTAGTCTTGTGGTGACTTGGATCTTAAACGCTTCTAGACATTGACCTGTGTCATTCTGCATTCACTTGGAAAGGCGTGAGAGTACATGCAAGTCACATGCTTCAACCATAATGAAAATGTCCAGCTAAACAAGACATCACCAACCTGAATCCCTTAGTTTTGACTTGATGCGTATCGCTTGCACTTAGTCATCATTGCTCATGGGGTGTGTTGGCCTTTGCTTCTTTTGGTATTATTTACACAGTCACAAAACACGTTGTTTGTTTATGTACATGTTCATGAAACCATGTCACTCTATGAGGATAAAAACCAATTGTAGAACTCAGGATTGTACTGGAGCGTGGCATACGCATCCAGTACTCATGGCAGCTTACTCAATACCGATAGATATTTTGCAACATCGAGTAGCATTGAGCCTTGTCCAAGTCTACTGGCAACATGTAACTCCTCCTTAGTGAGAACCTTATCAAACAGAGAGTTCTCTTGGCTAGGTTCAGCTAAGCCCGTGCCCGGAATGGCCATCAGCACACTCGAAGGGAAGTTGGTGAGACATAGGTTGGGTCTCTTTGAGACCGCCATTTGGCCAATCGCTCCTCTGAGACTGTCATGATCTGGGCTCCTAGTTCGGCCATTACAACGCGGTTTTCGTACCAACGTTGCTCAAATTGACTCTGGCCTACTGACAGTCGTTTTAGTTGCTCTATGTCTACGAGATTCGGTCGGCAGAGCACTTCATTGAACACGACGGTTAAGCGCAATTCGTCAGCCTCCTTGTTCGAGATGAGTTGCAAGCGTTCGTGTAGGAGCCTGCTATAGTGACCATCAAGGTGTTCCTGCTCTTCCCAAGATAAAGGGAAGGGCAAGTAATCTCCAAGCTGCTCCTTGGGGATTGTGCCCACGTCCGCAAGGATGTAAACTCGTGCGAACACCTTGAGCTTAGCATCCAACTTGTTGAGATATCGAGCTCCACTCGTGATACGCCAGGGTGATCGTTGAGTACTTATGTCACCGACTTGTCAGTTGCAGACGCAGTTGGTACACCGCCGATGAATAATAACTACATGATAGCTATCCTTATCTACTCTAGTTCATGGCTCACTTAGTATGCCACCTTAGTTAGTTGAGTTTGGTTTTGAGACCCATATAGGGTTCTTCTATTTCTTTGTAAGAGAGTTCTTTTGGCTTACACAACTAAGAAGAGGAAAACTGTTTTCAGCCTCCACCCTTGTGTGTCTTCCCCCATTGTGCAAGCAAGAAAGCTACAAGTGAGACTCCTTCCTTCTCTCCCACAATCTTGACATGGTATCAGAGCCTTGTTCGTGGTAAGGAGCTCAAGAAAGCAAGCCAAGCTCGCGGTGGTCTGGTAAGAGGAGCAGTATTGCTTTCATTTTCTGTTTTGGGAGCAAATCTCTGCAGGTAGCACAGCCAAAAATTGCAAGAGTGCATTGTCTCAGGTTGAGACGCCCTTCGCGTTGAAGCAAGAGGGTAGTATATGCTGCGGGAGTGAGCTTTAGCTCTTGGCGACCCTGTTTTTTTGATTTGAGGCCATTTCGGGGCCTGTTTTGAAGGCAGAAGTTTTATGCACGCACTCAGGAAAAGGCCCTGTTTTATGCTGTGCGACCACTATTCTACAGGTCCGTGAAAAGTTACCACAGAGATTACATCGTATGCTTGTGTGCAGAGACATTGGGAGTTACAGAATCATCCCTGTTGCCTGTTGATGCAAAATCGTCACTAGGAAGTGACTGTGTGGTCAAATACCACTTTCGCCAGTTTTGCAAATTTGCCCTTATGAGGGTGAAGCTGTGTTTTTTACAGTGACAGAATTTTTTGCAGTATTCTGTAATGGCATCTGATTCTCTCTCACAGATTGTCACTGAAAAGCTTGACAAGAACAACTTCCAAGCATGGAAGTTTAGAATGACGAATTTCCTTATGGGAAAAGGATATTGGGAATTTGTTGCAGGAAATGAAGAAGAACCAGTTCTTCCTGATGTTCCCAATCAACACCAAATGCAGGCATTTAAAGCATGGCATGAGAGAGCCAGGAAAGTTATGTACTGGCTGTCTATCAGTATTTCAGACTCTATGATTGTGCATATTCAAGATGCAAGTACGCCAAAGGAGGCATGGGATACTTTGTCAAAAATGTATAGTACAAATACTCAAGCCAGGAAAATGCAGCTCAAGCAAGAGTTGCATAATGTGCAAAGAGAAAATATGAGCATCAATGACTGCCACATGAAGGTGAAGAAGATTGCAGATGCACTTGCTTCCATTGGGTCGCCAGTGGAAGATGATGATTTTGTCTCAGTGACCTTGAATGGTCTAGGAAAGGATTATGCACAGTTTCGAACATCCATTTCTGTCCGTGAAAGATTTCCTGATTTTGAGGAGTTGATTGCTCTTCTAATTTCTGAGGAGCAGAGAAATGGTGGTGCATCTTCTTCAGGAGGAACTTCAAAAGAAGCTGTCTTCTACTCAAATGCTGGAAGAGGTAGAGGCAGAGGTAGAGGAGGCCGATTTGGAGGCCGTGGTAGAAATCAAAATATGCAGCAAACTCAAGAAAACCAGTCCTATGGAGGAGGACGTGGTAACTCTAGAGGCAGGGGGAGCCAAAGAGGTCGTGGTGGATGGCAAAGAGGTTAAAATGCAAACAGTAATCTTGAATGCTACTACTGTGGTAAAATGGGTCATATGGCTAAAGACTGCTATAAAAAGCAGAATGACATCATGAATGGAAAACTGCAACAAGGAAATTATGCATCTTCTAGTAGACAGGGTGATGACAGAAATGAGCATTTGTTCATGGTACAGCACATGAACAATTCTGTGACAAGTGCAGAAGAAAGCAATGATGTATGGTATGTTGACTCAGGTGCATCAAACCACATGACAGGTCATGCAGAATGGATGGAGGATGCAAGGAAAATGGAAAAACCAGGATTTGTGGAGACTGGTGATGATACTGCACATCCTATTGTGCAGATTGGAAAAATTCCCTTATCTATGCAGGATGGGAAAAAGAAATACCTGTCCGATGTATTTCATGTCTCGAATATCACCAAGAATCTAGTTTCTGTTGGTCAAATGGTTGAGCAGGGCTTGCAGGTCAGATTTAATTCTCATGATGCTTTGTTGAGGATATAAAAAATAAAGGTTGCTTGATAGCAAAAGGAAAGAAGAAGGGCAAAATGTTTACGTTGGATGCAGACATGCCTGAATTGAGTGCAACAATGTTTGCACATGGAACCGGTGTGGTTGCAGATATTGATATCTGGCATAAACGCATTGGTCATGTTAATGTACAGCGACTTAAATCAATGCAGGCCCAAAACATTGTTGCAGGATTGCCTAAATTCAAGGTTGCAGAAATGCATAAGGTATGTGAAGTCTGTCATTTTGGAAAACAGGCAAGGAAACCATTTCCTAGACATGTTCAAGAGAGTAAGAAGCCATTGGAATTAATCCACTCTGATGTGTGGACTACTAAAACTGCATCTCTTGGAGGCTGTCATTATTTTGTCAGTTTTATTGATGACTATAGCAAAAAAGTTTGGGTGTATTTTATGAAAAAGAAAAGTGAAGTTTTTAGGCATTTCAAAACTCTTAAAGCTATGGTTGAAAAAGAAATAGGCCTGCAAATAAAATGCCTAAGGTCAGATGGAGGGGGAGAGTACCTCTCAAATGAGTTTGCAAGGTTCCTGCAAGAGCATGGCATAAAGCAGCAATATTCATGCAGTCATACCCCACAACAAAATGGAATTGCAGAAAGGAAAAACAAGCATATTGGAGAGGTATCTCGTGCCATGCTCAATGAAAAAGACCTGCCAGATTTTTATTGGGCTGAAGCAGTTGCTACAGCAGTCTATATAATGAACAGGACTCCCACTGCAGCAATACATGGGGTGACTCCAGAGGAGACATATTCTGGTAGGAAACCAGATATTTCTCATTTGAAAATTTTTGGTTGCATTGCCTATGTACATGTGCCAGATGAGTTGAGATCCAAGTTGGATCCAAAAGCTGAGAAGTGCATCTTTATTGTTTACTCTCTGCAGCAAAAAGGGTATAGATGCTATAACCCTTCTACTCGTAAGTTTACAGTGAGCAGAGATGTTGTTTTTGATGAGATGAGTAGCTGGTATAAACCAGTAAATGTAATTGATGATGTAGATGCACAAAATGGTAATGCTGCACAAAATTCACAGCAGCAGTCACAAAATATTAGTGGACTTGGAGCACCCTCTAGCAGTGGTTCACATTCTTCACCATGGACAGGTAGATTGAGATCAGGAGAATCTTCTCAAAGCAATGCAGATAGTGGTATGCAGGTATCACGAAAACGAAAAGAGAAGGTTGATCAGCCCATGTTTGATGTGAATGCAGGTCACTCTTATGTGGATGGTGAATCCAGTGGCTTAGAACAGAGAATTGATGATGAGTTGGGCATTCCTTCTATTGTTACACCTGGAGTAAGGAAAACCAGGGATGTTTTGAGAGCACATAGGCGTGAACCTACTTTGCGCAGGTCTACGAGAGCTAGGTATCCTGTGGATAGGTTGAAATATGATGGATTTACAGCCATTCACTATGCATATATGGTCAAAGTGATACATGAACCAGAACCCACTTCTTTTGAGCAAGCCATGGGAAAAGAAAAATGGGAGAAAGCCATGGATGAAGAAATGGATGCCTTGGAAGCAAATGCTACATGGGAATTGGTACCTTTGCCTAAAGGTAAGAATGCAATTGGCTGTAAGTGGGTTTATAAAGTGAAGCACAATGCAGATGGTTCTGTTAACAGATACAAGGCAAGATTAGTAGTCAAGGGGTATGCACAAACATATGGCATTGACTATGAAGAAACATTCAGTCCAGTTGCAAGGATGGCAACCATAAGAGCAGTCATTGCTATGGCTACATCAAAGGAATGGTCTTTACATCAAATGGATGTAAAGAATGCCTTCTTGCATGGTGACTTGCAAGAAGAGGTCAATATGGAGCATCCACCAGGTTATGTGCATGATGTTCATCCTGAGTTTGTTTGCAGGTTGAAGAAAGCCTTGTATGGCTTGAAGCAAGCACCTAGAGCACGGTCTGACAAGATAGGACAGTATCTTGTCACTATTGGCTTTCAGATTTCCAAGGCAGATTTCTCACTTTATGTGAGAAAAACAGAGAAAGGTATTATGCTACTTGTCATTTATGTTGATGATTTGATTATGACAGGTGACAGTGATGAAGATATCCTTCATGTAAAAATGCTATTGAAGCAGAAGTTTGAGATGAAGGATTTGGGAGAGCTGCGTTATTTCTTGGGCATTGAGGTTATTAGATCACCAAGTGGGATACAGCTCTTGCAGAGGCAGTATGGATTGGACATGCTGTCCAAATATGGGATGACAGGCTGTAAGCCTATTTCAGTTCCTTTGGAGCAGAATGTGAAGCTGAGCGGCACAGATGCAGGTGAGCTTCTGGAAGACCCTACTATGTACAGACCCATAGTAGGAAGTTTGATTTATATGACTATTACCAGGCCAGATTTGAGCTATGCTGTTGGATTGGTAAGTCAGTTTATGCAGGCTCCAAGGAAACCGCATTTGGATGCGGCTAGACGCATACTCAGGTATGTGAAGTCCACATTGCAGTATGGACTATTTTATGAGACTGGGGTTCAGATACAGTTGCATGGATACACTGATGTTGATTGGGCTGGTAGCATTTCTGATAGACGATCTACCAGTGGATATGTGTTCTCTTTCGGGAGTGCTGCAGTCACTTGGAGCAGCAAGAAACAGCCTACAGTTACCTTGTCGAGCACAGAGGCCAAGTACAGGGGTGCAGCAATGGCTGCATGTGAGGTAGCTTGGTTGCATAAGCTACTTGATGATATGCATCAGCCTACAGATGGGCCGATTGTCATTTATTGTGACAACATGAGCAGTATACATTTGGCAAATAACCCAGTCTATCATGCTAGAACAAAGCACATTGAGGTGCATTATCACTATGTGCGGGAGAGGGTTTTACTAGGTCTTATTGATCTAGTTTATGTCAGCACAGAGGATCAGGTAGCTGACATATTCACGAAGGCATTGGGCGCAGAGAAGCTGCACAAGTTCAGAGACCTGCTTGGTGTGCAGGAATTGGGATTGAGCTCGAGGGGGAGTGTTGAGATATCGAGCTCCACTCGTGATACGCCAAGATGATCGTTGTGTACTTATGTCACCGACTTGTCAGTTGCAGATGCGGTTGGTACACCGCCGATGAATAATAACTACATGATAGCTATCCTTATCTACTCTAGTTCATGGCTCACTTAGTATGCCACCTTAGTTAGTTGAGTTTGGTTTTGAGACCCATATAGGGTTCTTCTATTTCTTTGTAAGAGAGTTCTTTTGGCTTACACAACTAAGAAGAGGAAAACTGTTTTCAGCCTCCACCCTTGTGTGTCTTCCCCCATTGTGCAAGCAAGAAAGCTACAAGTGAGACTCCTTCCTTCTCTCCCACAATCTTCACACAACTCAGTTAAGCATTGTGCGACACTTCTACGTTCAACGAGGGCTTGCTGGGTTGCTATCTCATGCAAAGTTCTAAGGGTTTCTTTAGGCTTTAACATAGCTGGGGACTCAGGCCTAGATGAGCAAGATTGGTCAACACTAGGATTGCTCATGCTCTCAGGGATTGTGCGTTTTTCCTGAGGTTTTGCTGCTATTTTGTCATGGTTCTCCTCGTATGTGACTGGTATAGATTTGTCACCCTGTTGTGACAGCGTTGTATCCACTCTTGATCGGTCGATACGAGTTCTATTGTCCGTGGATTGAGTGTTGAAAGCAACTGTTGATGGCGACAGCTGCTTTGATTTTTCAGAGCACACGGATGTGTCTGAGGTTTTACCACTATTAGGAGAGACATCAATGGACTCACAGGTGGATGGACTTGATGCTTTATTTCCCAACTCTCCAGCGCTCTTGGTCTCAACGTTCTTGGGGTCCACAACCACCTACAACTGTTGTTGTTTTTGTTGTTTTCTCCTCTTTTTCTTGGTCTCAATGCAGGTGCATTTAATGGCTCAGGACCTTGGGCTAGGTCGACCGCTGATGTGCTTGGTTGGGCCTCAGCATTTCCCTTCTCTAGTGTGTCCTCATGGGACCTAGTCGTGGCCTGCGGAATAGCCTTGTCAAGTTGAGTGGTTCGATGCGCCACCTCCTTGACCACATCTTTGAGAGGTTTCTCCTCAAGCCTAGGCTTTAGGTGCTTAGGAAGGGCTGGGGTTGTTGATGAAGTTGGTTGTGACACCTCCTCTACAGGTAAACTACTAAGGACACGTTCCGCAAGGGGTCTTGTCACGGCCAAGGGTTGTGACTGCTGTGATCCCTGATTTGAAGTAGTAGCAACTAGTTTAGTGGGCTGGCTACCCTTGGTGGATTGCGGTGTCAGGTCCCTAGGGTGATCGAAAGTGGTCGCATCCTCTGTTGCCCTTTGAGCTTTCATCTGTGTAGATTGAGCATGAGTTGATCTGGTCACATTGGGTTGCACAGGCATATCCTTGCGCTGAGAGCTACAGCTAGCATCACGTCCCCCCTCGTGGATATTTGGAAGCCTCGATGGAGATAGAGATTGGGAGTGAGCAGCCGCTATTGATGACAGCTGTTGTGCTTCCTGTGTCCATTTGGAAAAAGAGGATGTAGGAGATCTAGGACTCTTGGGTGGACTTGGCACTGGCTAAATGATTTGCTCGTGGCTGTTAGATGATTTTGCTATTTGCTCTGTTGAGCATTTACCCTTGCCATGAGCAATGTTGTGCCTATGATACCTGCTATCCTCTTGGGGAATCAAAGGCTCCTTGGGCACTAGTGACTTTTGCATATCCTCAACAATTACACCTGATGCCTGCTTGTCAAGCACGCTAGGCTGAGGATCTACCCTCCAATTGGTCCCATTGGGTTTCTTGGTTTCGACCATGAGGGGCTCGGTCACTCCACTGTTTTTGACTTGAGCCTTGGTTTTTCATTTAGATCTCCTCCTACGCTTCTTTGCTCTTGATACGATTTGTCCTTCAGTCAACAAAGGAGGTTTAACAGGGGGTTTTGGTACCCAAATCCATCGGTTACCTACATAGTACCCTTGAGCATGTAGCAACGCTTTGGATATCCATTGCGGCGTTGTGCTGACTCTCCATCGATGCCTTCGTCTATAAGGCTTAGGCTTCTTTTGGGGTCTTCTACGATATTTGTAAGTCCAAAGCCCGTCCTTGGCATTATCTCTTGACCTTCTTGTTTCGGGCATGGCCTCACTCACTGGTTCTCGTTGTTCGACATGTGCTTGTATCAGTTTTTCCAACAAGTCCTTGCTCTTGTTAGTAGGCTTGACTATTACGTCAGCACCTTCCTTGCCTTTCTCTTGATGTTTGATGAGATCGCCCTTGCTAAAGGTTGTGACTATCCTCACACCCGGTAGTGTCAGGTGTATCCTCTATGCTACATAGTCGGCCTTGTAAAATATTACACGGCGCAGCGAACAGAATCTGAGAAAGAGATAGAGAGTACACAACAGATAAGAGGAGAATCAGTAAATTCTTTAACTCCAAACAACTGATACAAAGATGGCTCTGTCCACCCGTGCGCTTCCACTGTGTGAAGCTTAAATGGCGATCTAGACAGAAGATAGGTGAAGAGCTTAAGGCTAGCTGGAACAACAACTCTGACTGGGTGAAAGATGAGTGTTAGTTATGGCTGCGAAGGGGTTTAGCTTTTATAGCCCGCGAAGGTCGTTAGGTCGGCCTGCTGAGGCCTGCTGACCGACCTACCATATGAGCCTCCACTAGTCGGCCAGGGAATATTCCCTTTACCATCGGGCCGGGGGCGCTACCCCCGGACCCCCACCAGGGGGGCCGCTAGCCCCCCTGGGACCCCCCAGCCAGGGGCCGCTTCCGCGGCCCCCGGACCCCACAATAGGGGCCCCTTTTAACTCCCTTACCACGCAACTCAATGCAATGTGCCTCGAGTTGCTACCAGCTTAACCACTCTGTCTAACCCAAAGATTAGACCCACAACAGTCACCTTTTTTGCCATTCGGTCACATAGACCTCATCTAATATACAAGTCAGGACTCAACCAATGTCCGGGCTCACATTTGGCTTCTCCTCATAATGGGGGCCTTACAACTTTGAGCACCATGGATCATTGGTAGCACCTAATGAGGGTGGGGCATTGATCATATCTAATAGGCCTCACACTTGGTCGCCCTTTTGAAGGGTCTTCCTAGGAGGGTTTCTTTCCCGCAGCTAGCACTATTTGGAGGAACATGAAATAGGATAGGCAAGCTTTCTGTTTCAATTGTCGCAAGGACTTTGCACTTCCCTATGAGTGCTTGTGGGTGTCCCCCATAAGGGCTAAGAGTTGCACTAGTTGGTGTGAGCTCTGGTGGGCCTAGTAGGGTCCATGATTCATAGGTCAAGATGTTAAAATCTGCTCCTTCATCAATCAGAGCATCAATAGTATGCTCTCTTTTTGCGGTGAGTTTGACCCTAAGATAAGCAGGTGGTACTATGTCTTCATCTTTCGGGTCTTGGCTTGTAAGTTTAAGCCTTCTGACATATGCCCTTGAGTCCCCACTTGCATGACCAGACGTGGATTCTCCACCAATGTCTTGGGTTGTCTGTGCAGTGTTGCTCAAGGTACATCTCTCATCAAGAGTGTCATGTCTAGTCATCTTGGCATTTGTAGCTTGCTGATGTTGCATTTCGCTCTGACTAGACATGGTATGAACACAATGTCTTTGTGTTCTCATGGTGTGGCCTTTTTGCCCTTGATGGCTAGATTGGCCCATTGATGTTCTAGGGTCTCTGTTTCTCTCTGTTCGGGTATGGGCTTTTGGTTGCTCTTTTACAAGTGAGGATCCATGCTCGTGTAGAGCCATTACTACACTAGGGTCTAATTTGGAGGACCTGTCATGACGCATGTTTTCCCTCCAATCTACTTGGGGGAGGTGCAGAGGGGGCAGAGCCCCCTCTACGGGGGTCCGGGGGGGGAGGGGGGGGGAGGGGGGGATGGAACAGTCCCCCCTGGCCCGCAAGGCCATTATGGTAAAAGCCATGCACAATTTGGAGGACTGTTTATAGCCAAATTTTTAACTATGTGCTCTAAATTTTAGCCCACTGATGGATCTGTGATGTGCCTTTAGCTCTACGTAGCCTTTGGGGTCAATCTCGGGGTTTAGATGTGTCAAAATTTGTGTTCTAGATACCTGTCCGATTTTGATAGTTTTCTGTCCGATTCTCAGATGTTCGATTTTCAGGAGTCCGATTATCAGAATCGGACGTCCGATTCTGGGTGGTCCAATCGGCCCAGTGGTCCGATTTTGGTCACGTCCCATTCTAAGAATCGGATCGAAAAAGTGGTCCGATTTTCAGAGTGGTCCGATCGGCCCAGTGGTCCGATTTTGAACTAGTCCGATTCTGGATTGGTCCGATTCTGGGTGGTCCCGATTATGGACCGGTTCGATTCTGGGTGGTCCGTCCGAGTGGTTCGATCGGACAAGAAGGTCCGAGTGGTTCGATCGGACAGGATGGTCTAAGTGTTCGAGTCTGAGTGTCCAAGTGATCCGATTTCCAAAATCGGACGGGTTGGTCCGAGTGGTCCGATCGGACAGGATGGTCCGATCGATTCGAGCGTCCGATTATGGACTAGTCCGGGTCCGATTTTGGGACTCGGACGAGTTGGTCCGACTACTCGGCCGACGGCCCGTGAGTTGCACGCGATGCCTGTAGGCTGACGTCTACTACACCGAATCGTCCAGTGCCTTCCAAATAGGTACAAAACACTACAAGGAAATTCCAGACATACCTCCAATCACTATGGTGCTCGAATCAAATGGCACTCCAAGGATCTGTGCCCCTATTTCCTTGTTTTAGCCTGTTATACAGCAACAGAAAACCCTATTGTTTGCTTCTTTTTCTTTGTTTTTTCCTATCCTAAATGCATACAAATCACAAAGCAATCAACTACACTACTCCATCATGCTTTTCCAAATCCAAAAAACCAAAAACCTACTTGCTAAGGAGATCGAATACCTCTTCAAACTCCCTCGCTTCCTACCTATCTATCTCAAGCACCAGTTCAGGGAAAACCCTACTCCAATGCTCGATTCGAAGCATGCAAGCGCTCAAGGCTTGAATCCGTTGGTCCCGGCAACCAAAATGTGGGAGCTTTCACTCAATCGCCAAGACCCACGGACCGCTTATTGTTTCAAGCATTCCAAGCTGAGCACTAATGGCTACCTCTCACATAACCGACACGCCATCCATATCTACGGGTGTAGTGAGCTTACCTTCATGCCGATCGAGTTACCTCCTCTCCTGCACACTCCGGTAGCTCCACGATCCAAGTGCAAGCTTCAAGCAAGCTCCACGCTCCAAGCTCCATTGCCGCGAGCAAGACAAGACAAGAGAAGAGAAGAGAAGAAGAGAGGAGAAGATGGAGAGCTTCTCCTCCTCGGTCCCTCACCCTCACACACTCACTCCCTCACACTCTCACACTCCCTCTCTCAAGCACAAGCTCAAGCAAGCAAGAACAAGAAGAAGAAGAAGAAGAGGAGAGCTACTTTTGGCCACACACAAGAATGAGCTTCTCATTCACTTTTCAACTTTATATACAAAACCCTAAATCCCTTTTGGGCGGTCATCCCCTTTTCCCCTTTTTACATGGCCGGCCGTAGCCTAGGCCCTTTATCCCATTGTCCTTCTATCTTCCTAGATTCCTTTCCACCAACCGTCTACATTTACAAATTGCACATGTGAGAGCCCGGCGCTCTTTTACAAGATTTCAGGGTACGTATTTTTATTTTAAGATGCACCTTTCCCCTTTTGCATTTGCCTTGGACTTTTAAGGTTGCCCTTGCGCTTTTGGCCTTTTCTCCTATTCTTTCTTCAGTCGGGCTACCTTTTTTCCGCCTTTGCCCTGCGTCTTTTTTATTTCATTTTGCTTTGCTTTCTTCGTGTTGGGGTTAACAGGTGGAATCAGTAGAGCTAGAATTAGCAATCAAGTACCAAATGAACAATGGCCACAAATACCTGCACTACATGTGCAACAAGGGGAAGTAGGCAAAGCACCTCAAAGTTTCTCAGGATCATGGGATAAATCAGGTGGCAGCAGCTAATTTTTTTCTAGAGTGTGATTATTCTCATTTTCAGTTAGGTAATCTGGATGCATTGGCGGTCACACATGCTAAAGCAAGGCTTAAACCACCTTTGGATTGGGAGAAGCAAAAAGAGGTAAGAGATGAGGCTGCTGAGGAGATTGAGAAGTCAAGATAAGAAGAGATGACTTCAAGGTGGAAGCAGAAGCAGTCTAAGAAGGCTGAGAATTTCAAATTGTCATCGAGAGCATTGTTTGAAGAATTGTTGAATATTCCTATGCATTTTACATTGGATCACTTACTCTCATTGGTTCCGATTTTCAGGGACAAATTTTATTCTGCCACAAGCATGACAAAAATTCTAGATATTCAAAATGCATTAAAGGAGAATATTGGAAGTTATCATATCAATCCTGATGATACTGATTTTACTATACCAATTGTTAAGCTTGAGTTTGATGAGCGTGTATTCTCAAATATTTTGTTACACGACGGATCTAGAGTAAACATTTTCTTAGAAGATGAATTTTTTATATTGGCACGTGGGAAGTTGGAGCCTACACCATTTTAAGTAAGGATGGTATATCAGTGGAGAGTGCAGTCAATTGGGATGCTAAGAAGACAAACTGTTAAAGTGCATGGGCGGCTATTTCAAGCAAACTTTGTTGTTTTGAGGATGCAAGATGCAGGTAATTCATATTCAATTCTATTAGGAAGGCCATGGTTTAAGACATCAAAGCTCAAGTAGGATTGGGAGGAGAATGAAGTGATTCTGAAGAAAGGAAAGAATTTGGTAAGAATTCTAATGAGCTTAAAGAAGATGTTGTCAATGTCATTGAAGCCCAAGACCATCAATTTAGCTGAAGAGGTTGAAGATGATGAAGAGGCATGTTTTCTAGAAGCCAATCCCACTGTTGTACCGATGTTTGAAGTAGATGTAGAAAGAATTGTTGAAAAGTATGTTAGTCAGGAGGACTCTAAGAGGACAACTGATTTGTCAAAAGAAGCAAGTGAAGATCAAAATTTGATTAAGGAGTCAGAGGTCAGTCACATGACTATGATGAAGGGGGATGTTGAATACTCTGATGGGGAGGTTCCATCAAAGGAGGCAACTACGAGGGAAAAATTTATTTATGATAAGTTGATGAAAAATTTTTCATAGGTGAAGGAAGATGACTTGCAGGATTTGAATTTGGGATCAGAAGTTAGTCCAAAAGTTGTCAATGTCAGTGTTAATTTGGATAACAAATTCAAGAAAAATCTCAAGAAGTTGTTACATGAGTTTATTGATGTATTTGCTTGGGATTATTCCAACATAAAAGGAATGGATTTGAAGGTGTATAAACATCAAATAAATTCGAAAGAGGATGCAATTCCAGTAATTCAGCAGAGATATAGAATGAATCCAAACTATGCAAAGCAAGTAAAGGAGGAGTTGGATAAGCTTTTGCAAGTAGAGTTCATTAAGCCAATTGATCAGGTGGAATGGTTATCACCAATAGTTGTGGTGCGAAACAAGTCAGGAAAAATCCATGCATGTGTGGATTATAGGAAGCTGAATGCATCAACAATTGCACACCCATTCCCATTGCCATTTGTGGATTCAATTTTGATGTAGCAGGACATGAGATGTATAGCATATGATTTTGCATAAGAAATGAACTCCATACCATCCCAAGCAAATGGGCAAGCAAAGTACCAATAAGATGCTAGTAAGGATCTTGAAAAATATTGTTTCAGAGAATAGGTCAGATTGGGATGACAAATTGGATTCAACATTATGGTCATTTCGGACAGCATTTAAAGTTGCACAGGCATGACACCTATCAAACTAGTTTATGGAATTGAAGATGTTGTTCCCATGGAATATGTGGTTCCAAGCTTAAGGCTAATAGTCCAAGTCTAGAGGATTCAATCTTACACCATCAGAGAGAGTTATTGAAATTGGAGGAGGACTGGATTTGGAGTGCTTATGCAACGGAGATTTGGAGAGCTTGGATGGCAAGGCAGGTGAAGTTTAAAATATTCCAGAAAGGTAATTGGGTAATGTTATACAATTCAAAGTTGGGGCCACACCCAAGTAAGTTGAATTTGAGATACTTTGGGCCATATCAAATTGTGTAGGAATCTAGACAAGGCCCTTTCAAATTGAAGGATGTATTTGGAACTTCAGTGTTGAAATCGATAAATGGATTTTGATTGAAGAAATTTGATGGGAAGATCCTTGACATGCCTCATTGGATGGTGAATAGGGCTGAGGATATCACAGTTAAGTGGGTTGTTATTGTTTCTGAGGTCATTGAGGAAGACCTAGCAGAGTTGTGGAGAAGTCAACCTTTGGAAGATATGTCAAGATGTCAGAGTTGCAATAGAATGCATAAGGCGAATAGCAAGCAAATCGATGTGCTAGAGAGAGAGATTAGAAGGCTAAAGGTTAAAGTGGAAGAAGAGATGGAAGAGCATAAAGCTTACAGGAGGAGATGGCTAGTGTAGGAGCCAGGATGCAAAATAAGTACGCGCAATTGCTAAGTGCAGTGCATGATTTTGGAGTTAGGGAAAACGGATTGAAAGCGGCCACTGAGAAAAAATTTTATGAGGTAGATGAAAAATTTGTGTAGCTTATTTTTTATAATCACTTTTTACTAAATAGATTAACACCTCTGATTGAGTTGGGAAAAGCCATGTTGGATGGGCAAGGTGTCACAGGATTCCTTGTAGTAGCTGATGCGGAAGTTGATTTGCTAAAAAATGAAGTCTTTGACTACACCAAGGAATTATGGGGCCAGGTGAGTACATTGTTTCAAGAGAATTTTGCAATACCACTTGACAAATTTAAGGCCTCATTTGAAGCTACATGAGAGCAGTCCAAGCAGAGAATGCTAAGCTAAAGGCAAAAGTTGTAGAGTTGGAGATGCAGCTTGAGACAAAAAGGAAGGATGCAATGATGTAGAGGACCAACCTCTTGTTAGAAGCTCTGGATACGTAGGAGGAAGTTGCTAAAGAGCATAGTGTGGAATGTGATGAGAAGGCAGCGGATCGAGTTGAAGTAGTGGATGCAGAGCAGGATGGAACGAGGAGTCATCATGTGGAAGTTGGAATGGAGAATGCAATGAAAAAGGAAAGAGGTTCTAAAGACAAAGCTAGTGGCTGAGCAAATCAAGAGATTGTGGGCCCGAGGTCAGCCTAAGGCTCAAGCCACCAAGCTATGTCAAGTGTATAAGGGCAAGCACCTAAGGTGGATTATTTTTGGCATATGTATAAACCTTAGCTTATGTATGGTGACTTTTCAGATCTTAGGAAGTAAAAATTTATGTTTGGCTTTTCAGTTGAACAACCATATACATTTATGTAAGATGAATGCAAGGGGCGAAAGTTATGTAAGGCTATGGCAAAATTTTGATATGACAAATGCAGTCTGCAATTTACATTATGTCTTCTTCTATGTCTCAATACTCTGTGTGTGTTTCTTGGTCTTTAAGTAGAAGTTCAGTGCAGCAATGTTCAATTAAAGATGTGTGTGAAATTTAAGTGATGTTTTGTGCAGTAGGTGAAATTCTTATGTTCGTCAGGGTAGAAGTCACATAGTTTTGTCAAAGGCTAAATAGGAAACTGCTTGGCTAAACATTCCAATATACGTTGGTCATAAAATTTGTAAGACTTTTCCTCATCACTATAACCTAAGAAGATACATTTTGTGCTTTTTAGATTTAACTTGTATCTCTTATCTTTTGGAACATATGTATAACATTCACATCCAAAAGTTCTAAAATGTGAGAGAAATGGTTTCTTTCAAGAATAGGCCTCATGAGGAGTTTTGCTCTTAAGAGCTTTTGTGTAACTTTGATTGAGAATGTAAAATGTAGTATTAATAGTTTTTGCCCAAAAGTGGTTAGGCATGTTGAGATTCAAGCTCGTGTACTTTTGGTTTGGTTTGATTACCTTAGTTGAATAAGGTTTGGGTCACACTAACTCAACCATGGTTACATCTAGGTTACTCTACTTTTGTATGGTTTGTTTGTATGAAAGTTGTAAGTGTGTGGAAGATAATGGAAGATGAATAGAGAGCATGGCTGCTCTCCTTCTTGCCTGGCCTTTGTCCCTCTCTCTCTCTGATTTGTTTCATGGTATCAAAGCCCACATCAAGCATTTGATCATGGTGATGAGGATCTATAGTGTGCTTAATCTTCTTATTAATTACCTTATGATTATCTTGTTGATTCAATTGTGTAAGCCTTCCATCAGAGCGTGCACCACAAAGCTAGCATAGGTAATGGCATTCTTTCTATTCAAGCATTCGAAGTCAGCTACTGCTACTTACAGTATCTCAATATCTCGATGTTGCTGTTGATCAGCAACTATTGATAATTGTGCATCCACAGTAGAAGAGCAGTTAAAAAAACCGCGGGGCACTAATGTGAAGCCAATCCATTCAACAAGCATGACAGGCGAGTCCTCTAGCCAAGCCATGTATGTTACACCAAAGATGTACCAAAGTACAACATCTACCTCCTCCAACTTTCTATCTTGTTGCACCCATGTAGGCAAGCCTTCTCCAATTCGTGGGTTCTAATTTGGGAATTCGCCAGCAAGAAACAACTCATCCTTGTTATACTGTGTCACCCATAAATTGTGCTTTAGGAATGTTGCGCTTTTAAGGAAATTTGCTTCAGGGCCCTAGCAAGAGGCAAGCAATTGGAGTCTGGAACTAGCTTATACCCTGCTAACTACCCTGTTCTATTGAGAGTTCTTATATTGCACACAATCCAGCTAATAGAGGATTGAAATCCCGTATAGCTTTCAGCTTAGACCTCAATACAATTTCTTCAGCATAGCAGGCATTGTTATGATTTTTTTCTGGGCCGGACTCTTCGTGCTAAAAAGGAACAGGTTTGTTGAACAATATGACCTTGCAAGAAAAGATTACTACCTCAGGAATACTCACGAGTTTGTTTCATTGTCAAATGCTTGCACTAACACTGTGTCAAAAGGATCTTTAGAATGTCGAGCAACAGCAAGAAGCTACCTAAAGGAGGTAGTCTTTGAATACCCTATCTTCCAAGAAGCTGCATAAATGGTAGAAATGGCATTGTTGAAGGCTAGTAATTGAGGTTTTCAGGCTTTGCAAGCCTTTTCAAAAGATTATTGAAATGAAGTTGCAAATCATGTGCATATGTTGTTTTTTGCAATCACCACATCAGATTGGAATGTAGGTTTGTTGGAGGCATTGTAAGTGGGGTTGAAGGGGAACAAAGCACACGTATTGGCTAAGAATGCAATTGTGTTTATTGCTACAAATTTTCAATAAAAATTGGTTGCACTACAGGTCATTGAAGTGCATTGCATGTTGGCATTTTGGGGTAATTGACTCTATAAATCTTGTTTTGCAAAGTTGAAGACTTTGGAATGGCAAACACAGGAGAGAAGGATACTATCACCCATATAGTAGGTGAGGATGGACTACAACAACTTTGTTTTATGGAATTATGGATGTCAAACTTCTTAATTGAAAGAGGCTATTGGGATCTAGTCATAGGTCTTGAAGATGATCCCAAGCTATCGAAGGATAGACCTCTAACACATGATCAATTGAAGACACATAAGACATGGTCAGAAAAGGCTAGCAAGGTCTTGCATCGGTTGTCCTTATGTGTGTTAGACACAAAAGCTATGCAAATTACAAATTGTACATCACCAAAAGCCGCTTGGGACTTGTTGATGAAGAATTATGGCCATGTCACTCATGCAAGAAAGACACAATTGAAGCAAAAATTCAGCCACATATCCAGGAATGGAAGGTCTATTGAAAACTATGTGAGTGAGATTAGAACCATTGCAGAGAAACTAGGCTCAATTGGAGCTAAAGTTAAGGATGATGATTTGGTAGCCACTACCTCCATGGTCTTGGAGAGCAATACAAGCAATTTGACACTTCCATATCAATGCATCAGGAGCAGCCTGACTTTGATGTACTTATGGCACTTCTTTTGCATGAAGAAGTGAAGCTTGGACTCAATACAAGTTCCAATGGATCTAAGAAATGCATATGCAGCCCGTGGACAGCAAGGTACTAGATGGAAAAATAGGCAGCCTCAAGAAAACAGAGGTGCCTCTAATGCTCGTGGAAGAGGGGGTTACTCATCTGGAGGTAGAGGTACTTGTTGGCAGCATCCCCAAATGAGCCATGGACAACAATCAAATGCAAATAAGGATTGTCATTATTGTGGCAAATATGGGCATGTAGCTAAAGATTGGTACAAGAAGTAGAATGAACATGGTAACTATGCCTCTTCTAGTGGTATGGAGGAGGATGATAGGTTGTTTGCTATGCAACATGTGAAGAAGGGGTTTCCTACACAAGGCAAAGTAGATTATGTATGGTATATAGTCTCAGGGGAATCTAGCCACATGACTCCTCATGGAAAGTGGTTTGACACATTGGTAGAAGGTGCTCATGGATATGTTTGCAAAGGGGATGGTACGCAGCATGACATTAAGCATACAGGTATTGTTCCCTTGATGATGCACGATGACAAGAAAAAGAGTCTATATGATGTGTTACATGTACCCTCCATCACCAAAAACTTACTATCTATGGGACAAATGGTTGAACAAAATCCACAAGTTAGATTCAATAGAGATGGATGCTGAAATTAAAGAGTATGGTCAAGGATCCAAACTCGTTGCTAAAGGAAAAAGAAATGGTAGGATGTTTACATTGGATACAAAAATTCTAGCCTTGAATGTTGCTATGTATTCACATGAGAATGTTGCAATAAGGGACATTGAGATATGGCATAAAAGGATTGGTCATGTAAATGTTCAAAAGCTAAAAAATATGCATCATAAGCAAGTTTTACTTGGACTCCCTAAGTTCAAGCATGTGGAATTGGGACATGTATGTCAATCATGTCAATTTGGGAAGCAATCAAGGCTTCCGTTTATGAGGCATGTATGCACCACTACTAGACCATTACAGATTGTACATTTTGATATATGGGGACCCTCACAGAATGCATCTCTTGGGGGATCACACTACTATGTGTCATTCATAGATGACTATAGTAGGTACACATGGTTGTATGTGCTGAAGAACAATAGTGGCGTTATGGATGCTTTTCAAGACTTCAAGAGACATGTGGAGAAAGAATTGGCTCGTTACATCTCATGCTTGAGATCTAATAGTGGTGAAGAATATGTCTCTAAAGACTTTGTTCACTTCTTGGTAGCCCATGGGATAAAGAGACAATTGACATGTAGGTACACACCACAACAAAATGGTGTGGTAGAAAGGCAAAACGGGGTGATCGGCTAGAGCCATGTTGAATGAGAAGAGCATACCAAATGCATATTGGACAGAGGCTGTAATGATTGTTGTGTATGTCATGAATCGTACATCAACAGCAGGGATACATGAGGTGACTCCTCATGAGAGGCTTTATGGGATAAAGCCTAACATTAGCCATCTTAAGTGTGAGGTGCCTCCTCCAATAGACTCGAAGGAGTCCTCTAGTAATCGACTAAAATTCATATCCATGCACATCACCATCCCATCTCCCCATGGGAAACCTTGGACTTAGTTGAACATGGGAATCTCAGTTCTACTTCACAGGGGAAGTGTGGACAAGTCACCCCTAACAATAATCTAATGCCCACCTAAGAAATACCACTTTGTAATCGATCCAAGGTAGGAGTGAGGTTAACACCACACTTGGTTCAAAGAGAGTGAGAGACGAGGGAGAGTGCGATCCCCCTATCCATAAGGTAAAATCTCAACTCCAACCCCCTAAAATAGTGTTAAACCTGGTAACTAATCCTACCGATATTGGAAGGGTCACGATTTAATTAGCTCTACCTAATGTTGGAAAGTTACATGACTTATCTGGTCCACCCAGCCACATGCATCCAATCATCAAGATCGAAGCCTCCCACTTTTCTCGATGGGTTTGCTTAGTTTTCTAATTAGCAAAGTATACTACCACACTATTTGGACATATAAAATCAACTTCCTTTTATTACTCCATTAAACTGGGTTCGTTAAACTCGATCTTTAGCACATAACAAACAATTCGAAAATCAGATACTTTATTTCACCATCACTCCACAAAGTGATACAAAACCGTCTTTCCGCAAAAAGACATTGTCCAACCTAGGATAGGACATTCCAATCCCTCGAAATTGGGTTGTATGTGATCTCACTCCATCCCGATCAATAGGGGATTTACTAGCTCAGAGCCCCTCTAAGCTTCCTTGAGCCTCTGGAGCCGTTCTACATAACAGGGGCACTTCCACTTGGCCCTTTTCCCTCTTAAGTGCTCGAGTGATCAAAAATCAAAAACACCTATCTCCTTGGGAGAATAGGACCCCCACCCACAGGTGAGTTTTTCCACACTCCATAGAGTATAAGGGAGCATTGGGTTGGGGACCCCAATGTCCCGAATCACAGCAATCCACAACTCGTCCCAGCTGTGCAAGCCCCGAATCATAAGAGCCATAACTCATCATTCACAAATCCAAAGCCATCCATTGTGATTATGGTTTATAGCCACAACCTCGATTTGTTGTGGGATGGCTCATTCTTTGGTTTGAATGGGTTCGGGGTTAACTTCCGCTTGTGCTTCAACATTGTGTTGAGTTCCATCATCAGCAGCAAAGGCCATTTCTCCACGTTGGGGAGCTCTTTGAGCGTGACCTCACTCAACATCTCTTAGGAGCCATGGAAGAAGCTTGATGGGTTCAAGCAACGCTTCTGCATAAGAGTGGAGAGAGAGAGAGAGAGAGAGAGAGAGAGAAAGAGAGGCTCGACTAATTGCAGCAAAGCTTCGTCGCGTCAATAGCAGTAGAGAGACTTATGCATGGATCATTGTGTGTCTATGTGTGTTCCTGAGGTGACACTCTATCCCTATTTATATAGTAATCGGGGGGAGTAAAAAGAGGACATTTGCTTTTTAGTATTTTTGATAACATCATCAATGACAAAGACAGAACACTTTCTTTTGGCGCTTAGCTTAAAAGCTTATGCTTTTTTTTCCACTATTTTCATTTCTTTTTTCTACCATGCAACTTTTTTGGATCATAACTTCATCACATGAACTCCAAATATAACCATTCAAGTACTCAAAATGATCGGAACGCATCTAGTTGACAAGAACGATGTAGGCAAAATTTTAAAAATCCATCAAAAATAGGCAAACATAATAATTTTTTATAAATCGTGTTATTTTATCCATCTTTTGTCTTGGACAACTTATTCTCTTCAAAATAAGTCACAATATATATTTGGATACATCTAAAGTGGG
Source organism: Lygodium microphyllum (assembly GCF_053477565.2). Taxonomy (NCBI): domain Eukaryota; kingdom Viridiplantae; phylum Streptophyta; class Polypodiopsida; order Schizaeales; family Lygodiaceae; genus Lygodium; species Lygodium microphyllum. Next base: position 4,768,660 of record NC_141141.1, on the reverse strand, counting down.
AATTAAGTCATCTAAACATGATAATAGAGATTTTAGACTATTCTAGTAAACCAGTCCTGCTTCCTATAAATAATGTAGAGATTCTGCAGGTTTTTTTTTCATGTGTGGATGTGCAATATAAATCAATTTTCTTTGGAATGTATACGCACATTGTTTATTAAAATAAACTAAGTAATGGGGACATTATATTCTCCCATCCTTAAAGAAATCAAGATGCCCTCATCTCGAGGGAAACTAGGGGTATTCTTTCATAAGGGTTGCCTCATCGACCCACGTGGCATCCTCTTCAAGATAATCCTTCCATTGTACTAGGTGTTCTCTTAGGATTCGGCTTCTTAGAGGTTTCTCCCTTGTATCTAGAATCTTTTCGGGTTGCATTTACAGAATTCCTTGGGCATGCATGACTATTTATTCGTCATTAAGCACATGATCGGGGTTTGGTACATAAGGTTTCAGTAGACTTACATGAAATACATTGTGAATCTTGAGATGGGATGGCAATTTAAGCTTGTAGGCTTGTCTTCCCATTACTTTGATTACTTCATATGGTTCACAGTACCTTAGACTAAGCTTTTTGTATTTCCTCAAGGATAATGAGCTATTTTCGGGTCTTACCCTTAGGAACACCATGTCACCTTCCTTAAATGTTCTTATGGATCTTTCAAGATCTGCATAGGATTTTTGCCGATCTTGAGCAGCTTTGATGTCATGTTGAATCAATTGGATTTGTTGTTCCATCTCTTTAAGTATAGCCTTAGAAGCCTCTACTTTGAGAGTGGGATCTGAGAAGTTTAAAGGTGTACGACATTCTTGCCCATACAAGGCTTCGAATGGCGACATCTTGATTGTTTGTTGAAAGGAAATGTTATACGCAAACTCCACCAAAGGTAAATGTTCAATCCACCGTTCCGGTTCTTTGCCACAATAAGACCTTAGGATATCTTCAATGGTCCGATTCACCCTCTTAGTTTGGCCATCAATTTGAGGATGATAAGCACTACTGAAGCATAGCTTTATTCCAATTTCTTGGAATAGGCAAGTCCAAAACTTTGAGGTGAATCTAGAGTCTCGGTCACTAATTATGCTCTTTCGCAATCCATGTAACCTAAATACTTCTTTGATAAAGACTCAAGCAATGTTAGATTACTTATAGGTTGTTTTGACTAGGATCAAGTGTGCAACTTTTGTCAATCTATCAACCACTACCATGATGGAATTGTCAAGATTGTGGGAGAGAAGGAAGGAGTCTCACTTGTAGCTTTCTTGCTTGCACAATGGGGGAATACACGCAGAGGTGGAGGCTGAAAACAGTTTTCCTCTTCTTAGTTGTGTAAGCCAAAAAGAACTCTAGTACAAAGAAATAGAAGAACCCTATATATGGGTCTCAAACCAAACTCAACTAACTAAGGTGGCATACTAACTGAGCCACGAACTAGAGTAGATAAGGATAGCTATCATGTAGCTATTATTCATGGGCGGTGTACCAACCGCGTCTGCAACTGACAAGTTGGTGACATAAATACACAACGGTCACCCTGACGTATCACGAGTGGAGCTCGATATCTCAACACTCCCCCTCGAGCTCAATCCCAATTCCTGCACACCAAGCAGGTCTCTGAACTTGCGCAGGTTCTCTGCGCCCAATGCCTTCGTGAATATGTCAGCTACCTGATCCTCTGTGCTGACATAAACTAGATCAATAAGACCTAGTAAAACCCTCTCTCGCACATAGTGATAATGCACCTCAATGTGCTTTGTTCTAGCATGATAGACTGGGTTATTTGCCAAGTGTATACTACTCATGTTGTCACAATAAATGACAACTGGCCCATCTGTAGATTGATGTATATCATAAAGTAGCTTATGCAACCAAGCTACCTCACATGCAGCCATTGCTGCACCCCTGTACTCAGCCTCTGTGCTCGACGAGGCAACTGTAGGCTGTTTCTTGCTGCTCCAAGTGACTGCAGCACTCCCAAAAGAGAACACATATCCACTGGTAGATCGTCTATCAGAAATACTACCAGCCCAATCAGCATCAGTGTATCAATGCAACTGTATCTGAACCCCAGTCTCATAAAATAGTCCATACTGCAATGTGGACTTCACATACCTGAGTATGCGTCTAGCCGCATCCAAATGTGGTTTCCTTGGAGCCTGCATAAACTGACTTACCAATCCAACAGTATAGCTCAAATCTGGCCTGGTAATAATCATATAAATCAAACTTCCTACTATGCGTCTGTACATAGTAGGGTCTTCTAGAAGCTCAGCTGCATCTGTGCTCAGCTTCACATTCTGCTCCAAAGGAACTCAAATAGGCTTACAGCCTGTCATCCCATATTTGGACAGCATGTCCAATCCATACTGCCTCTGCAAGAGCTGTATCCCACTTGGTGATCTAATCACCTCAATGCCCAAGAAATAACGATCCTTCATCTCAAACTTTTGCTTCAATAGCATTTTCACATGAAGGATATCTTCATCACTGTCACCTGTCATAATCAAATCATCAACATAAATGACAAGCAGCATAATACCTTTCTCTATTTTTCTCACATAAAATGAGAAATCTGCCTTGGAAATCTGAAAGCCAATAGTGACAAGATACTGCCCTATCTTGTCAGACCATGCTCTAGATGCTTGCTTCAAGCCATACAAGGCTTTCTTCAACCTGCAAACAAACTCAGGATGAACAGCATGCACATAACCTGGTGGCTGCTCCATATAGACCTCTTCTTGCAAATCACTATACAAGAAGGCATTCTTTACATCCATCTGATGTAAAGACCATCCCTTTGATGCAGCCATAGCAATGACTGCTCTTACGGTTGCCATCCTTGCAACCGGACTGAATGTTTCTTCATAATCAATGCCATATGTTTGTGCATACCCCTTGACTACTAATCTTGCCTTGTATCTGTTCACAGAACCATCTGCATTGTGCTTCACCTTATAAACCCACTTACAGCCAATTGCATTCTTACCTTTAGGCAAAGGTACCAATTTCCATGTAGCATTTGCTTCCAAGGCATCCATTTCTTCATCCATGGCTTTCTCCCATTTTTCTTTTGCCATGGCTTGCTCAAAAGAAGTGGGTTCTGGTTCCTGTATCACTTTGACCATATATGCATAGTGAATGGCTGTAAATCCATCATATTTCAGCCTATCCACAGGATACCTAACTCGGGTAGACCTACGCAAAGTGGGTTCACTCCCAGGTGCTCTCAAAACATCCCTGGTCTTCCTTACTCCAGGTGTAACTATAAAAAGAATACCCAACTCATCATCAATGCTCTATTCTGAGCCACTGGATTCACCATCCACATAAGAGTGACCTGCATTCACATCAAACATGGGCTGATCAACCTTCTCTTTTCCCTTTCATGATACATACATACCACTATCTGCATTGCTTTGAGAAGATTCTCCTGATCTCAATCTTCCTGTCCATGGCAAAGAATGTGAACCACTGCTAGAGGATGCTCCAGGTCCACTAATATTTTGTGACTGCTACTGTGAATTCTGTGCAGCATTACCATTTTGTGCATCTACATCATCAATCACATTTACTAGTTTATACCAGCTACTCATCTCATCAAAAACAACATCTCTGCTCACTGTAAACTTACGAGTAGAAGGGTTATAGCATCTATACCCTTTTTGCTGCAGAGAGTAACCAATAAAGATGCACTTCTCAGCTTTTGGATCCAACTTGGATCTCAACTCATCTGGCACATGTACATAGGCAATGCAACCAAAAATGTTTAAATGAGAAATATCTGGTTTCCTACCAGTATACCTCTCCTCTGGAGTCATCCCATGTATTGCTGTAGTGGGAGTCCTATTCATTATGTAGACTGTTGTAGCAACTACCTCAGCCCAAAAAAAATCTGGCAGGTCTTTTTCATTGAGCATGGCACGAGATACCTCTCCAATATGCCTGTTTTTCCTTTCTGCAATTCCATTTTGTTGTGGGGTATGACTGCATGAATATTGCTGCTTTATGCCATGCTCCTGCAAGAACCTTGCAAACTCATTTGAGAGGTACTCTCCCCCTCCATCTGACCTTAGGCATTTTATCTGCAGGCCTGTTTCTTTTTCAACCATAGCTTTAAAAGTTTTGAAATACCCAAAAACTTCACTTTTCTTTTTCATAAAATACACCCAAACTTTTCTGCTATAGTCATCAATAAAAGTGACAAAATAATGACAGCCTCCAAGAGATGCAGCTTTAGTAGTCCACACATCAGAGTGGATTAATTCCAATGGCTTCTTACTCTCTTGAACATGTCTAGGAAATGGTTTCCTTGCCTGTTTTCCAAACTGACAGGCTTCACATACCTTATGCATTTCTGCAACCTTGAATCTAGGCAATCCTGCAACAATATTTTGGGCCTGCATTGATTTAAGTCATTGTACATTAACATGACCAATGCGTTTATGCCAAATATCAATATCTGCAACTACACCGGTCCCATGTGCAAACATTGCTGCACTCAATTCAGACATGTCTGCATCCAACGTAAACATTCTGCCCTTCTTCTTTCCTTTTGCTATCAAGTGACCTTTATTTTTCATATCCTCAACAAAGCATCCATGAGGATTAAATCTGACCTGCAAGCCCTGCTCAACCATTTGACCAACAGAAACCAGATTCTTAGTGATATTCGTGACATGAAATACATCGGATAGGTATTTCTTTTTCCCATCCTGCATAGACAAATGAATTTTTCCAATCTGCACAATGGGATGTGCAGTATCATCACCAGTCTCCACAAATCCTGGTTTTTTCATTTTTCTTGCATCCTCCATCCATTCTGCATGACCTGTCATGTGGTTCGATACACCTGAGTCAACATACCATACATCGTTGCTTTCTTCTGCACTTGTCACATAATTATTCATGTGCTGCACCATAAACAAATGCTCATTTCTGTCATCACCCTGTCTACTAGAAGATGCATAATTCCCTTGTTGCATTTTTCCATTCATGATGTCATTCTGCTTTTTATAGCAGTCTTTAGCCATATGACCCATTTTACCACAGTAGTAGCATTCAACATTACTGTTTGCATTTTGGCCTCTTTGCCATCCACCACGACCTCTTTGGCTCCCCCTGCCTCTAGAGTTACCACGTCCTCCTCCATAGGACTGGTTTTCTTGAGTTTGCTGCATATTCTGATTTCTACCACGGCCTCCAAATTGGCCTCCTCTACCTCTGCCTCTACCTCTTCCAGCATTTGAGTAGAAGACAGCTTCTTTTGAAGTTCCTCCTAGAAGATGCACCATCTTTTCTCTGCTCCTCAAAAATTAGAAGAGCAATCAACTCCTCAAAATCAGGAAATCTTTCACGAACTGAAATGGATGTCCGAAACTGTGCATAATCCTTTCCTAGACCATTCAAGGTCACAGAAACTAAATCATCATCTTCCACTGGTGACCCAATGGAAGCAAGTGCATCTGCAATCTTCTTCACCTTCATGTGGTAGTCGTTGATGCTCATATTTTCTCTTTGCACATTGTGCAACTCTTGCTTGAGCTGCATTTTCCTGGCTTGCGTATTTGTGCTATACATTTTTGACAAAGTATCCCATGCCTCCTTTGGCATACTTGCATCCTGAATATGCACAATCATAGAGTCTGAAATGCTGATAGATAGCCAATACATAACTTTCCTGGCTCTCTCACGCCATGCTTTAAATGCCTGCATTTGCTGTTGATTGGGAACATCAGGAAGAACTGGTTCTTCTTCATTCCCTGCAACAAATTCCCAATATCCTTTTCCCATAAGGAAATTTGTCATTCTAAGCTTCCATGCTTGGAAGTTGTTCTGGTCAAGCTTTTCAGTGACAATCTGTGAGAGAGAATCAGACGCCATTACAGAACACTGCAAAAAATTCTGTCACTGCAAAGAACACAGCTTCAGCCTCACAAGGGCTAATCTGCAAAACTGATGAAAGTGGTATTTGACCACACAGTCACTTCCTAGTGACAATTTTGCATCAACAGGCAACAAGGATGATTTTGTAACTCCCAATGTCTCTGCGCACAGGCATACGATGCAATTTCTACAGTAACTTTTCACCGACCTGTAGAACAGTGGTCGCACAGCATAAAACTGGGTCTTTTCCTGAGTGCGTGTAGAAAACTTCCGCCTCCAAAATAGGCCCCGAAATGGTCTCAAATCAAAAAAACAGGGTCGCCAGGGGCTAAAGCCTTCTCCCGCAGCATATACTGCCCTCTTGCTTCACCGCGAAGGGTGTCTCAACCTGAGACAATGCACTCTTGCAATTTCCGGTTGTGCTACCTGCAGAGATCTGCTCCCAAAACAGAAAATGAAAGCAACACTGCTCCTCTTACCAGAACACCGCGAGCTTGGCTTGCTTTCTTGAGCTCCTTACCACGAACAAGGCTCTGATACCATATCAAGATTGTGGGAGAGAAGGAAGGAGTCTCACTTGTAGCTTTCTTGCTTGCACAATGGGGGAATACACACAAGGGTGGAGGCTGAAATCAGTTTTCTTCTTCTTAGTTTGTGTAAGCCAAAAGAACTCTAGTACAAAGAAATAGAAGAACCCTATATATGGGTCTCAAACCAAACTCAACTAACTAAGGTGGCATACTAACCAAGCCACGAACTAGAGTAGATAAGGATAGCTGTCATCTAGCTATTATTCATGGGCGGTGTACCAACCGCATCTGCAACTCACACGTCGGTGACATAAATGCACAATGGTCACCTTGGCATATCACGAGTGGAGCTCGATATCTCAACAGGAATCATATCCACCAACGGCAGTAGGTAATCCAAAAACAAAGTCCATACTTATTGACTCCCATTTCATTTTTGGAATGTCCAAGGGTTGTAACTCTCCAAGCATCTTGATCCTTTCCGCCTTGACTCTTTGACAAGTCAAGCACTAAGTTACGTACTTTAATACATCCCTTTTTAATCCTGGCCAGTGATAGCTCTTACAAACTGCATTGAGTATCTTGGCATGCCTCGGATGTCCTACAATGGGGCTGTCATGTGTTTCCCATAAGATCTTGGTCTTCACTTCTGATCCTTTTGGGACAAAAAGGCGATCATTGTAATATAGAGAACCATTGCTAGCACGATAATCCTTAATCTTAGACCTTTCTTTGTCAGATCTTTCTCCTTGAAGTACCTTAGCCATGAGTCATTCATATTCCTTAACCTGAGAAATAGCTTGGCGTACAAGCTTAAGTACAGGATTATCAGGTATGGATACAGTTCTTAAGCTTCAAACTTCTACAACACTATTAAGAAATGCTTTTCATCTTAATGCATCTGCAACAGCATTGTCCTTCCCTGGACGATATTTGATTTTAAAATCAAACTCTTGCAGTATCTCTATCCATCTTCTCTGCCTCATGTTTAGGTCAGTTTGGGTGAAGATCCACTTAAGACTTTTATGATCTGTCACTAAAGTGAATTCCCTTCCCAATGGATAGTGTCTCCACAGTTTCAAGGCATGGATTACTACGAGTAACTCAAGGTCATGAGTGGCATAGTTGGACTCATAGGGTTTCAATTTTTTGAAAGTATAGGTCACTGGTCTTCCTTCTTGTACTAGCACCCCACCGATCGCAAGTCCACTTGCATTAATGATCACCTCAAATGGTTGACTGAAGTTAGGGGGTTTTAATACAGATGTAGTGATTACAACTTCTTTCAGTTTATCAAAGCTTTCTTAATGTTCATTGGTCCAAATGATTATTGTATTTTTCTTCAAAAGATTTGTCAAGGGTGTAGCAATGAGGGAATAATCCTTGATGAAGATTCGGTACCATCCTGTTAGTCCCACGGATTTCTTTTACTGTCTTAGGTATTGGCCATTCTAGGATATCTTTCACTTTGGTAGAGTCTATAGAGATTCCATTAGTGGAAATAATATATCCAAGATATTCAATCCTGTTAGTGAGAAATACGCATTTACTCATCTTGGCATAGAGCTGATTTTTACAGAGTGTTACTAGGGCAATCTTTAAGTGACCTTCATGTTCCTCTATTGATTTGGAGTATACTAGTATATCGTCAAAGAATACTAGCACAAAATCATCTAGATATGGTCAAAAGATGTCTTGCATTAGACGATTGAATGTAGCTTGGCATTAATCAATCCGAATGGCATGACTAAAAATTCATAATGACCATACCTAGCGTTGAAGGCAATCTTTGGGATATCTTGTTCCTTGATTCGAATTTGATAGTATCCTAACCTTAGATCAATCTTGGAAAAAACCTTGGCTCACTGTAGGCAATTTAAAAGTTCATCTATCTCGGGCATGGGGTACTTATTCTTTATCGTAGCCTAATTTTGTCCTCTGAAGTCAATGTAGAGTCTAAGTGTTCCATCCTTCTTTTTCTGGAAGAGAATAAGCGCTCCCCAAGGTGAGTTACTTGGATGGATAAATCCTTGCTCTATCAGTTGCCTCAGTTTTTCCTTAAGCTCAATAGCTTCAGGAATAGACATTTTGTACGGTCGTTTGGACTCGACTCTAGGAATCAATTTTATTTCATGATCAACCTCACGATTTGGAGGCAGTTGAGTCAGTTCTTCTCGAAAGACATCCTTGAAGTTGTTGATCCAGGAAGATAGAGTGCCTTCATTAGTCTTTTCAACCTTATTCAGCCAGATCATGTAGATTGGTTGACCTTTCTTCAATCCCTTCCTGAGTTGACTTGCCTTGGCTAGTCGGACTCTAGTTCTTCGAGCTTTCCCATATGCCTTTACGGTTTCTCTTTCCAAGTCTTGAAAGATTATTTCCTCTTCAACACATATAATCTGGGCTTTGTTCTTCTTAAGTCAATCCATTCCTAGAATGCAATTGTAGCATCCTAGTGGTAGGATTCAAAATTTTGCTTTAGTTATATGGCTATCTAACTCAAATTGAAGTTTCCCTACAATTTCGGTTGAGGTGATTTCCTTCCCACTAGCCAATTCTACTATCATTTTCCTTGTCCCCCTAGATTCTAGATGCAATATTTTAAGTGCCTTGGGTGCAAGAAAGGAATGTGTGCTACCACAATCAATTAATATTATAAATGATACACCCTTGTAAGTAGCTGGAGATTGAATTACTGAACATTGGTGGTCTGCTCCTTTCCTTTCCATGGTAGCATGAATGGACCCTCTTTCAATTTCTTCGACTCAGGTTGTCCAATCATGGTATTTACCCAAGCACTAGCTATTCTTCCACATCCACGGCCTAGGTTGTTGTTGTTGTTCCCTCAGCCTCTTCCACCAACCTAGTTTGGGCTAGGATTTTGAGGACGGTTAGCACAATTTTCCCTTAGGTGTCCAATTCTTTCGCACTGGTAACAGTGTCTGATTACTATCCCATTTGGTCCTTGATTGCATTAGCTCTACCATTCCCTCTGGCATTGACCATGTTGACACCATAGTTTGGGTAGCCCCTCCCATAGTTGTTTATTGGACGGTTCCTTTGGCCAATTAGAGCAATTTCCTTGGCCATAGGTTTTTCTCACATAAGAGCATCTTTGAGAGTTGTTTGTCTCATTGATTCAAGGCGAGTGTCCAAAGGTGGATTTAGTCGTTGGCAAAACCTTACAATCTGTTGTGAGACGTTGTCATTGGGGATGCATATTTGCGTAGACTCGCAAACTTAGAATAGTATCCTACCAAGGTTAGGCTTAATTGTTGTAAGTTCTAGAATTCATTCATCTTGATTGTTTCAAAAGATGGGGGAAGATAATGTCCTTTTACAACTTCTTTCATCTCCTCCCAAGTTTGGGAAGCTTATGTTACCCCTTATCTCGGCAAAACTGTTTCCTTCACTAATAAGACAAAGATGAGCAGTCATGGACTGATTTGGAGCAGTAGTTTCAGCACGTAGGAAATAGTTGTCCAAAGCCTCAATCCACGCTTCTGCATCTTGCTCCACCTTGGCTCCTTCACCGCTAAACCTAGATGTTGGCGTTTTCTTGAGAAGAAACTTCTTCTCTTGGAGTTCCTTGTATGTTTCATGAATTCGCACTAGTTGATGATTCTGATTATTTTCGTAACTTCTTTGTTACAAAACGAGGTGATTTGGCCTTCATCTCTAGGAATTTATAATATTTTGGGAGTTTGGGATACTCTGGAAGCTCATAATTTTTTTGACTTTACACTCCCAATATAAGGGTTATCCTATCGAGAGAGATAACCTTTGTATATTGGTCATACACCCGACGATGTAGGGTCATTGGCTCCCCATTAATTGTCATAGTATAAGAACATCTATTAGTTTTAGTTCTTCAAGCCATTTCAACAACTTGAGATGGACTTTCACATCTTCGTATAGAATTGAGTCTAAGTACAGGTAAGGGTCATCCGTTCCCCAGATTTGGACTCTAGTTTTAGCCCATTCGTAAGCTTAAACAATTCCATAGACGAGTCTTCTCTAAGATAGCCATTACGCTTTCTCTTAATTCTAACATGTTTGACTGGCACACAAGCAGTGGAGTACATGATCTCAAAAATAACTCGCATAAAGTGTACTTCATCATTAACTTGTCAAAGCAACTCAATTATCATCATAAGCTCATAATTCACGCTCTTCAAAAATAATAATGAGACTTTATATTTATGAAAAGTACTTACAAAGATGTATTTGATCATACTATGATCTACCAATGCATCATCTCATGGATCCTTTCCTCATGAAAAGTATCAAGGTCTATATTCTCATATCTTGGGGGATTCTCATGTACATGGCAAACAACATAATACGGTGGTTCATGGGGATAACCAAAACATCCCGTACCAAAACAAGGCCTTCTTGGTACTACAACAACTCTCTCGTGTGGTACAATTTGTAGCACTTTCTGATAGACCCACAAGGTTTTAGGTATATGCTTATTCCCAATATCTAGTAATCGTTCAGGAAAGGCATTGAACAAAAGGTATATCTTAACTATCCTTAATCATTCATCCCATCGAATGCTCCATAGTTCATAATGAAGAAAGATGTTACGTCCACAATATATCCCTATATGTGACCTATTCCTTGGCCAGAAATCTCTCATGTACCATGAGTTAGGATGAGGTTGCAATGTAATTGGAGGAATAAAGATCATCTCCATTATCTCAAATATAGCTTCGCGGTATGAGAAATTATTCGACCCTAAGGCTACTCGATACATGATGGGAAAAATGTCTCACAAACGTGTAGCTTCCTCATCACTAAGTTCCTGATGAGCATAATGTGTATGCTAATGTTAGTGCAAGATAATCAACAATAGTTTCCTTCAAACAAGTGTGGTTATTTTTTTAATTCATTTTATACGTTGACTACTTAACCTTACACTAAAAGCTCTTCTAAAGCCTAGGCTCTTTTGAAACCTAGGCTCTGATACCACGTGTGAAGTGCCTCCTCCAATAGACCCGGAGGAGTCCTCTAGTAGTTGATTGAAATTCATATCCATACACATCACCATCCCATCTCCCCATGGGAAACCTTAGGCTTAGTTGAACATGGGAATCTCAGTTCTACTTCACAGGGGAAGTGTAGGCAAGTCACCCCTAATAGCAATCTAACCATCAATCATGTCAATTTGGGAAGCAATCAAGGCTTCCATTTATGAGGCATGTAAGCATCACTACTAGACATTACTTACAGATTGTACATTTTGATATATGGGGACCCTCACAGAATGCATCTCTTGGGGGATCACGCTATTATGTGTGACTCATAGATGACTATAGTAGGTACACATGGTTGTATGTGTTGAAGCACAAGAGTGGCGTCATGGATGCTTTTCACGACTTCAAGAGACATGTGGAGAAAGAATTGACTTGTTACATCTCATGCTTGAGATCTAATAGTGGTGGAGAATATGTCTCTAAAGACTTTGATCACTTCTTGGCAGCCCATGGGATAAAGAGGCAATTGACATGTAGGTACACACCACAACAAAATGGTATGGTAGAAAGGAAGAACGGGGTGATCATGGAATCGGCTAGAGCCATGTTGAATGAGAAGAGCCTACCAAATGCATATTGGACAGAGGCTGTAATGATTGTTGTGTATGTCATGAATCGTACACCAATAGCAGGGATACATGAGGTGACTCCTCATGAGAGGCTTTATGGAATAAAGCCTAACATTAGCCATCTTAAGTGTGAGGTGCCTCCTCCAACAGACTCGGAGGAGTCCTCTAGTAGTCGACTGAAATTCATATCCATGCACATCACCATCCCGTCTCCCCATGGGAAACCTTGGACTTATTTGAACATGGGAATCTCAGTTCATGGAAATCTTAGTTCTACTTCACAAGGGAAGTGTGAAAAAGTCGCCCCTAGCATCAATCTAGGGCCCAGTTAAGAAAGTCCACTTTGTAATCGATCAAAGGCAGGAGTGAGGTTAACACTACACTTGGTTCAAAGAGAGTGAGAGACGAGGGAGAGTGCAACTTGATCCCCCTACCCATAAGGTAAAATCTCAACTCCAGCCCCCTAAAATAGTGTTAAGCCTAGTAACCAATCCTACTGATATTGGGAGGGTAACGATTTAATCAGCTCTACCTAGTGTTGTGGAAAGTTACCTAACTTATCTGGTCCACCCAACCATAGGCGTCCAATCATCAGGATCGAAGCCTCCCACTTTCCTCCATGGGTTTGCTTAGTTTTCTAATTAGCAAAGCATACTACCACACTATTTGGACATATAAAATCAGCTTCCTTTTATTAGTCTGTTAAACTGGGTTCGTTAAACTCGATCTTTAGCACATAACAAACAATTCGGAAATCAGATACTTTCTTTCACCATCACTTCGCAGAGTGATACAAAACAGCCTTTCCACAAAAAGACATCGTCCAACCTAGGATAACCTTCCAATCCCTCAGAATTGGCCTATATATGATCTCACTCCTCCGTGATCAACAGGGAATTTACTAGCTTAGAGCCCCTCTAAGCTTCCTTGAGCCTCCGGAGCTGTCCTACATAATAGGGGCACTTACCACTCGGCCCTTTGCCCTCTCAGGTGTTCAAGTGATCAAAAATCAAAAACACCTACCTCCTCGAGAGAGTAGGACCCCCACCCACAAGTGAGTTTTTTCACACTCCGTAGAGTATAAAGGAGCATTGGGTTGGGGAACCCAATGTCCCAAACCACCACAACCCACAACTTGTCCCGGTTGTGCAAGCCCGGAATCATAAGAGCCATAACTCATCATTCCCAAATCCAAAGCAGTCATAACCATAAGACCTTTTAACATAGTTGTCAATGCGATGTGTAGAATCTATCCCCTTCATCAATTTCCATGTTCCTTCCTAAAGAACATTTGATAATACTAACATGCTTTTACAAGTCTAAGAAAGTTCTAACTAATCGTGATCATTTTCTTATGTACTAACCTGATTATCTTCATTTGGCCATCCATTGTGATTATGGTTTATAGCTGCAACCTCGATTTGTTGAAGATGGCTAGTTCTTTGATTTGAATGGGTTCAAGGTTAACTTCCCCTTGTGCTTCAGCATTGTGTTGAGTTTCGTCATCAGCAGCAACGGTCATTTCTCTACGTTGGGGAGCTCTTTGAGCATGACCTCGCTCAGCATCTCGACGTCTCTTAAGAGCCATGGAAGAAGCTTGATGGGTTCAGGCCTGAAAGTGCACAACGGAGCCCAAGTTTATAGATTTCGACGTCATAGAGCCAGCCATCCAATTGGATCGCAATTCCGAGCCTGTTTTGCCCCTCCAAACAAGCCGAAACCACTTGGTTTACAATGTGAACATGGAGGTTTTGAGCTAGATAATTTATAAATGAAATGAAACTTTGAAAAACATGTAAAATTCATGTCGAGCAAGTGGGGGAGTTTTTTTATTTGCACCCAAAATTTGGGGATTTTTGTGCATTTTCATGCCTCAACAATCATGAGAGATCATGATGGATATCTAATCTATGGAAAAAGAGCAAGATTTTGGTTGTAATCTTATAAAATATGATGAAGAGAATGAAAATTTGAAAATCTAGTCTTTCTCTCTCCTCTCTCCTCTCTCTCCTTGTTGTTTGTTCATATGGATCAATTCATGAGAGAGGGGGTGGTGTGATGAAGGATATTGATCAAATGACAACATTGGAGCAGTAGTAGAGATCATAGATCGGGATGAGAGAGTGTGTCAACAGCCAAGAAAGAGTGTCAGCGACCTCCCAACCATGAATATGAGCCTCAAAATTGTAGTTTTTATGCGTAAGTGATCTTTCCTTTTATTTCATGATAAATGGTTGAAGAAATTGCTTAAGAATGATTAGTCTTGGTTCCCCATGCTGTGTTTTCTTAGAAATATCAAAGAAAATCAAAAAATTCAGTAGTATAATAATTTTCCCCTAAACACGCAAAACCCGCAAGTTGCAATTTTCATGGAAATAATGACCCCATGTCATTAAGCGGCTCCCAATCTGGGTCGTCCTCTTGGTGGTTCTACTTGGGTGCTCATGGTCACATGTTCCTAGTGTCATTGGTCTCCAATTGCCAGCTACTCTAAGTCTTCTCTAGAGAGCCCTGCTTGTAGCAGAATCTGCCCTTGTTGCTCTAGACTTGGGCTTTTGAGCTAGTTCTAGGGGTGTGTTCTTGGAGCCCATACTTAATGGCTCTTCTTGTGATCTCTATTTTCTTCTTCAGGTGCATTCTACGTCGTCCTCATCTGCTGCCTCAGTTACATGAAGCACGGTGTTTAGAAAGGCATATTGTTGGATCTCTAGCCTTGCCTCTGTTGCTTTGACCCTTCCCTCTTCTATGATCCTTCCACTTTCTGCTAGAGCTAGGCATTCCGCCAGGTCTTTGACCCTTCCAATATTGTTCTCTTCCCAGGCTTTGGCCTTCTCCTTCATCCTTCCTTGACTATTGCCCAGCTCTCTTAGCATTGCCACCACTTGTTCTTGTTCTTTCCAAGTGTCAAGCATTTTTTCTTTATATTGTTTATGGCGGGCCAACTCTTGTTGTAGTCTTTTCTACTCTTGGAGAGTCTCGAGGAGTCAATTCTCCACCTTTAGTAACTTTTTGGTTGACTCCTTATCCTTTTCGGCCTTAACCTCTTGCAACTCCTTGAGTAGTAGTTCTTTTTGGCTTTTCTCTTTGCAGTATTGTGCATGAACTTGAGTCTTCACTCTTTTCAGCTCCTCTATGGGCTCCTCCGTGGTCATCTTCAGTTGCTCAAGGACCTCTTCCATGTCTTTTTGTCCCTGCATGAGGCTTGAAAAGTCTATTCCCAAGCTAGTTTCTTCCTCTACCTTCTCCAACGAGAGCTTCTCGGCCTACCCTAACCGGAGTTCCTGTGTGCCTTCTTTTTCTTTTCTTAGCTCCACCTCCTTCTTTGCTTCTAATTCCTTCTTCTAGTCATTCAGCTATAAACACAGGTCAAGGCTTCTCCCCTTCCCCTACTAAGTTGACTTCCTTGACTTTGGCAAGTCCTTCCATTGTTGGTTCACTTGCTTGCCCCTGCCTCTTCGCTCCCAACAAGGTCACTACCCTATCTCCCTTCTTGAATTTAGTGAAGAACTTTGGTAGGTCCTAGGGCTTCCTTTGTTGTTCGGCCTCTAGCACCTTTGGTTGCCCTCTCTTTCCCTCCTTCAATTGCTTCCTCTTTCTTTCCTCCTTTGCTTTTTATGATTCTTTTTCAATCTTCTTTAGCCGCTCATTCTCTTCCTCCCGCTTCTTCCTTCGCTCATCCTCCAGCTTCTTCGACTCTTCTAGTTGCTTCCTCTTTCTTGCAACTTGCTCAACTTCTTCTCTTTACACCCTTGCTGCTTCCTCATCGCCTAGGTTTCCTATGGAGAAGGATACTAGAGTCTGCACCTATAGTAGTGAATGGGCTAGTGATTCATGGGTAGGGGAGTGCTCTAGAGTTTGTTCCACTACTTTAGGCTTTTCCAAGTCTCCAATGGCCTCCTGAATAATTGCAGTGAGCACATCTCCAAATCCTATGCTAGAGGCCTTTCCCGATGGTTTCTTCGATGCTTCCTTGTTGTGGAAGTCGGGGACTCCCTACTACTAATCTTACATCTGTGACTAGTGCATTTGTTGAAGCTTCAATATGGTTTTCCACACATAGCCGTTCCAATTCACTTCATCTAAGGACCTGGCCATGAGGCTCTCCACCAATGGCACTCCAATCCTGCTCAATAAAGCATTATACCTCCGACTAGAGAATAGAGCATGGATTGTCTTTGCCTGCAGCCTGGCCTGCAACCTGACCTTAGGGTTTGGGATGTTGGCCAAGCTGGCTCCGTCATTGGTGAGAACTAGGGCCTTGTCCATTCCTAGCATGTTGTAGACATTCCTTTTAGGCCGCCTCTCAAGGTTGTTGACCAAGCCCAATGCTCTTTCCACTAGTTCAAGGCTTAGTTCAACTTTGGCCCTTAACTTTGGCCCTACGGGTTTCTTCTCCTTGTCTCACCATTACAGTGTTGCGGTTCCTATCAGCATAAAAGTTCACAAAAATTTTATGCACTTGCTATAATCCATAGCTTTTTTTACCTTCTCTACTTGCTTAAGTTGCATTGGTCGACAATCCACTTTAATGCCTATTCTTCCATGACCATGTCTTCCAAGTTCACAATGTTCCTAAACTTGAACTGGTTGAAGGCCCTTATTTCAACCATTAGGCCGTACTTTGCTTGCTCTTCTTCCATGAATGGAAGCTTCCTACATTTGTCTTGAGTTGCCATGTTGAATTCATGTCGTGACATTATAGCTCATCATTAGTTTTCTTGAAATAACTCTTTGCGACAAGATAAGTAGATAATGAATGCAAGGTATGGAAAGGTGAAATGCTTAAGTCTAGAATGAAAACTTTTGCTTCAAGCAGTCCACACATTCCAACAAACATTCTTGAAGTTTTTCTTGATCATAAGTTGACCTTCATCTGTCTTTTTAGCTTTTAAAATTTGATTGAGATTTTAAGACATGTCTTTTATTCCACCTTACCCCCTCCCCCCCAGGAATGATGTGAATCCTTCCTAGGATTGGAAGATGAAGAGTTAAGGGTCTTAAGCACATGTTGTGATGTTTCACTTTTGCATGAGCCAAGCATAAAAGTGTGGGTTATATTCCAACTAAGCATGTCAGTCCATGTCATGAGGTCAAATGCTCGCAACTCAGAAGGCGAATCCATTTTTAGTAGTGGTGCGGCATTTGGTTGTGCTAGGCCTACCTGCTCATAGTCAATTGCGCCTATGTGTTCTAAGTAGGTTTGATCGCAATCCATGTGCATGATCCCTCTCTCAAATCTAAAGGCGTTTTGCTTGCATGATCTAGAGTCAACTAGTATTTATATTCAATTATATGTCTCCCTCAGTGTCATATTCTATAGTGTCTATTTCCCTTTCGCTCTCATCACTGAAGGAACAATAGTCTTCATATTCGTGGTCAATTTTGATCCAACTACTCGATCGTTGTCTCCCAAGTCCTAATGTAGGTCAGGATATCAGTTTTAGGAAGTCACCGAAGTTGATCCTGCTGGCGATTTGTAGCTCTTCCTCAGTAAGGAATCGATCTAAATAGTGATGGGACATGTCATGATCTTCTAAGGGTCGATTACAAGTGATAGCCAATATTCTAAAGGAGGTAGGAACAACATAAGTTGTGTCATACTCAGACATTTAGACGGCATGTCTCTGCTCAACATTGGTCATAATTGGACAGCCCACTTGCTCCCATTGGAGAAGGAGAGCATACCATTTACATATAAAGAAAGATTCAATGTCGGATATCTTTGTAAGTTCTTCTAGCTCTTGGCTTGTGGCAAAGACCTTACTCTTGCTATAGGATGTTATTAGCCTCCATTTATGAGCTTGCTGGTGAGAAATCTCATTGGCAATCGGTTCCTCGACAACCATGCAAACTTTAATGAACATAAATTTAGATTCTTCCTAGGTTCATGGAAGCATGTGTACATTGGTTGCTAAAGGCTCCTCTAGAAGATCTAAGTCCCTAACCGATAGTGAAGGTGGCATCTAAACATCTAATGCAAGTGACCAAGTCATCCCCCGTGTTCTTAGCTAAATTTAAGGCTAAAGTGAGAATAGATTGATGCTCATAAGAGGTTCTAAGGCCTGCAATTGCAACAAGAGGTTGGGATTTGACTAGGCTAGATAACTCAACAATTGGTGCATGGTGCATGGATTGGTTAGTAGAGCACACATCAGAAATTTGTGTGAGGGGCTTATCTGGGGGGCTTCAAGGTTGCATTATTTCCTACTTATGGAACAACAGGGACATTGAGAGTGTTGGGTTGCAGCAGTTGAGGGGCATCAAGCTACGGTTTTTTTTATAGACCCATTGAGACTCTCTGGGTTTGGTGGCTTTTAGTTTAGGCAGTTTCTCAATTCTAGGCAGCTTCAAAGGTTTTGGAGATGGACCAGGAGGTGGCGGCTAAGGGGGGCGTGCATGACACTCGATGTTAGGCAACCAAATCTTGTTGGTGTCTTCATAATAGCCTTGAGCATGCAACAGGGCTTTAGACACCCATCATGGCTTGGCCATTCATTTGGTTCTATACCATTGATTTTGTTCCCTAGGCTTAGGGTGTGATATTCGGGGATTATGGGTTAGTGTAGGTTGGCTTTTAGGTGGCCATGATTGACATTTAGGTACCTATTTGAGCTATGTCTCAATGGTTTAGGCCATTTCTTCTTTGGGTTGCAGTTAGTTTGTTTTGCTCGGGTGGGACAAGTCATGACCCCCCTCCTTAGGCTTTGCACTAGATACCCCTACTATTAAGCCTCAAACAAACAAGGTGGAAAATCAAAAAAATCTAAAGCAGAAGATAAGGCCAAGGCAAAAGTGAAACGAAAGATGAAGGTGCACCAAGAAAAATATGAAAACACAAGAAGTGTAAAAAAGGCCTAAATCAAGGAGAGAGATGCACAAGAAAAAAGCGCAAGTTAATACTTTTATAAAAGAGCACAAGGCACATCATGATTTATTTTAAGAGCGCTAAGATCTTACCCGTGCAAATTATAAAGGTAGATGGGTGATAGGAAGAAAGCTAAGAAAATAGGAGGACAATGGGAAAGAGAGCAGCGATCGAGGCCGACCGACCATGTAAAAAATATGGTAAGGGGATGGCCACCCAAAAGGGATTTACGGTTTTGTATATAAAGTTGAAAAGTGAATGAGAAGCTCATTCTTGTGTGTGGCAAGAGTAGCTCTCCTATTCTTCTTCTTGCTTGCTTGATCTTGTGCTTGAGAGAGTGTGTGTAAGAGTGTGAGGGACTGAGTGTGTGAGGGTGAGAGACCATGGTGGAGAAGCTCTCCATCTTCTCCTCTCTTCTTCTCTCCTCTTCTCTTGTCTTCTCTTACTTGTAGCGATGGAGCTTGGAGCATGGATTTTGAGGATCAAGCTCACTTAAAGCTTGCACTTGGATTGTGGAGCTACCAGAGTGCTCAGGAGAGGAGGCAACTCAATCGGGCATGGAGGTAAGGTCACTACACTCCTAGAGAGAGATAACGCATTGGCTATGTGAGAGATAGCCATTAGTGCTCGGCTTAAAACGCTTGAAAGAATAAGCAGTCAATGGGTCTTAGCGATTGAGCTTGAGCTCCGTGCCTCTACATTTCAGTTCCGTTGTCGAGACCAATAGATTCAAGTCTTGAGTGCTTGCGCACTTCGAATCAAACATTGAAGTAGGGTTTTCTCCGAAGCAGTGCTTGAGATAGATAGATGGGAAGCGAGGGAGTTTGAAGAGGTATTTGATTTTTTTAAGCAATTAAGTTTTTTAGTATTTTGGATTTGGAAAAGCAGGTTGGAGTAGTATAGGCATTTGCTTTGTGATTTGGATGCATTAGGGTAGGAAAAAACAAAAAAAAAACAAAACAAGCATTAGGGTTTATGCTGTCATAATAGGACAAGAGGGCTTGATCTATTTGCCAATTTATATTTTGGAGTTTATTTGCTATTCCAGGTATATACAATCATTCATTAGGGTCTATTCTTATATACCGGAAGTTTGTGTGACCCCTCATAACCAAAATCATAAGAATCGAGTTGATTTTCGTTATCCCTGGAAACTCATCCACAGGAATCGAACACTGTTACCAGAGTCCAATTCCCATAATTGAACTTATAGGTCCGATTTCCAAATTCGGATGGTCTGATTTTCAGACTCGGACCAACCCATCCTGTTCGTCGAACATAGCTTGTCCGATTTTGAAAATCGGACATCCCATAATCGAACACAAAAATCAGACCATCCAAAATCAGACACTTCAAATCAGACACCTGTCAAATCACATGTCTGATTCCCAGAATGGAACGCATGAAAATCGAACACAACCAAAATCGAACCACTCAAACTCGAATCGTCTGATTGGCGATCGGACCAACCCAAAATCAAATGTCCGATTCTGATAATCTGACTCTTGAGAATCAAACAAAAAAATGTCAAAATCGGACAAGTGAACAGAATACAAATTTAACACATCTAACCCTTGAAACTAACCCAGAGACTGTATAGATCCAAAAGCACATCATAGATCTATCACTGGGCTGAAATCTAGAGCAAGTAGTTCAAAACTTGGCTATGAATGGTCCTTCAAATCGTGCATGGTATTTAGCGTAATGGCCCTACGAGTCGAGGGGGGATTGCCCCCTCCAAACCCCCACAAAGTCTACCCCTTCCGCACCTCCCCCAAGTAAGCTGGAGAGAAAACATGCATTACGACAGGTCTTGCAAATTAGATCCTAGTGTAGTAATGGCTTTGCACAAGCATAGATTCTCACTTGCAAAACAGCAACCAAAAGCCCATACTCGAATAAAGAAGAACAGAGACCTTAGAACCTCAATGGGCCAATCTAGCCAACAAGGGAAAACCACACCACAAAAACATGTATATGTTGCATTCGAATTGTATCTAGTCAAAGCAAAATGCAACAACATCAAGCTACATTGGCAAGGATGACTAAACATGATAGTCCTAACAATAGATGCACCTTGAACAGCACTACATAGACAACCCAAGGCATTAGTAGAGAATCCACATCCGGTTGTGTAGTTGGGGACACAAATGCATATATCAAAAGGCTTGAATTTATAAGCCAAGACCCGAAAGATGAAGACATAGTACCGCTTGCTTATCTTAGGGTCAAACTCACTGCAAAAAGAGAGCATAGTGTTGATGCTCTCAACAATGAGGGAGCTAATTTTAATATCTTGACCTATGCAGCATGGACCCTACTAGGCCAACCAGAGCTCACACCAACTAATGCAACTCTTAGTCCTTACAAGGGACACCCACAAGCACTTATAGGGAAGTGCAAAATCCTTGTAACTATTGAAACAGAAAGTTTCCTATCCTATTCTATGTTCCTCCAAATAGTGCTAATTGTGAAAAGGAAACCCTCCTAGGAAGACCCTTCAAAAGGGCGACAAAGTGTGAGGCCCATTATGTAGCATAGAGCATACACTTAACACTATCGAGTGTGAGGATAATCACAGCCTTTGATAAGGGTGGCCTCATCAAACCTCGAGGGAAAGACAAGGAACATTCTGTCATACCAAGCAAGCCTAATAACGAGAGCAAGGACTTGTTGAAAGAGTTGATAAAGTGCATGTTGAACTAAGAGAACCAGTGAGCAAGGCCATGCTTGAAACAAGGTCAGCAGGAGACAATGCCAAGGATAGGCTTTGGACTTAAAATATCATAGAAGACGACAAAAGAAGCCCAAGCCTTATAGACAAAGGTATCGATGGAGAGCCAGCACCACGCCACGATGGATATCCAAAGTGTTGCTACGTGCTCAAGGGTATTATGTAGGTAACCGATGGATTTGGGTATTAGAACCACCTGCTAAACCACCTCTATCAGCTGAAGGCTAGATCATATCGAAAGCAAAGAAGCGCAGGAGAAAATCTAAACGAAAATCCAAGTCTTGAGTCAAAAACATTGGAGTGACTAAGTCCCTCATGATTGAAATCAAGAAACCAAACATGACTATTCGAAAGGTAGAGCCTAGCATGCTTAACAAGTAGATATTAGATGTAACCGTTGAGTGTGCACAAAGACCATTGGTGCCCAAGAAGCCTTTGACTTCCCAAGAGAATAATGAGCACTGCATGCACAAGGTTGCTCATGATAAGGCTGATTTCTCAAAAAAGCAAATGGTAGAATCATCTAATAGCCATGAGCAAATCTTCCAGTCAGTGCCAAGTCCACCTACGAGTCCCAAATCTCCTACACTCTCCTTTCCTAAACAGACATAGGAGGCACAACAGTAGTCATCTAGTGCAACTACTCAATCCCTATCTCAATCTCCATCTGAGTTTCGAAATGTCCAAGATACGCGACATGACACCACCCTTAGTTCTCAATCTGAGGATATGCCTGTGCAATCCACATTGACTAGCTCAACTAATGCTCTTAATCTACACAAGTGAATGTGCAAAGGGCAACAAAAGACACGACCACTTCCGATCTACTTAAGGACTTGACACTAGAGTCTACCAATAATAGCTAGTCCACTGAACTAGCTGCTACTACTTCCAATCAGGAATCATAGCAGTCACAGTCTTTGGTCATGACAATGCCCCTTGTTGCGGAACGTGTCCTTAGCAATAACCTATGGAAAAGGTGTCGCAACCAACATCCTTGACACCTCTAGCACTTTTGAAGCACCTAAATGATGGGACCTAAAATGGGCCAGCACTAGCCGGACCTCATGCTCATGACACACAAACACCCTCACGGCCTCGCGGACCAGGAGCGTCAATCTAATGCTAAGGGACAAACTGCCCTAAAGCTTAATTCCTGCATTTATAGTTTATAGTCCAACATTTCCCTAAAACTCCTCAAAGGGAGATCCCAAAGTACATAGGCATAACACCTCGTCACACACACATAGGAGGCACTCCACCGGCTAATAGTCGGAGCCCCACTGCAGCTCTCCTACATCGCAAGGATTGGCCCTTTGATGCACTGCTAAACATATAGAACATTTCCACACATACTCCTCTCAAGGTACCAATATTTTACGTTCCAGGAAGTACCATTCCTCACTACAATTTCCCCTTAGGACCCAACGACTAACCTACAGCTTAGGACATCCTCTTGCGCTCATCGTTGGTGACAACCTAAGGAAGATAGGTGCCGTGCATCTAGGAGGTTTTTCTGATACCTTTTAATTGTTATGCTTAATGCAAATCGTGTATGGTTATGTGCTCAGACAAAAGAAAGATCAGCATCATGCATGGTGCATAAAGCATTCTTTCCATGAATTTTACTAGCACGTGCTGTGTTGAAAGGAGGCACCGAGCCATATGCTCATGCTACCATCCTCTTTATTTAAATCGCTTCCTATAAGCCAAGTGCAATGCATAAATCAAATAGTTTCTTTATCTTTCAGTGTTTCAGCCCCTCTTCATCCAACTCTTAGCATTTTGTATCATTGATCGGTTAGATAGGGTTTCTATGCATTTTTCCCTTCTAAAAGAACGATAAATACGCACAAAACATAGAAACGGGGACAAACTGAGGACAACCTCATGCTTTGCCATCGTTATACATTGCACAAACATTGATATAATTTTCCCTAATTTTCCTCAGCCCGTTTTCTATTTTTCCCTAATTTTAAACCCATTTGTCCTATTTTTGGGCAATTTTTCCCTATTTTTCTTTAATAAATAATGACTAAAAATGAAATTTATTGTGGGCTGTGGCCCTTAGGTTCATTGACAGCAAAAACTCAGATTTAGTTGGTGTGACATATCATATTTCTCATTTATATAGCAAAAAACCCAATTTTACCCTTAAAATGCGTGTTTTTCATGTATTTTAACACTAATTCCGGCCATGTAGCCTTATATTTTCTGATTTTCAAGTTGCAAACAATTGAAACTCATGGAAAAAAATGTTATAATGAACTTTTATCCCATATGAACAAGATTTCATTGATCATTTTTCTTTATAAAAATAGCATTACCGCTTATTTTCAGGTCTCAGTTTCTTGGTCTTGATTACGGGACTGATTTCCAGCATGCATTATGCTCAACATCTTCAAGATCGGCACTCTTCATGTCTTCATCCATCGGGAAGCAATCCGGTCTCATCCGGACAAGCTTTCCTCCATCATTCTTCATTGTCTTCTTCCACACAAGAACAGCCCCTTAGAGGAGAGAGAGGGAGGAGAGAGAAAGACTAAAAGCAGAAATCTTCATCCAGGCCATCATTGCATGAGCAAAGGGCGGCGATAGGATCAGCATACAGAGGGGAATCAAGGCCCAAGATCCATTGGGTGGGTTACTCATAGGCTGCATGATGCCTCCTCCAAGATTGGGCGCAAAAATCAGGCGCATTCTGACATCTCCCTCCCCATGTTTTTTTCTTCTTCTCTCTCTCTCCACATTTTGATGTTTACATAAAATTCTTCTTAGCCCCAAAGGTCACTACCCCACTTGGACAAAACAAGTCCACCTTTTCAAATCTTGCCCATTTGTTGGCCATTTCCCTGTCCGGTGTCCAAATCGAGTGCTGTAAATTTCTGCGCGTCAGCTTAACATCCCGCATTGGTCGGCAACTCATGACAACCCGCACGATAGTCTGAAAAATTATCAAAAATCAACAAGTGTCGCTCGGGTGCCTTTTAAGAGTCGTATTTCACTTGGTGCTTAAAATCGTCCTAGCTGGAGCCGCCGCCTTCGACGTTGAATATTTTTTCCTTGATATTCGTAATTTTTGGCTATTTTTGAGCACTTCTCGGGATCAGAACTCCGCTCTCATTGGCGACCACGGGATAGGGCGACTTAGCCCGTCGAATCCCACAGTAGATCTGCACAAAACAACCAAAGGAAGCATCAAGTTGATATTGCCGTAAGGACACCTCCAAACCCTATGGTGGAGGCCTTGGAGGATGATGCTTTGCGGGTTGATCGGGACGACAGGGACTCCCCTCTCGCGGCTCTTCCTCCTGTTGCCAGGGCCTTAGCCGAAGCCTCTATTGTCTTCCTCACAAACCCATTAAGGTTCACCTCATCCAATGATTGCGCCGCAATGCTGTCGAGCAGAGGTACATTGATTCGGGTCATTATGCTGTTGTACCTCTGGCTTGAGAACAAGGCATGCACCATCTTTGCCTGCAGCTGAATTTCTAGGTTGGGGATGTCCGCCAGGCTAATTCCATCATTGGTATGGACCTTCACTTTGTCCATCCCCAACATGGCGTAGATGTCTCTTTTCAGCTTCTTTTCCACCTTATTCGACAGCCCTAGTGCCCTTTCCACCAACTCGGGGGTCAGCTCGAACTGCACCTATCTGGTGGCTTCATTGTCGCACACCGTGATGGTGCCTCTATTCCTATTGAAGGTGCACAAGAAATCAGTGCACTAGGTGTAATCCACCCTTTGGCCCACTGCGTCCAGGTACTTCTACATGTGGCACTGCTCTATGATTTGGTATACCGCCGGCTCTTCGATGGCCACGTCTACAAGGTTGAAGACATGGCGGAACTTTAACTGGTTGAAAGCTCTCATTTCCACCATGAGGCCGTACTTTACTTGTTCCTCCTCCGAGAAGGGGAGCTTGCCCGCTTTGTCCTGGCTTGCCATGATCGCCACCTGCACGTTCAGCCATTTCCACTTTTAGTGCTTTTGACAACTAATTTGCTAGAAGAATAAAAGCATAGGAGACTTTATTGAACATAGCCTTAACTTTGCCTTTCAGACTTTTACCATCACCTCTTACCCTTGCATTTCAAATTTAACTGACGTTTCACACTTGGTTTACTTTTTAGATTCTTTTTTTTTTTTTACATTCCATTCCACTACATTCCACCTTATTACCCCTTTCCCCTTTGGAAAAGAAGAATCCGTCCCAGGATTGGAGGTTGCGAGGCCAAGGGCTTTCAGCAGAAAGGGCATCGCTCTATTTGTGCAGGAGCCAAGAATAGAAGTTGGGGTTATATTCCAGTTGAGTGGCGCGGTCCAGATCAAAGGGTCGAATCCCTACGTGTGTGATGTATGTGAGGACGTCTGTGAAGAAGTCACCAGAGTCAACTTGACTGGCGATGTGGAGCTCTTCTTCTATTAAGAGGCGGTCAAGATAGGGATGCCCTGTGATATGCTCGTCCATGGGTCAGCCCCGAAGAGTGGTTAACACTCTATATGAGGTAGGTGTGACGTAGGTGGGATCATACTCTGTCGTTTTGATGGCTCGGCATTGTTCGGCGTTGGTCATTATTCGACATCCGTCAACCTCCCATTGCAACCTAAGAGCGTACCACTGCCTCAAGAAGGGTGATCCAGTATCAACAAGGTGGGATAACCTTGCGATCTCTTGGTCAGTGATAGCAAAAGTGGTCCGTGGATCATATGACGTGATGAGGCGTTGCTTAATGGCTTGCTCTTTGGAGACTTCACTATACCGAGCAACTCAGCAGCAGCAGAGCGAGAAGCCTGTGCAAAGGCGAATTCAAAAGTCTCCCAAGAGCAAGGCATATTGTGCACTTCTATTGCAAAGGGTTCTACTAATAGACCCGAGTCCAAGCGATCATAGCTGAGGGCTAGCGACACAAAGGTGGCATCGAGCCGTTTGATGCAGTCCACCACATCATCTCTGGTGTCCTCTACAAGGTCAACGGCTAGCGCTAGAAATGACTTTCGTTCATAGGAGGGCGTAAGGCCGACGGGTGGTTGAGGTTTTCTAGAACTAGAGGCTCTGACAGTACATAGTTGCGGTTGGGAGTCTCCTTAAGCCTGCAACTGGGCTGTTTGCAAGGTGGGTGGGTTAGGGTCAGTCGCAGCAGCAGCTGGGCTGCTGCAGTCAGCTTTGCTACGGAGAGTCGGGTTGACTTGGTCAGATGATGCCACCTGTGACGGTGGCTATTGCTTGGGCTGATAGGTTTGTGCGACTCTCTTGGGCCGAAACGTAGACGAGTCGAATGGCTGGGGTCTCTGGAGAGCACTGCAGCCTATGGTCTTGAGGTGTTGGGGGACGTGGACTGATCAAGCTTGAGGGTGGCGTAGGACTAGTGCCTTTGGCCGTAGGGGCCTTAGGGATTAACAGTGAGGCATTTCCATCATAGTAGCCTTGCACACACAAGAGGGTTTTAGGGACCCATATTTGCTTAATCACGCGGTGCTTCCGATGATTGCGTCTTGGCCTCCTAGGTTTAGAGTTGTGGGTCTTATGCGGATAGGCGCGTCTAGTCCTAGGTGGTTCTCGAGACTGTTTAGGCACCCATTGAAAGCGAGGCTGTTGGGCTCTTACTTTGGTTGCTGCGGTCTGCGGTTTATGGAAATCGGGGAGCGGCAGACGCGCACTACCCCCCTCCTTAGTCTCGCCTACGGATGTTTCTATTGGTGGCCCTGCAAACGATGATGGTGTTACGTAACCCTTGCTGAAGGCTGTGACAATGCGCACGTTGCCGATTGCTAGGTGGATGCACTACAACTCATAATCACCATTGAAGTGAGTCTTCTTTTTCAAGGTTCACCCGAGTAGTGACTCCATGCCTGCGTTCGTAGCACTCGGCAACACGTAAAATAGCATTGGAACAGTCTCAAACTCGATAGAAATGGCGACTCAACACTTGCCGAGAAGTGCATAAGATTGAGCCCCATATGGGCTTAATTTGGCAATTGTGGGTTGAAGTAGTGGTTTGCCAAGTTGGATCCAATGCTTATGCGTTAAGACATTGAAATTTGCTCCCTCATCAATCAAGGCGTTGAAGGCGCATGTTTGCTTGGCAATGACCGTGACACGGAGGTAGGCGGGTTCTACAGCTTCCTCATCATCCTCGTTGATTTCAGTGATTGTGGTTGCTCATATTTTGACCGGCGGTTCCAACATTGGTGGCTCATGCAAAGGATGAGCGGGAGGGTAGTACTTCTTGACATGGTTGCCATTGAAGAAGCCTATTCCTTCACCGTCCAGGGTCTCAAGCTCAACATTACCGATTCGGTTGAATTTCCGAACCTTGAAGGCTCCAAGACCTCTGAATTTCATCTTTTGCTTATGTCCTTTAACTGAGTAGAGGAGCACTAAGTCACCCTGTTCAAACTCGCGTTGCTTGACATGCTTGTCAAACCAGCTCTTGCGTCGGACTTTCTCACAGATAAGTGCATGGGTGGCTAGAAGACGAGTCTCTGATAGGCATTCCAACTCGACCAGGCGTTGCGTCCATGCTTCCTTCCCTTCCCATTGTTCTTGGAGTGCTATTCTCAGACTAGGGATGAAGAATTCTAATGGTAGAATTGCTTGAGTCCCATAGGTCAGCCTAAAGGGGGTTTGGCCGACAGCCGTTTTATAAGCTGTGCGGTAGGCCCACAAGGCTGCCATCAACTTGTTGTCCCAATCGCTTCGTGAGGCTGAGACTACTTTAGTCACGACGTTGATAAGAATTTTGTTAGTTGATTCTGCCTGGCCATTAGCCTGAGGGTAGTATGGTGAGGATTTGCATGGACGATAAAAAAGATGGATAGGAGATGTGCTATCACTTCATTGATGAAGTGTGTGCCTTGGTCGCTAACCAATTAGATGGGGCAACTGAAGCGCGAGATCACTTGCTCCCATAAGAACTTGGCAGTTGTCCTAGCGTCGTTTTTTCGTGTGGCTCTCGACTCTGCCCATTTCGTGAGGTAATCGTGGCCACCACGATGTACTTGGCTTGTGAATACTGCGCCGCGGGGCTGATTAGTTCTATGAAGTCAATTCCCCATTTTTCGAAGGGTTGGCAAGCAATAATTGGGGTTAACTCCATTTGATCCTTACGAATCGACACTCGTCACAATGCTTGACAAATCGCTTGGCGTCGCGGAAAAGTGTGGGCCACCATAGTTGGGACTGCAGCACCTTCTGTGCTGTCGTGTCTCCGCTAAAGTGTCCTCCTGCAATGCTGATGTGCGCTTCTGAGAGCACATCGTGCATCTCATGCTCACACACGCACCTACACAGTAATCCATCTTGCCCCAGCCTATAGAGTTGGCATGCAATCAGCTGGTAGGGCTGGATCTTCAAGATCAAGCGCCTAAGTCGTGCCTTTTCTATTGGTCGCTCAGGTAGTCCGTGCTCAAGCACTTGGACTACGTCGTCTGCCCAATATGGCATCAGATGCCTTAAATAGATCTCTCTCACTGGACAGGTGGAATAAGTGGGCGTCAGGTAACTCATCAATGATGCCTTGTCCAGCGGCTTCTCCTATGGGTATACGGGACATGTGGTCAGCCATGTAATGTTGTTTTCCCTTTCGTACCACCACGGAGAATTCGAACTCCAGGAGTAGGAGGAGCCATCGAGCTATACGTCCTGTAGCACAAGGTTTGTTCACCAAATAGAGCAGGGCTTGATGGTCCACGAAGAAGATGAAAGGTGTGGCCAATAGATAATGCTGGAATTTCTTCACGGCGAACACCATGGCTATTTTTTCCTAATTTTAAACCCATTTTTTCCATTTTTGGGCAATTTTTTCCTATTTTTCTTTAATAAATAATGACTGAAAATGAAAATTGATTTTGGGCTATGGCCCTTAGGTTCATTGATAGCAAAAACTCAGATTTAGTTGGTGTGACATATCATATTTCTCATTTATATAGCAAAAAACCCAATTTTTTCCTTAAAACGCGTGTTTTTCATGTATTTTAACACTAATTTTGGCCATGTAGCCTTATATTTTCTGATTTTCAAGTTGCAAACAGTTGAAACTCATGGAAAAAAATGTCATAATGAACTTTTATCCCATATGAACAGGATTTCATAAAGCAAATATCATAAAAATATCATTTTTCTTTATAAAAATAGCATTACCGCTTATTTTCAGGTCTTGGTTTCTTGGTCTTGATTACGGGACTGATTTCCAGCATGCATTATGCTCAACATCTTCAAGATCAACACTCTTCATGTCTTCATCCATCGGGAAGCAATCCGGTCTCATCCGGACAAGCTTTCCTCCATCATTCTTCATTGTCTTCTTCCACACAAGAACATCCCCTTAGAGGAGAGAGAGGGAGGAGAGAGAAAGACTAAAATCAGAAATCTTCATCTAGGCTATCATTGCGCGAGC
This sequence comes from Lygodium microphyllum, assembly GCF_053477565.2. Classification (NCBI taxonomy): domain Eukaryota; kingdom Viridiplantae; phylum Streptophyta; class Polypodiopsida; order Schizaeales; family Lygodiaceae; genus Lygodium; species Lygodium microphyllum. Next base: position 4,738,640 of record NC_141141.1, on the reverse strand, counting down.
AAAGGGCGGCGATAGGATCAACATACAGAGGGGAATCAAGGCCCAAGATCCATTAGGTGGGTTGCTCACAAGCTGCATGATGCCTCCTCCAAGATTGGGCACAAAAATCGGGCGCATTCTGACATCTCCCTCCCCACGTTTTTTGCTTCTTCTCTCTCTCTCCACTTTTTGAGGTTTACATAAAATGCTTCTTGGCCCCAAAGGTCAATACCCCACTTGGACAAAACAAGTCCACCTTTTCAAATCTTGCCCATTTGTTGGCCATTTTTCCGTCCGGTGTCCAAATTGAGTACTGTAAATTTCTGTGTGTCCAGCTTAACATCCCGCATTGGCCGACAACTCCTGACAACCTGCATGGCAATTTGAAAAATTATCAAAAATCAACAAGTGTCGCTCAGGCACCTTTTAAGAGTCATATTTCACTTGGTGCTTAAAATCATCCTAGCTGGAGCCGCCGCCTTGGACGTTCAATATTTTTCCCTTGATATTCGTAATTTTTTGTTATTTTTAAGCACTTCTTGGCATCAAAACTCCGCTCTCACTAAATCCTAGGCTTGAGGAGAAATCTCTCAAAGATTTGGCCATGGAGATGGCGCATCTAACCAATGAACCAAAGATGAAGTGCATGATGAAACTTGATCACAAGCTAATAGCCATCACACATGCATACGTCCATGTGGACATTGGAAGGCCAACACCAAAGCACACAAAGCTCATGGCCGAACCCCTGACTTGGGATGAGCAACAACATGTTCACTCGTCCCATGTAGCTATTGATAAGGAAGTCATAAAGGACATCTCAAAGGCCACAACTAGAGAATTGTGCTTGATACCCTCACTTTGTAATACTGCTCAATGTGAGACAAACAAGGAAAAGATCGAAGCAATCAAACAAAAAGGGAAAGGACAAGGCAAGTTTTTGCAGAAATGGTACTCCAACCAGAGTTTGGCAACCAAAATTGGCCATCAACTAATGACAATTGTTGAGCAAAGGAAAGCCCTTTTGACATTTAGATATGATCCCACGTACATTGTTCCGACCTCATTAAGAGTGTTGGAAATGGTCCATGAGGTCCAACTTTCTGCCACTGTCCAAAAACATCCCTTGTACGATAAATTGCTTCTAGAAGAAGATCTACACGTGGCTAGCACAGGCTAGGAGTAGGGAGCATGGTACTTGACATTAGTGCATATGTCTTCTGCCTCACTCAAGACCTTGCAATCCTAGATCTCTATGCTTCCCATCAATACAACCCTCACTTCTTCAGATGGTTTTGTCCAAGCCTATGTGACATGAACCCTAAACCATCTCTTGGTTATAAACTAGAGTCACTCGAACCTCCAGAATATGAGAAAAACATCTCTAAACACAACACCCACTCTGATAAGAAGCAATGGAGGAATGTTCCAATGGGCAAGGACAAGAGTCTAAAGCAAACGCCCCGACCAAGAGCAATTGTCAATGCAATCGGATGAGGGGCTAAACGGAGGGGTATTAGATGAAGAGCTAGACTCTCCAAGAAGAGAGGCACTTGTACCCTCACAACCTTGCAAGGTTATTCAACAGGCCGCGGCTATGTCCCATGAGGACACACTAGAGAAAGAGAAGGTTGAGGCCGAACCAAGCACATCAACGGCTGACCTAGTTCAAGGTCCTGAGTCTTCAAAGGATACACCTCAATTTCCCAAGAAAAAGAGGAGAAAACAACGACAGTTGCAAGTGGTTGTAGACACCAAGAATATTGAGACCGAGAGTGTTGAAGAGCTAAGGAATAAAGCATCAAGTCTACCCACGAATGAACCCATCGCCATCTCTCCTAACAATGGTGAAACCTTAGACACATCGAGACCAAGAGTGCTGAAGAGCTGAGGAATAAAGCATTGAGTTCACCCACGAATGAACCCATTGCCATCTTTCCTAATAGCGGTGAAACCTTAGACACACCTTAGATACATTTGTGTGTTCTGATAAGTTAAAGCAACCATTACCATCAATAGTTGCTTGCAATACTCAATCCACCGATAACAAAACTTGCATTGGCCAATCAAGAGTGGATACAACACTATCACAACAAGTTGATGACCAGTCACATCCGAGGAAAACCATGACACAATAGCAGCAAAGCCTCAGGAGAAACATGAAAACCCTAAGGACATGAGCAATCCTAGCATTGACCAATCTTGCTATCTAGGCCTAAGTCCCTCAGCTATGCTAAATCCTAGGGAAACTCCCAAAATCTGCATGAGATAGCAACCAAGCAAGCCCTCATCGAACATAGAAGTGTCGCAGAGTGCTTGACCAAGTTGGATGCTAAACTCAAATTATTTGCATGTGCCTACATCCTTGTGAATATGGGCACATTCCCTAGGGAGTAACTTGAGGAATATTTGTCGTGCTCACTATCCTGGGAAGAGCAAGAATATCTTAATCAGCACTATGACAAGGTCCTACATGAACACATACAACTCATCTCTGACGAGGAAGCCGACAAACTACACTTAATTGTGACATTCAATGAAGCGCTTTACCAACCAAATCTCTTTGAGATAGAGCAACTAAAGTGGCGATCTGAGGGTAAAAATCAATTTGAAAAACATTGGTTTGATAACCACGCTACAATGGCTAAACTTGGAGCCCAGATTATGACAAACCAGATTATGATAGAGTCTCAGAGGAGCGACTAGCCTAGCGGTCTCAAAGAGACCCAACCTATGTGACCCCAACTTCCTTTCGAGTATTGGCTACCATTCGGGGCATGGACTTAGCTGGAATTAGTCAAGAGAACTTTTTATTGATAAAATTCTCATTAAGGAGGAGTTACATGTTGCCAGTAGACTCAAATAAGGCACCATGCTACTCGATGTCACAAGATATCTGTTGTTACTGAGTAAGCTTCCATGATTACTAGATATGTATGCCACACTCTAGTACAATCCTGAGTTCTACAATTGGTTTTTATCCTCACGAAGTGACATGGATTCATAAACATGTACATAAATAAACAATGTATAAATAATACCAAAAGAAGCAAAGTCAACACACACACACATAAGCAATGATAATCAAGCGCTAGTGATATGCAATTGAAGTCAACACTATGAGATTCAGATAAGTGATGTCTCTTTGAGCTTCACCTATTCATTATGGTTAAAGCATATGACTTGCATGTACTCTCACGAGTTGCCAAAAGTGAATGTAGGATGATACTATGGGATTCAGATAAGTGATGTCTCTTTGAGCTTCACCTATTCATTATGGTTGAAGCATATGACTTGCATGTACTCTCACGAGTTGCCAAGCGAATGAAGGACAACACAGGTCTATGTACAAAAGCGTTCAATGCCCAAGCCACCACAAGACCACCAACCCCACAAAGAACCATTACGGAGAAAGCAATAGAAATACCAAGAAACAAAGAGCCATGATGGAAACCCTATTGGAAGAGAAAATCACCCCTGTAGAAAACACACATTGCATTTGAGCATGGTCCAAAGCTTAGTCATTGACTACTCTCTCTTTCTTGGCTAAACTCTACATCTGGGTAGGAGCCACACTCTCAACAATGACAAATGTTTCTTCATAAGCCAAGATTTAATTTGTTGGATGCTCTGTCCCTTGTCCATGCACAACTCACTCTAGTTGATATCTCAATCGTTCCAATGTCTCACATGTTACAATGAGGAACTCGAGATGGTAGGCCAACTTCCATTCTTAAAGGAAGAGAACAACAGGTACCTATTGGCCATTAAAACACAAGTCTACGACCAACCAAAGTATCGCATCATTAGCAATTTGAGAGAGCAAGTGATAAATAAGGAAGGCGGGATGAGACAAACAGTCAACCAATGCAATCTTAACAAATATGTGGAGAAGGTTAGCCAAAAAATTGACCACGGTAGATGCATAGAATTCCTAAGAACTTTCGATGAAAGAAGGAACATTAACACAGTGGTCATCAAGCACCCCACCATTCTCTTGCAAGTTAAAATGGCCCACATCCTCTTCGCAAGCTAGAGATGTAATGCTCTCAAGAACAAAATAGGTGTACCATTGCTAGAGAGTCTTGCAACCAATGCCTTAGATGAGGAAAATTGAAATGCCTACATCCGGGAGACAATACAAGCATCGGCAAAGGTACTAGCCACAGCACCAAGGATGGCAAAAAATGAGTCTCTGGCTACTATAGTGGAGTCCAAGAGGAAACAACTTGCCTCTAAGGCTTCGACTATAGTCTTTGGAGGAGTGTTAATTGCCATCATTCAGAAACTTTGGCAGAGGCAGAAAGAGAAGTAGCAAAGAAAACCTCGAAGCCATCACCAATCTGAGAGGAGCATCACTCTCCCACCCCATCAAGCCCAATCATCTCACTTTCAGCAATAGGAGAACAGGGGGGATAGGAAGTCCACAAGGAATACCAAGATAACGTGGAGAGAGTTACTAATAAAAAGGAGAATGACCAACCATCTCAACAGCAAGAGAGCGAGAGGACAATTCGTGAGCAGCAAGGCTCAAAAATTGTCAAGTCAAGGGGAGAGGAAAATATATACTCAAAATCCCCATAAAAGAACTCAATCCACCTCCAAAGAAAACATAGAGCTGCAAAGGGGAGAGGAAAAGACATACTCAAAATCCCCATAAAAGAACTTGATCCACCTCCAAAGAAAACACAAAGCTGCAAAGGGTGGAGGAGAAATCAAAGAGACTAGAAAAAAACCACAAGAAAATGCTAGAAGAGGAGGAAGAATGAGTAAGGCAAAAGGGAGGAGGAGATTGCTCTAATGAAGATGGAATCAAAGATTTAGCCTACAAGCTAGCACATCGTTGCAACATGGACTCCATGCCATGACACTAAGCCTAACACTGGCTTAGAAGTAGAGGAGCAACATGCTCCCCTAATCCCAATCGACTGAAGCTCACATGAATTCTCCTTGCTAGGGCTTGGGGAGACAAAATAGCAAATGCAGCTACCTCAGTAGGAGCCACTAGAGCCAAGTCTAGGAAGAAGGACATGACTCTAAATCAGATCAACAAAAGGAATAACAAGTGTAGGAAGAACCAAGGCCCTTCTATGTCCACAACAAGTGTAGAAAGAACCAAGCCCCCTTTGTGGCCACAACAAGTACAGTTAGAAGAGCAAAGGGCTCCATGCCAAACCATGCATTCCTTGGTAAATCTCTTAGGCCCCCTTGAAATGTAACTACTATAGAGCATTAGATGATGTCTAGTGTGCCCCCTCCCAATGCATCTCCAAAAAAAGAAAAGAGAGAGAGAAAACAAACAAAAGACCTACACAAAGCAAAAGGAAAGGAAAAATGAGCTTTTCCATGAATATCAAAGTGCCACAAACACTACAACTAGGGATCCTAAAGCTAGGCACTTCACACTTAGGGTACATCAAGGGCAGGACACACCTAGGGAGTTTGTGCTTGCCTATGGTTAGATCTATCTCCCTAAATGACAACTATAGCACCTCCCCTATATACAAACTGGGTCCTCAAGTGTGGGACAATGCCACAAGCTTTCCTGAGGTCGACCCAACTCCTAGTTTCACTAGCATGGACACCATGCAACACTGCACACTAAGGTAAACACACCTCCAAGTAGTGCACTTCCTTTTTCTTCTTTCAGGTATATTCAACAATGGCAATCAACCACCGACATTAAAGGCCCTCACTACCTGATCAAATCTAATCTCAGTCTCCCCAATTTAATCTAGGCGTCAATGAGCTTAATTATGCTACATCCTATTGCCAAAATCACAGCTAATGTCTCAAGAAGCCTTTAGGTGTACTTCTCCTCAACATCGACAATTTTTTCCACCCCATTGAACCCTCGCATCATCCACACCTTGCTACAAGGAACTCGACTAGCAGTCTTCTAACTACGTAATATCTAAGTAAACACGTACACTCAAATAATAGCTGCACCACAAACTATACACAATTTGGGTCCTCAAGTGTAGGACAATACTCTCGACTTGTTTCCCAAACTAATCAAGCTACGTCTTGTGCACAATAAGAAGACTAGCACTAACCCCTAGGGAGAGACCATCTGAGAGGTTTTCCATTACAAGTATTGAAGACTCCAATGAAAGTACTGTCAACTCTTCATCGACACTCAACTCAAAACTCTTGACCTTTATCATCCTGCAAGCCCACCAAAGAATCATCACATGTAGAATCCCCAACAACCAACACTTGTGCTAGCCATGAGTGCAACTCCCAACAAAGAATAGTCCTATCACCAACTACAACAACCCTATCACTAGTTGATCAAGCCAACAATGTGCCCCCAACGACCTTCATTCGCACCACCACCAAAACTCCTCTACGGCAAACCATAGCAATCCCTTCCATCCACGTCTTCGGTGCATGCCAAAGCATGCTACCTACGATGGTGAGTGCCATGGGACTATCACTCATCTAGGAGGGCACTCATCTAGGAGGGGGTAATGTTAACGCTCATATGAATAAGGTGGAAAATCCAGAAAATCTAAAGCAGAAGAAAATGCCAAGGCAAAAGTGAAATGGAAGACGAAGGCACTCCAAAAAAATCAGGAAGCACAAGAAGTGCAAAAAAGTCCTAAATCGAGGAGAGAGGTGCACAAAAAAAAGTGCAAGTCAATACTTTTGTAAAAGAGCACAAGGCGACCATGATTTATTTTATAGAAAGAAAGCTAAGAAGATAGGAGGACAACGGGAAAAAGGACCGACCATGTAAAAAAGGGGATAAGGGGATGACCGCCCAAAAGGGATTTAGGGTTTTGTATATAAAGTTAAAAAGTGAATAAGAAGCTTATTCTTGTGTATGGCCACAAGTAGCTCTCATATTCTTCTTCTTCATCTTGTTCTTGCTTGCTTGAGAGAGGGAGTGTGAGAGTGTGAGGGAATGAGTGTGTGAGGGTAAGGGACCGTGGTGGAGAAGTTATCCATCTTCTCCTCTCTTCTTCTCTCCTCTTCTCTTCTCTTATCTTGCTCGCGGCAATAGAGCTTGGACGTGGAGCTTGAGGATCGAGCTCGCTTGAAGCTTGCACTTGGATCGTGGAGCTATCAGAGTGCTCGAAAGAGGAGGCAACTAAATCGGGCATGGAGGTAAGCTCATTACACTCGTAAAGAGAGAGATAGTGCATTGGTTATGTGAGAGGTAGCCATTACTGCTCGGCTTGAAATACTTGAAAGAATAAGCGGTATGTGGGTCTTGGCGGTTGAGCTTGAGCTCGCCTCTACACCTACCGGTGGCTCTATGGGCATAGATGGGGCCACGCCACCCTTGCTGAAAGCCATCGCTATTCAAACACTGCCAAACCGCAAGGTGGATGCATTGCGAGTCATAGTCAACATTGCAATGTGTTTGCTTTTTGAAGGTGCATCCTAGTAGCAATTCCTTACCGATAGGCTTTCACTCTCAATAGAGACCACCACTTTACACTTTCCTAACTGTGGATAGGCCAATCCCCCAAAGGGATTGAGCTTTACATTAGTGGGATATAGCAAGGGGACTAACAAATGAGAATCTAATGCTCATGGGTAAGGATATTGAAGTCAACTCCCTCATCAATGAGCACGTCAAAGGCATGCACTTTTTGAGAAGTGATTGCGACTCACAAGTAAGCAAGCTCCACTACTTCCTCATCCGTATCCTCAATTTTAATAATGGTGGCTACTCTCACATTGACAGGTGGTTGTAGAATTGGCAACTCATGCAACAGATGGGTTGGAGCGTAGTACTTCTTGAGGCAACTACCATTGAAGAAGCCTATGCCCTCACCCTCCAAGCTCTCGAGCGTGACATTGCTGGTTCGACTAATGTTGCGAACTTGGAAAGGCCCTAATCCTTTGAACTTCATTTTTTGCTTATGGCCCTTCACAGAATATACCAATATGAGGTCATCTTGCTCGAAGTCACATTGTCTAACATGCTTGTCAAACCAACTCTTACAGCATGCTTTTTCACAAATTAGTGCATGGTTAGCTAAGAGCTGGGTCTCAAAAAGATGTTCTAGCTCAACTAGGCATTCTGTCTTCTTTCCATCCCATCTCTCTTGTATTGCTACTCTCAAGCTTGGAACGAAAAACTCTACTGGCAGGATTGCTTCAATCCTATGGGTTAACTTGAAGGGTGTTTGCCCCACTGTTGTCTTATAGGCTGTCCCATAGGCCCATAGTGTAGTCATGACCTTGTTATCCCAGTCATTGCGCGAGGCAGAGACCACTTTAGTCGGGACATTCACTAGGATTTTGTTTGTGGATTTTGCGTGACCGTTGACTTTAGGATAGTAAGGTGATAACTTCCTATGGATGATCAAGAATGTGGATAGCAAACTAGCTCAATTGTGCAGCCGAATCATGAGATCACCTACTCCCAAAGGAACTTAGCCATAGTCCCAGCATCGTTCTTCCTGGTGGCTCGAGCCTCAACCCATTTCGTGAGATAGTCAGTCTACTATGATGTACTTGGCCTAGGAGTAATGTGCCACAAACTAATCAACCCAATGAAGCCGATTTTCCATTTTTCATAGGGTTGTCATGCTATGATTGGGGTCAACTCCATCTTATCATTACAAACAGGGACTTTGGTCCTTCATCACTCATCACAATGCTTTACAAATTTGCCAGTATTGCAAAATAGGGTGAGCCACCACAATTGAGATTGTAGCACCTTGCGGGCCGTGGTATCTCCACTGAAGTGCCCTCTAGCAATTCTAGCATGCGCTTTAGTTAGCACGTCATGCATTTCATGCTCACACATGCATCTTTGCAATAAGGTATCATGTCCCAATCTATAGAGTTGGCCAGCAATTAACTGACATGGCTACATCTTAAGGATAAGGTGCTTTGCCACGGCCCTTTCGACAGGTCTCGCAACTAATCCATGCTCTAAGATCTAGACTATGCCATCTGCCCAACATCACATTTAGTCTGCCATAAACAAGTCTTTTTCACTGGACATGCTAAACAGGTGTGCATTGGGTAGATCGTCTACAATCCCCTATCCAGTGGCTTCTCCTATGGGTATGTGGGACATGTGAATCCAAAAGCCAATTTTAAGATATGTCATTATCCATGGCAACCAAGAACGCATCACCTAAAGATAATACATAGAAATCGATGGTCAATACATCAATGTACATCTCCAAGACATGACCTGAATAGCATAGGCATAAGCATACATGAGTAGAATAACTTCAGTCCAACTATTTACAGCTGACATTCACTACTCTAGACTGAGTATTTCAGGCCTCAAATCAATACCAAAATGATGGCAATCCATTAATATAGAATCTCCATATATGTAGACATCGTCCGGGTATCAATATGCATCAAGTGATCAATCCCGGTAAGCATAGACTTCAAGAGATAAGTGCTGCCCTGTTTTGCTAGATCTGGGACTCTTCAAAATAGTCAATCACTGAGATAAATCAGCTCCAAATCTGTCTCACATAAGAGGTATAACATCCACAAGTGATCTGGTATCAATAGACATCAGTAGAAGCATCACATAAGCCATATGCATACAAATACATGCTGTCTCAAACCTGAAATCTGTTGCATAATATTTTTTCATCAGAATTTGCAAAATCCGACATCACCATCGCGTCGGAGCATGCCAAAATCCCAACTTAGACTGTTACCTTTCCTGAATCGGGTTTCGAATGCCCAAGATTTGACAAAAAGAGTGATTTTTGAGCCATTTTTGCAAACAAGCGCAAATAAAACGTGAGCATGCTGCTATACTTGAGGGGCCAAATCAGGGTGGATAGGCGATAAGCAAGAGCCCAATGAAGGCTGACAATAGGCCTACATAAGCCTAGGACAAGTCCAAGCAAGAGGTGAAGAGAACAAGCTTCAATGATGGAAGCTATGGCTGCCTCTTTATGAAACCCTGCTGTTCATGTCAAAGAGTGGCTGAGAACTGAGTGAGAAGCAAGCTCTCATACCTCATGTAGATACCGAGGAAGGCTAGGAAGCGCTCGCGAAGGACCTGCTTTGATACCAATTGAAAGGTGAGAAGGATTGAAGCTTGCACGCGAGAGCTATGGCGGGAGAGCAAGAGCAAAAAAGAGAGAGACAAGAAATGGGAACTCCAACAACCACAATGTGTGGTTGGGCCTTCCTTTATTCAAACTGTCACTAAAAGAATAAAGAATAAGTGACTATGACGGGCGCCCACCACCTGCAGTGTGCAACAATGGGTACTGTCGGTGTAGTAATACACGGGCGGCTAGGCGGAGACGCCTTTACCCCCAACACACCTCAATTCCATGAAAAAGCTATCAAATAGTGGGATCTCCTGCAACAAAGAGATCGTGAATCCATCCCGCAATACATTGAGCATTTCAGGAGTGCCTTACTTCAACTTCGAGTGCTTGAAGATGTTCTTGAGGTAATCCACAAGCGCAAGTATATGTTTGGTTTTCTTGGTCACTTCTATGCGGAAGTGAATATGTTTAAGCCAAAGACTTTGGAGGATGCGATTTCTTTAGCGCATGATGCTGAGGATAAAATTTGTGGACAAGAAAAGTGACCGTAATAATTTTTTTACTAATAGTAACTTTGGTTTAGTAGTTCAATTCTAACTTCCAAAGATTCAATCTAAATCGCTTTGTTTCTTCTTCTTTTCGTAAACCTTGGACTCAACCTCCTGCTTTACCATCAAATAAAAATTTAAACCCTAAGCCTTCTCTTCAGCCAAATCCCAATATACCCAAACTTCCAGCCCTTACCAATTATGTCTCCAAAGCAAATCCTATAGTTTGCTACAAGTGTCATCAACATGGACACTTAGTAGTGGCCTGTCAATCTAAAAAGCAAGCTGTTTAAATCAATCACTTAGAAGTGACTGATGATGAGGACCATGAAGATATGCCAGACTTCACTGAAGATGATGATGATATCGTCGATGCTTCAAATACTTTACCAGGTATGCCAAATCCTTGTTCATTATTAACAATGAAATGTTTTGTGCATGGTCACAAAAAGATTGTTTTACATGATAATGAAAGCACGCATGATTTTATTTTTGCAAAGTTTGTAAAAGAATTAAACTTACCTGCTGTTCCAACTCATTATCACAAAAAGGTTGCATTCTTAGGCACTAGATACAATGGTACACAATAAGTGCATGACTTAGAGATTAAAATTGGTGATTATATTGAGCGCATAAATTTCTTGATTGTGTCTTTGCAAGCTAGTGATATTATTTTAGGAATGCCTTAGCATCACAAATATAACCCTGACATAGATTATTCCACACATTCCATGAAAATTCATTTTAAAGGGTACCAAATCACATTACACGGATTGCACACCTTTGATAATTTTCCACTGCTTAGTCACACAAAGGCTAAACGTGCATTGAGAAAATGTAGTAAATCATATTTAGTATGGGTGAATAAAATTTAAGCTAAGGAAAATTTGATGCATCCTAGGCATGCACAATTTCTTTTACAATTTAAAGATTGTTTTACTATTGATCTACCACCTGGTTTACCACCTACATGTCCTGAAGACCATAAAATAGATTTAATCCCAGGTTCTTAACCACCATGTAAAGCACCTTATAGACACAATCAGATTGAACAAAAAGAAATCCAAGCACAAGTTGAGAAACTGTTGTTGAACCGAGGACTCATTAGGCCCAGTAGTTCTCCTTTTGGTTCACATATCCTATTAGTTAAGAAGAAAAATAATACTTACAGGATGTGCATTGACTATCG